>NW_009954196.1:1760573-1809489 GCF_000747805.2 Chaetura pelagica | reverse complement strand
ACACACAGGCGGGAGTGCGAGGGGACGCGCCTCTGCGCGCTGAGGTAAATGCAGTTCGTGATAGGTGCCCGTGAGGAATAGCAGTATTCGACAACCCTGTCGCTTCGTTCCAGGTTTTCTAAGTAAAAGTCGATGTTTCTTCAGTTCTTTCTTCTTGCGACCCCTCCCTCGGCAAAGTCCCTGACGGACTCGCCCCGCCGTGGCCTTGCACAAAACCCAGAGGTGCCGGGGGGGGGGGCTCCCTTCCTCCCGGGGCTGGGGGATGACACAGGCCGGCCAACCTCGAGACACAGGAGTAGCACAGCCTGGCTGGTGTGGGAGCACTGAGGATGGCAGTACATCCATACCGTGCACGGGAAGAAACGCCAGGAGAGCAGTATGATTCTAGGTTGGCTGCTGTAATGAGCAGGAGCAAGACCATAATTGTACTGTGGAGTTTACTCTGAATGGGTGCCTTCAGATCTCCTCCCACCGAACTTGTACGTACTACACACACAAGAACACATGAAAAAAATATTTTACAATATTTTCTAGAGCATAACATACTCTAAACATATCTTGAACCTGCCAGCTATAAAGTTATATGGCTTGGTTGCATTCATACGTAGTTTTGGGATTCACAGTCCATATAGTTTATCATTAACAGCATTATTAATACCATTTCTTTGCTGAAGAATATAATAATTCTAATGCTCCAGGTCTTCAGAGTTTTCTGGTCCACCTTTAAGTGCAATACTTTAATTCAAAAGATGGAAGACTTCTTTGTAATGAATTACATTTCCTATCTCTACAAGGTTGCAAGATAACATACTTCAAAAGTATTATATTGTGAGAACTACAAAAGATAGTCTTTGGTTCAAGATCACTTCATGTTGGTTATGGAGCCTTGGTTGTATCTTTTTTGAGAGAGAAGGGAAGCATTTGTCTGCCAGGTCTGGTAGATGTTGAGAAGAAAAAGCAATCACGAAAAGAAGTAATATTATTGGTAAATGAGAAATTAATGCAATGCTTCTATACAATTTAACTGTGACTGTATAGTTTACCACATTAAAGTTACCCCTGTGTCTATCATTAGAGTATTGTTAACACTATTTTCAAGATCATCTATGGGAAGCGGGTGGAAAAGGGTGAATAGTTAGTAATGCATAGGTTCTGTGCCAATGACTAAAAAAGCACATCACTGCTTACAGTAGGGTATGGTAATAATGTATTATATTGAGGTGCAGTTTCTACAAGTGTCTTCAAATACTGGTGACAACCTGTAAAAAACATTTGTAATAATACTGTCATAACATCTTACTAACACCACGTGTGGGCACCCTTTAGTATTTTAGTGCTTCAGAGGCAGGAGGAAAATATTGCAGAGTAATATTTATTATTATATATTCAGTAACAACCTCAGATGGTTTACCTATTAATCCACTCATTCCAAATCAACAACTGAAAAATAAATGCAACCTATGTGAATTATAGCGTTGTATTACTATGGGAATTACTTCACTTGTTTTCTTAATCAAGAAGACTATTAGCATTGTCAATTTGTAATTTTGAAGTCAAAAGCATTTCACTTTGTCCATCATCTGATCAGCTTTCGGAGAACTTAGGACATCTGGTGTTGGCGGTTAGACTGCTCACTTGAAATGTGTATAGAACACAGAACTCTGCTCTTTTTAATTCATTTTGTGTGTACAGTTCCTGTGCAGCCTCAGAAATGAGCAACCAGACAGCAAAGACAGCAGAACAGCTTTGATGTAGGTAATTGATCTTTCAGAATGCCAGCTGGAACAGAGTCCTCTGCACCTGCAGCAGCCTCTCTGGTTTACAAACACATTTTGTCTCCTGTCCTAAACAAACAGGGATAAAAACCCCCATCCTTTGGCTTTGTGCCATCTCTTGTGGATCACTTCTTACACGCTTTGGCCACCTAGGTCTGGAAGCTGAGCAAGATGACTGTGATGGCACTTTAAATTCACTGTCAGATTCCAGTCAAAACTGAGTTCCAGTGTGATATTTTGGAACAAAAGCCTGAGGCAATACTAAGAAGGAGTGATATTACTTTTCCTTGCAGTATGGCAAGACAGTTATTCAAATTCTATTAGTTTATAATTCATCTGACTACTAGTCACAGGAGCACTAATGGACAGTATTTCAATGACAAAGCAATGTTTCTTGTAGCATGGTGCTTTGTGACACCAGGCAATGGCCTGATTTACTACTGACATAGAAGAAAAAGTCCCATCCAAATTATTAAAGATACTTCTTATCTGTAAGATGTAGATCTCAATAGACTTCTTCTGACCAAAGACTGGCCAAGTCCAATGCTAGTAAGTGCAGAAAATTTCAGAAGTTCCTGTCTTAAAAGGGGGTATAGACTCTGAAATTCTTACTCCCCAAGTAAAGAGCTCTCATCCCAGTTCCTCAATACAGTAATTTTTTACATCCAGCACCTCTGTCTTTGTGTCAGCTCCTATTTTTTGATCTATGAATTCTTTGACATTTCTCAAGGAAAGAGAAATGCAAGTCTTAGTGACTGAAGATGAGATACGGCTAAGCAGCAAATTGAAGACTGTAGTTCCATGAATGATCACATCACTAATCTCAGCATGTGCCACATTTAGTGAGATAAAAGAGTTGTGGCCTAAGGGAAGTTCAACATCTGTGTCCATGAGTCTGCTTATTTCCTAGGCACATTTTTGTTGAAATTCATCAAACAGCAATATTTTTCCATGGGGAATCTATCATAGAGATTTCTGACATACAACAAGATGTTAAGAGTCAGAAGTATTATCTACCTTAGAATATTTTCAAGCCACAAATCATACTAGCTTGTAGTACCGTTTGTGTTCATTTGATAGTTTTGCAACCATGAAAACACTTTTCTGCTGAACAAAGAGTGACCACTGATGAAGGAGTATTTTTTCAGTTTTAAAAGGAACTCTGAGATAAGAATTTCACAGGACCAAGTTGTATTTGCCTTGGTGGAATTACGTGCCATATCCCACCTGTGAACATAACTTCAGCTTCCCACAAAAATAACACAAATCTTTTCATTAATGAGTGCGACTACTGACTAATTACTGTAATGGCTAACACTGGTTAATAGCCTTCTTGTTACTGCTTTTTTTTTGTTACAGCTGCTTTTCACCTGAAGCTTAGCTTTCAGTACTGGAAAATACTATCCTCTTGCAGGACCAACCAAACATCATTATAATAGGGTAACAACAGCATTATTGTTAGGATGATTAATGAAGCGTTATGCATGTCTATACATCTACAGAGTTAGAAGCCAGAATCTGAATCTAAGGCATACTAAATAATAACCAATTGCATTATGTCTCATTTTACTCTATCAAGAAAATGTGTGTTTGAACCTTACTTTTCTTTCTCCAAATGCTGTGCTTTCAGTGTAAGGATCTATTATTAATGTGTTCTGAAAGTAAGAATAACTATATAAGGAACAAAGATGATGAGAGCTACTAACTGGGATGCAAATTACTTAAAGAACTACCAAGTATCAGCAATAGTGGTCACGTCTAGCCTGCCAAGCTCTACTGCCAGTGGTCTGGAAGATGAGCCCAGACAAGTCTTGTGGCAATCTCAGCAGATAGACATGAAGATGCAGCCTCCTTTGGAGCAAACACGTGCAAAATGAGATATGCAGACCATTAGTGCTAGAAATGCTCCTTTGAAACAGTAGGAAAGAATAATGCACCTAGCTATTTCTTTCCTGCGAGAAACGTAAGAGGCCTTTTTTGTGCTGTGCACCTCCAGCCAGGAGCTGCTGCCTCTGCTACTTGTGAAGTGGAAGGGGTGGGAGTGGTGGCACACTTCCTCCTGACGTGCGGTCAAAGGCAAAGTAGCAGCCAGGGCTGCAGCTGCACCATGGTGCTGGTTGGGGCAAACATTCAGAAAATTCAGAAATGCAGCTCTGTTTGGGTAGTGCAATGCCTCAGCAAGAGATTTTTACAGAATTGTCTCATTAGTTCCCCTGACAAGACTATACAAGGGTGAAATGGGAACTGTATGACATACATGGTCCATAGCTCACTGTTGCACAATGACTGCAGATGTAGTTCCATACACTAGCTTCTTACATGTAATTGGCTCAAAATATCATTATAATGTGCTTCTTACCACCATGTTATACACAGAATAGTGAAGGGGCTTAATGAGACAGAATATGTGCATTATTCTGCAAAAGAGAGACAGATTTGCAGTCCTGAATTAGGGCTGGCTACAACCCTAAGCCCTGAGTCACCTGAGCTTCCACCATCCCTCCTCCTGTGGAGATTTGTGGTTTTCCCGGGATCCTGGATCAGAGTTGTCTGTAAGTACAATCACTCAGGAATCACTCTGGCATCTTCTTCCAGACAGATTTTTAAACCTTTCAGAAGGTCAGAGAGTGAAAGCAGAAGATAGGATAAAAGAGTGCAAGACTACAAATCTGGTTGTTGTAGGCTTTAAACACAAGTTGTAGTCAAGAGTGGTGGGTAGGGAAGCTAGCAGTACAATTCATCTTAGAGCCCAGCTTTTAGAAAAGCTTTCAGCCATGGCCTGGCCAAGAGTTAAACTAAAAGGTGTAGGAGTAGATGTTTGGCCAGCCTGGTCAGAAGTTCAGCTCTCAGACCTCTACGGAGGCAGGGCCTTAAATTCTGTTGCAGAGAACAGAGTGGGAAAAGCTAACTGTGTAACAATTTCTCATTTTAAACCTAAGGAACACTTTTTCCATTGTTATTTTATTCAAATAGCTGTAGAGATGCTGTGATCTGAAGGTACTCTATGTCACTGTCTTCACAGCAGAAAGCTGATCCAAAACCCTTTGGGAAGAGTGACAACATGCTCAAGGGAGTCAGCACCTGCAGGAAGAGGCCCCAGATCTGCAGTGCAGTCCAGCTGCAGGGAGCCACCTCCTAGCCTCTGGTAGGAACATGCTTGCTCATCTGCAATGGCAAAAGGGCTGCCATCTTTGCTGTGCCATCCATCTCCTTTCTGTCAGACTACATGACAGAGCATATCCAGGGCCCCTAACAGTTTTTTAGAACTGTACAAGAGTTCTGCAAGTGAGCTGATAATCCCAAAGGAAGTGATATATTTAACCAAATTTCTTCACAATTTTGTGTCTGATTCTTCATACACACCTTTTCTATTCACATCTGATGACAGTTACCCATAGCAGGATCAAACATACCAGAGTTTCCTTCACCTTTGGCATTGACACTTTTGGTTTCTCAGATGTTACACAAAGACATCTGCCACAGTAAAAATAGCACTTTAAATAGCACCAGAAAACAGGTATTTTACAGCAATATTCTGTATAGTTTTTTATCAGTGGAACTGCTTAGGAACAAGGTAAATAAAACACATTTTAAAAAACACTCCCAAAAGGCATGAAATAGCAGTCATTAGAAAATCATGCTGTGTTGTTAGGGCTTTTTACTTCCCATAGTGTCATGGGAGGAATACACGGTGCCTGTGGTAATGCTACATCTTTGGCAGATGGTCGTCTGTGGTCAGCAATACTATGCTGTTTGTGACAGGATCAAGTAGCAGAAGATAAGACTCCAGCTAGCCACACAATTCCTCTACTTACTTGGAACTCCAGTATTTTGCAAAGTTCAAAGCAAACTGGGTCCAGGCTTTGTTTCTGGAATGTTTCCAAGGGCAAGGTTACACTTCATAAATAACCTGCACACATTACCTTTCAGGCACCTTTAAAAGCAAGACATTTCAGAAAAATTTACAATTTACTTGTTTGCAAGTCCAGTAGGTGGAAAGCTCCAAGCCTTTCTTACTCTCTTCTGTTACATTAACAAAACCACAGTCCTTCCTGCAGATGAGAACAGAGTAGCCACTGATACTTTTGTTGGGTTGAACAATTACTTTTGAAGTCTGTTTTTTCAGAGGCTTGTCATTCGCTGTATGCTTCACTACCTATATTTCTCTGTTAGTTTGGATGGGTGGGGTTCATTTTCATTTCCTGCTCTTCTACAACACTAATTATACCATCAGCTATTTTTGCTGTCATAGTGCATTAAGAAAATCCAATTGTGACTGATACCTGAGACAATATTTGGAAAAGAAAATAAATCCCACCTCAAACTTATTTATAGATTCAGCTCCCTCTTACCACTTAATGTACCACCATCTATAGGCAAATCTTCAGGCTCTCTAAAAGCTGTTCAAGTGCCCTGAGACTTCCAGGTTTGATATTTTAGATTGTACTACCTCAGAAGCAGGTACTATGTCTTCTCCTTGTTCCTTCAGGTGGTAAGCACAAAATGTTAGTGTTGCAACAGCAAAACAACAAAACTAATTTTAATTTTAAAATATACTTCTGTTGTTTTGAACTCAAAGGTACAAGTATATCTATAAACACACAAGTACACAAGTATATATATAAACACACAATGGGGACCTGGTAAATATACATAATGGATCTGAAAATGTGCAGAAGAGACTGATAAGGGGTAAAAAAAAGCAGTGATATCTTCAAGAAACAGATGCATACTTTGTCTGTTCCTCTTGTCTGCCTTCAGACAGGAGAACATCTGCCTTTTGAAGTGGGCCTCCTTCCTCTGTGTATCAGTCTGCAGCCATCAGGGAAGTTTTTCACTCAGAAGTGTTAATCTTTTTAAAGAGACTGACCATGAGAAAAATATTTTTTCTTTGGACAGGGAAAGCTAAATTTTGCTCAGGACAGACATTTCTGTCCCAAATCAGTGACACAAATGTCAGTTTCTAAAGGTTTTACAAATTTTATGTCACCAAATTTACCAGACCAAAATATGTGGCCACAACTCAGGTTTTCGTTATGGTATGTCACAGCTTGGGTGACAAACTGTTAAGTGTGTCACACTTATGCATACTCCTGTGAAGTAAAAGACTCAATGGAAGTTGTATTACATGTCCAATGGAATGGAAGAAGGGACAAGAGTTGGGAAAGTTTTTATTGTCTTGTAAAACACCGGTATCTTTTTCTTAGACATTAACACAACACTTTCAGTTTGCTTACATAGTTTTAACTATTCAATGTAAAGGCGAATTTGCTAAAACATCAGCTTTTTAAAACTGTTAAATTCTAAAGGGGGTGGGAAGAGAGCTTAGAAGTCCATTGTTCTGCTTTGAGGTCTGTCACTCTGAACCGGGAAGACAACCGAGAGCAGGTCCAGCCATCTAGTGGTAAATTACGCTGATATACAGCCTGCTGAAGTCTGCCTTCCACGGGGTCTCCATGGGTTCCGCAAAAGGAGAAAGGGACATTTCACCTCACTTTTCCCAGATTTTGATAGGTGCAGTGAGACATCTAGGGGGTAAGGTCAAGTAAATTTGACCCTGCAGCCAAACTGGGAGAGAGGCTGGCAGAAGTAACCATCTCAAATACAGGATCATCTTTTGCTCCGTTGACAAGGAAGAGCCTGCAGTCAGTGTTCTACACTGTAGAAGTACACCTCTTCACAGTTGTCTGCTTACAGTCCCTGTCCAGACAGTCTTCCTTTCCAAATGTATCTGTGTTCTTGTGAACTTCCACTTGCCACCCTGCCAGCACCTGCATGGCAGTGTTCAGAGAAAATTTTGGTCAATTTTCCATAGTAAAACATAGGAGAACAACATATCCAAAGGATACACAATGCACTCGGGTCCTGCTTAATACAATGAAAAGAGGCATAAGCCACTTTGTCATAATTGAAACAAGAATGACACAATCAAACAGCTACACCATAAAGAAAGCCATATGCTTAGTCCAAGCTAGTATAAAACACTTATCTACCAAATTTATTGAGAGTGAACTGTTTTACATTTTCTATATGGTTACAAACTAATAGAAAAAGCTTAATCTTGACAAGGCCTGGAGAGACATCAAAATAGTAAATTATTAAATATTCCAAGGGAAGAATAAAAAACATACAATGTGTATGCCTGAATAACTCACGGTATTCAGCCCAGTCTGCCAGAGCTCCCATTCCAAAAGGGACCTGGATGCCTAGAAGCCCACATCTCCTTGAAAGCAGTCAGATGCAAGACCTGCGGGGCCTTGTATGCAACTTTCTTAGGCCTGGACAAGAGGTACCCAGTGGTTTAGTCTAAGCAGTCTGAGTGCCACTGGTTTCAATATTAATTGAACCTCAGTAAAAACATAGAGCCAATTATGTTTACCCCCCAACTTTAGATGTAAGTGCTTTTACTTACAACGAGCAAGGTTGTCTTTATTGCCTCTCCTACATAGTGAAAAGCAATTGATTTCCATCTATGTTTGTTAACCTGTGGAGTAACATCATGATATTAAATTTCCTGTTGCTACATATTACTTCAACCTATTTTACCTGCTACTGAACTCTTGAAATACCAAATTTTGTCCAAAGCACATCCCATTCTTGGCTTGCATACACATGAAACTACATTCCAGGTTGTGCTCAGCTACAGAACAGTGGCCAAAGTGCTGTCATTGTTATACCAGCCATAGCCTGGCAAATATAGAATAATTCTGTGAAGCTCCAAATAAATACTTAGTGCTGTGAGAACTTGTGTAACTGAAAACAAAATTTCATTCCATGTTGTTACTGCAGCATGAACTGATTTTAACAGACACATTTGTTCTTTATCAGACAGCACACTACTGGAGGGAGTACAGAGGATAATGCTTCCCCTGAGGTAGGGGATATCCAAAGTCAGCTCAGTCAGTGTTACATGCTGACAGCCACTAGTGTAGAAAAGAAATACAGCTGTTTCCTACTAGAGTGATATCAGCTACTGTATCTCAAACTCTCACTTTTCTTTATCTAATGTTTCTGTTACATAAAGCATATAGCTAAATTAAAAATAATAATAATTTAAAAAATTTTAAAAGCACTTCAAAGTAGCAACCAGATGTGTATTTGCCACTGATTCTTCTGCCCGAAACTGGGAAGTAGATATGGCTACAAATTCATCATTAATGTTTTTGTCAGAGTTCTGTTCTAAGGAGTGTTTGGCCTTGGAGAGGTTGAATCTCCCAATGCACAATTATGTTCATTTTTCATCTGGTCTTCACCAAACACACTCTCTCACCTGGCTAATGTGAAAAATTAACTGCCCAGTGCCTGCAACATGGTGTTACAAATACGTTAAGGGGGAGTGTCAAGAGGATGGAGCCAGGCTTTTTTCAGTGACATCCAGTGATAAGACAAGGGGCAGTGGGCGCAAACTGGAGCATAGGAGGTTCCATGTAAACATCAGGAAGAACTTCTTTACTGTGAGAGTGACAGAGCACCGGAACAGGCTGCCTAGAGAGGTTTTGGAGTCTCCTTTCCTGGAGACATTCAAAACCGACCTGGACACATTCCTGTGTGATGTGCTCTAGGTGACCCTGCTCTGGCAGGGGGGTTGGACTAGATGATCTGAAGAGGTCCCTTCCAACCCCTAAAATTCTGTGATTCTGTGTTCCCCGGTGGAATGGCTGCCTCATGCCATCAGTGTTTGCCTCCCCTTGTTGCACCGATGGATCACATCTGATATTTGTGTTGAATCCTAAACCACAACACTTTTAAAACTTCAGACTTCAAAAGGAAAAACAGAAAAGCTGTGCTTTTTACTCCTCCGTTTTAGCCACTGGGAAACTGAGGCAACAAGTAAACTCTATTTCTCACAGTCTCTCAGAGGTCAGGTTTGCTGCCTGTTCCTGTACACAGCAGGCAGTACAATGCTAGAGCAGAATGTTAGACATGAACATTCTCCTTCAAAATCTCAGTCTGCTTTTGTTCCAGGTGAACAGAGTCTCATCTTTGGGATGGAGTAGTATCCAAATCTACATTCCACTGCCATTCCTTTTGAATATTCAAAAACACAGTTATTTTTTAAAGACTTGAATCTGAAATTTAAAAGCTGCTGACTTAAGCAAAAGGATCAGGAAGGAGTGTAACAAAGAAGGGATCGATGTTCTTGGGCAGAAAATATGGAAACATCACCTCCTTCAATTTATAAAATACCCACTGAGGTCAGGGTGGGGTACAAAAGTCCACAACCCTGCAGCCATTTGGGGCTGTCTGCATTCAGTACCACTGTTCCCTTACTTTCTACTACTCTGCAGGTTGCTTGCTGTGCTCTGCAAACACACTCCTGTGGTTATTTTTGAAACAGCTCCTTAAAACAGATGTCCTCAGATGTGTCTCTTCCCTGCTATAAAAATTACAGTTTGCCTTATGCTCCTGCCAACCTTTTGAACAACTAATTAAAAAAAAAAAAAAAAAAAAAAAGAAGAGTAACACTTCCAACTGGTGATTTCTGTTGTAGACTTTGTGGCACTTTCACTCTGGGGCACGTGTTGCCTCCATGCCTTTCTTAGCATGAGCTACAAATTATTTTCTTTATTCTGGTCTTCTTTTTTGCCCTTCCCAGGATTCTTCCTTCTTTTGTCCCTTCCAACTCTCCCCCATCTCTTGTTCTCTGACTTCTGGAAGCACTGCAAACACCACAGTTCTCATAGAAACTTCCTCTTGAGTAATACTACCAAGGAAGAATCCACATGAACTCCTTGCATAGGCTTCCTGCAACCAGCACTACCATTGCTTTCCACCCTATTGTGGGCATTTCAAACTCTTCTTTTGAAAGGAATAGTTCTTCTTAATCACTTTGTCCTTCTCTTCTCTTAGAAACATTAATGTCAGTATATTCCTAAAGAAGCAAATTGAATGTGTGCAGAATGGACTGGCTTGAGATGCATGGTTGCTAACATGTTCCTCTGAACCTGATAGAACGAAGCCAGTAACACCAACAAGAAAGAACCAGCTGATGACATCACTGTAAAGAGTTGGACCAAACTACCATGCTCCCTCTTAGTCTCTCTTTAGAAACTAAGTCTGGCATATCATTGCTAGCTCTCAGAGGACTTGCTCTACTCTCCCACAAAGCAGCTAGCCCTAACTTGGACTTCTGGCTTTCAAAGAACATGCAAAGAAGCAACCTTAGCTCCAAGATGATATAACTTTTAAACATTTATTTTAGCTGTTGAATCTAGGGGAATCAGCCAAGCAATCAGCCTATCCATTTCAGTGATTAAATTATGTGCTGAATTGTGGAAAAACATACCAAGTAAAATATTATTGATAGAATATTTGGCCTAAATGTCATTATCTGTTATCATTTATGGACACAGGGACTGATTCTGCTAACCTTGCTCACAGAGTAGCCAGGCAGTATCCTTACATTTTTAAAGAATGCTGATCAATAAGGTACTTTTTATGAGCAGAGGAAGCCAGCACAGCAGAGGTAGAAGAACTACGTAGGCCTACAAACTTTGAGCCCACACATGAAATCCCAGCTCCAAGCAAATCAATAAAAGTTTTGTGATTTTAGCTGGGATTGGGTTTGATACACAACCTATTGGGCAACATTCCTACCAAAGTACAAAACAAACCAATCCACAGAGCCAAGGGCTTAGAAGAGAAGAACATTTTTCTCTGTAGCCAAGGCCCTGTGTACACACCAATTACACCACTGGAAGCTAAAGCAAGAGAGTTTATTCCATAAAATGCAACATCTCAGAGACAGTACTGGTGATGTAATAGCATTCCTGAATGGCTGCTGTTGTACTGCTGTTGAAAAAGCCTCTGGAATGCCAAATAAGGTTTCAACAGTTGATAATGACACTCAGTTATAGTTGCTTTCTTTTTAGGTGACTGAAAAATTATCACACTGTCCATTTCCACTTCTCTCTGCCTGATGTCTCTGAGAGCATGGTTCTGCAATCTTGGGTATCTGCAGAAGCTTTGTTTCTGGGCTTATAAAAAGACCATAATGTAGGGACAGGGTTTAACTTGGGCTTAACGTTCAGAACTTCTTTTTCTGTTAGTATCTTTTTTTTTTTTTTTCATGTAGACTAACAGCTGTGCTCCCCCTAATGCTGGAAAAGGAAAATAGCCTTCTACTATGCAGTGCTGCCCAAGAGGAGATTCAAAGATGCTTCACACAGAAAGGCAGGCCTTCTACCTTCCACACCCTGTGAAAGTTACATCTTACCTTATATCTCCCAGCATGACTCGGCCAACAGAAGAAACTGAGAATGTAAGAGTTGCCAGCAAGGCAACTGCTGCTGCTCTGCAAAAAAACAAAACCAAACAAATAAGCAACCCAAACAAACAAAAAAACCTAACTGACACAAGCCTGGAGATGATACACACACAGGCTCCATCCTCCTTTTGCTGGCACATGGAGCTCATGGGTAGTGATACAAGAGCATGCTGACAGAAGGTCAGATCATATAACAAGAACATGTGTCCTCTTCATGGGCGAGGGTGAGCTCAGAGTACAAGTCTTTGGCAGGACCAAGAAATCCTCAGCCTAGCTATGGTACAGCATCCTCTGTCAGAAACACTGAAGCGCTTAGCACATTGGCAGGAGAGTGAATGAAGCTAAGGCAGTGAAGGCCTCTCACTGTCGTTACCCAGTGCAGTGGGCAGGGGCTTAAAATTCCCAGCATACCCATTTCAATTGCAACATAAAATAAATAGCTCAGTGTCAACTCAGGAGAGGAGAGTGCCAAGAGGACATTCTTTCTAGGGCAATAAGTTAAGGATGGTGGACACTGGCACAGGACACCTGCTGTTGCTGGCCCTCCACCAGCTCCAGAACGTGCTTTCCCATCTCCACCAGGATGATACTTCTCTCTCCCTCCCACTGCAGCCCAGACTTCACCTCTCTCATACAGCCATCCTGGCAGTCAGGAGGCTAGGCCAGAAAACTCATCCAAGGTGGACACGATACCATGCCTTTGGTAATGGAAAGAGCTTGCTGCAGGTCATTTCTCTCTTCACCCTGCCAAAGAGCCTGAGCCGCCACCTCCAGACACCCTTCTGAGCCCTACTGCCACCAGCTGAGAGAAAAAAACCTAGTGCTGTTTTCGTTAATTTTAAACCAGTGAAAGCTGATTATTGCTTAGAAAGCCTAATCCATGCCTGCCCTCTAAATACAAAAGGGAAAAGTATGTATGTTTTCCTTTATATAGCAGAGTGGACTAGGACAGTAGTATCTTTAGGAATTATGAATCAGAGGACTTGATGACAGCTGTCCAGTTTGATGCTTTTTCTTTCAAACTACCATTGCAGGCAGGAGTTGAAATTCTGCTGCACTAAAGCTCTCAGCACAGCATTGTTCATCTGTGCACTATTAACACTCCTGTCCTGCAGGCTCACTCACAAACTGAAAAAAAAAAATACTCCTGCATATCAGAGGCAGTAAATTTCAAAAGCAGCAGCAGCAGGCAGTGAAAAATCATGGAAACTTAGGTGCTCAAGACAGCTGGAACAAAGGTTTAGCAATACATTTCAGACTGACCACATCAAACCATGGGCAACAGATGCACTTGACACTAAATCCTCTTTCTTTACGTTTAGGTGTATTAACTGTTTGAGCAAGGGCTTCCTCCCACACACTTATTTCCTATCTCTCTTAATGCATGGCATTCTGCCAGCCAGAGTGCAAAATGCAGTCACCACCTTCTTTGGGTTATGGAACAACTCCAGCTATGCTTGAAGCTAAGCAGTCTCTCAGCTGCCTCCACTTGAGTTTCACATCAATTGAGGCCGATTTAAAGGCACCAGACATCAAAATCACATCAAACAAAACTGATCCATTCCTCCCGTAAAAATTACACGAGGAAAGGCAATGGCAGGCAAGAACAGTCCACAAGTCTTCCAAAACAATTTGGTGTGAGGAGCAGAGCTGTACCAAAATGAAAGCAATATAAGGAGGCTGCTAGTTTGCCCACATCCCCTGGAAAGAGAGGACAGGTGAAGGTAGAACTTTGTCTGCAACTATGAGCTCCCTTGGACCTCTGGCAATAGAGCCAGGGAGAAAAGAGCAATACTTGCACTCTGATTCCCCTTCTCGCTTTCTGCAAATGGCAAATACTCAAATTTTCAGACTGCTTTTATACCTTCCCATGTTTCATCACAGCAAATATTTGCAGGACATACAGTGCTTCTCTGTTTGACCTGTCTCCTCCTTAGACCCAGATCCTCCCTTCAGCTTCTTCTGCTTTATAGTCTTTGCTTTTTTATTTGCATGGTTTGCTGAGAGTGTGAAGGTGTTGCTCTCCTTACCTCCCTGCAGTGATGAAACTTGACAGGTTTAACCTAAAGCCATAGCTCCTCTTTTGCTGTCATTGCAGTGAGAAAACAGATCTGTATTCTTCTGGTTTTTTTTTACAGATGCATACCAGATAAACTTGGCCCACCTGTAAAAGATTGAATAACAGTCTCAAAATACTTAAGTCCCTTTGAATTTGATCTACAATATTTAAATAGCATGAGTACTAGCAAAATGGCACCAGCATGACCTCATATAATCCCTGAATGAAAAAACTTGTATTAATCCTACAAGGCTTAATATCAGTTTCTGAGTCAGATTGAAGAGAGTTAATGCGATCAGCAGCTCCATGGATCCATCTGCACTCAGTCCTGATGCCTTATACTAGGGGTTGACACCATTTCTAGTACAGGCAAGATCTATATGTGTAACCCTTAATAAGCATCACCCAGACTGGTCTGGAAAGAGCTTGGTATCATTCACTTTGCTGCAAAGAGCCATGAAGAGTTTCTTGCAATCTTGCAACCAAAGCAGTTGCCTTATCATTATTAGCAGGGTCCACAACATGGTTTGCAGAGAAGCAGACTGGTTGGGTTATCTGGCAGTCTTGAAGCTGTCTCTTTCTTACAAATAGCACATGTTCTGCTCTAACAAGGGGCTAACCCTTCCTTGGAACAGTAAAACAAGCCTAGTGGTAAATAAAGCTAAAGTCAGATCCAATTAATATCTCTAAAGGGAAGCCTAGTTCTGTCAGGCAACCAGGTGAGTTTAAAACCGGGACTTCAACAAAATACTACTGACAGCAGCTGCAGATCTGATCAGTTATCTGTTGTATGGCCCCAGACTGGCAGGAGCCACATGTAAAAGTAGGCCTTTAGTTGTGAGAAAAGGTGTGATATTAGCTTACATCATCTAAGGCAAGATAGCTAATAGAAGGCAGGTGGGAGAGCAAGCCAGCTGTATTTTTAACAAGAGATAACAGGATGAAACAACTGATTGGCACCATGGAGGGCTTAGTCCAGTGTGACTCCTATCAAAAGTGCAAACAGCTCTTTCCTTGACAGGATTTGAACTATCACACACTAACAACATCTTTTTTTTTTTCCCCCAACCAAATAATGTGTCCATAAAGTCAGAAAATAGGAAAGCATGTCCTTCCCCCCTTGGGTAAACCCACCTAGAGACATGGAACATTCATCGCTATGTAACATTTTCATGGAGCCATTTCCTGTGGCAGAAGGACATCCTATGTCAGACAAATGATTGCTTGTGGGAGAAAACCCTTTTGTCTTTAATTTCATGTCCCTTTTCCACTGGCTTTCCATGGGCATGACTGAGTTTTAAACTGACTGGTTTCAAGAAGAAAATAATCTCATCCATTCAAACTACACTCACATTTAAGCAGTATATTTTATGTGTTCCCAGTGTTTCTTAGCAGCAATGGCAGCCTCCAGTGCAAGAACATCTAATCACATTTAGGGAAAATTATAGAGCAACAAAAAGCAAGCTGTGCACTTGGGGCACAATCCCTGAAGTCAGTGAAAATTTGTTTACAACTTCAGTGATATCTAACAGCAAAGGAACTCTTCAGATTGTTTTAATAAGATGTTATTCACAGAGTCAAAAAGCCAAAGCCCTGCTTACAGGATCAGAAGCCAAATCCTTTTCCATATTGTCACAGCTCAGAGGCTGGCACAGCAGGTTCAGCAACAAGCACAACTGAGCACTGGTAGTGCCTGCTGGACTTCCTCGGTCTTTCCTCCTTGCTCAAAAAGACGCCCTGCTCCACTTTGAACCTTGATTAAAGCTAACCAGGCTGAGCTGTCAGCATGACTCAGCAGCAGTCACATCCAGTTTTCACATTCAGCTTTTCAATCTTATGTGCAGAGTTCACTGCTACATTACAGGTCTGTCCTAAGAAAATCCACCCCCTTTCAAAGGAAAGTAGATTCTAGCTGGAATTTTCTGTGCTTTGAGCTTGTCTTCAGTCACTGCTTGAAAGATTTGTATCGCCTTGCCCTTAGAATGTAAAAATCTATTATTATTATTAAAGCTATTATATGGAATGGCTGGTACTTTTGTAAGGTTAAGAGAAGTTTTATTAATAGATGGCAGCATTTCTTAATCATCTTTGTGGCTCTGTGCTGGACTCTTTCAAGCAGTTCCCTGTCCAGGATAAACTTAATCAGTGACATAAACAGCAAACAGAAGAAAAAAAAAAAGTCAGAACCTCCTCAAACATCTTTCTTACTTCAGCCTTTCTTCAAACAGCACAAAACAGGCAACACAGGATCCAGCTGACAGCATTTATTGCTTTGAAAGTCAGCTTTAAAAGAAAGAGCTACTGTAGCTACCTCAAAAGCTTGTGCAGCATATTTTTATGGCAGATGGAGCCTGAGCTCTGGAAGAAGGCAGCATGAAGACACAGGCATGTGCTCACCTGGGGAGCCACACCTGTGGAAAATCAGCTGGTGGTTTAAAGTAAACATGCCCTGCACCCAGGGGCCTGCAGGTCAGGCTGGTGCAGTGTCCACTCTGCAGAACTCTGAAGGAGAGTGGAACAGCTAAAGCTCCCTCACCCTGGCAGAGAAAGACAGATTTACATGATGAGTCATCTCAACCCCGGTTCCTCTCCTCTTTGACAAGTCGCACAGGCCAGCGCTCACTTTCCAGGGCAAAATGCCTCACATGAAGAAATTAAGCTGGCTTTGTTTATGGCTGTTTCTTTATTAGATCATAAGGTTCCTGAAGTAATCAAGAACCCATGGGGGTGCCTGAAAACAGTTAAGACAACAGGCATAAGCATGGGAGAGTAGGTTCCTTTGCAAGTATACACCATTTGTATTTGCTTAGTTTTAACTGAAAAGACAGCTGCAGAAAAGTGAAAAATCACACAGTAACTATGGACAGCTCTGCCAAGTGAAATCTGGACTTAATGATCCAACTATTACCAGGTTCAAAAAATAAGGCTTGCACTTGAAACAAACTTGGTCATCTTTATGAGATGAAGTGGACCTGGAGGTGAGCATCTGGTACTATTTTAGAAAAGTGTTGCTAAGTACCAGAAAGAGTTGCTTCTTCTAATTAATAATCAGATTTTCTGCTTCTGTAATTCCATTCTTTTTAAGACACAGTCTGCTGATTTGCAAGACTTTTATTTACATACTGTAACGTTATGGTTTGCATTGTCCTAGGTGGAAGAAATGAAGTTGCTAACCAGATTTCCAGTACCCAGCAATTGAACAACCCAGCAGGAGAGATGCAAACTAAGCTGTAAACAGGATTGCTAGAGAGAGCATAGTTTAAAAACAACCCACAAAAAAACAACCAAACAACCAAGAGCAGTATCTCCACCTTCTTTCATTAAGTGGTAGCTCTAGCATGTCTTGTCACTAGACTGAATTGGATTGGGAAGCTCAGTCTGAGAGAGGAAAGCTGCTATGGAGGATGACACAGAACTGTCTTCTTGCAGTGCATCACTGTGCTGGAAATACAACTGCCATGAGAATATCTAAGACCAATACTATAACTTCATACAGAAAGGGAGTCATCAAAATAATGGAGACAGATCAATCAGTAGCTATTAAGCATAATGGTCCAGGGTTTTTTTGTGGAAACTGGACAGTGTCCCAGAGGAAAGGTCAAGCTACATACTTAATTTCTTAAGCTGTTTTCTAATCATCTGTCATTAGCCACTGTTGGAAACGGGACACAAAGTTGGGTCAATATTTTAACCAAGTCGGTTTAAGGGAGGACACCTTTGCTGTCAGCCCCAAGCTTAAAATAAGCATGGCCAAGAATACAGTATATGCCTAAGGAAGGCAAACAGCAGAGCTCCTGGCTCCCAAGTGAGCCAGAAAAGCAATTTTCTGCATGAAACACTCTAAGTAATAAAGTATCTTTTCTGTAGCTCTACTCGCAGTAATAAAACCCGTGTTTGTGGGTATTTTTGGTTTTTAAACTGTCTCCAAAGAATAAACATGCCCTGGATTTCACCACATGGAGAAAAGTATAGCATATCCCCTTTTATTGACATTTTAGTCTATGGAACATGAGTTTAATGAAAGCTCCTGTCAGCCCAGTCCAGTGTTGCATTTACACAGTTCATTTTTCCTACTTTTACCACAACTCATAATAATAGATAACAATTAACAACATAGACAAAAATAGCACATTTTTGTCCTCCTGAACTAAAGGGAGAGCAACTGTCACATCAAAGGATCAAATTGGAAACCACCAGCACCAACACTTTCAAAAACATCTACCATGGTTTAGGAGTTAGTTTTCTAATCAGGACAGCTGCTTCTTTGAGCTGTGACAAGGCACAAGAACATTTTCTGCAACAGCTACTGCACATGACATGTGCTACTAGATAAAGAAACAATCTCTCTAAAAGGCTCAGCGCAAAAGCCACCTCATGCTACATACTCCTGCAGCTGATGTCTATTGATTTTTCCAAAGGTGGTGTTTAAGTCCCTCTTGCTGGGGCAGATATGAACAGCTGCACAGGAAAACAGTGATGGTTTTATGTGGTCCTAAACACACGAGAGATAAACACAAGACTGACTGTGGGGAAAGGACAAGGCACTGTAAGTTGCTACCTTGCTTTGCTTTTTAGCAGAGTTCCAGTTGGGACATGCTGCCTGCTACTATAGTGCAAAACATCTACCTTCATGTGTGTTTACTGCCTGAAATTTTCTATGTTAATATTTTATTACTGCTTGAGGACAGATGATAGCTGGAGGCCAGCACCTGGAAAATGTGCTCTTGCAAGTATTTCAATTAGCATCCAATCGTTTCAGCCAGGATGAAGGTGGGAACAGGCCCAGCTGTTAAGCTTTTCCAGGACGTATCTGGAAATGATACATGCACCTGGTGATGCTCTCAAACACTCCTTTGTGTACAATCCACAGCCTGCTGCAGGGAAGTATGTGGCCATGTTCTCTCAGCAGTTCAGCTCTGCTTAGTGCATGGAAAGGAGAAGGTCCAAGGGATGGCACTGGAATCAAATAAGGAGTTTGCAGCCCAGCTTGACTGGAGCTATTCTAACCTGTGTTGCTGGCATGCCATCTCTCTAGGGGAGTGCATCATCCTGCTAGATCTTCCTAATATCTGTCAGCTTTGTGCCACTTAAGAAGTTACTTTATCCAGGACAAAATTCTTAATCTACACATTCCTATCCCTGCCTCTCTTTATAGCTTCTCAGGCAAATCATGTTCCTTAATGACAAAGCACAGAAGAAACTTTGCTGAAAGCAAAAGAAACGCCACAGGCTAAAGTTTCAGCTGTACACACCTGCTCTCTGCGTGGGTAATGAGGTGGTAAGAACAGAACAGACCAAGTGAACTTGAAGCCACAGAGCTGAAATTACTGGTAAACAAGAACTGTCAGTGTTGACTGACATAAAATAAATAAATAAATAAATAATCACTAGGTCTCGCTAGATAACCAGAACAAAATGTTTAAGTAGCAGGTTATCTGAATTGTTTCCCTTTCTACAAGATCTTGAACTCAAATGAATTCTCCCTTTGTAAAATATCACAAGGACATGGCTATAAGATGGGTAGGAAGCCCCATGGATTGCATTTTGTATCCCAGCACTCCCCACTCAGATGGGCAGACCCAGATAGACTTAAGCAGACTAGAAACTGGCAAGATCTGTCCAGAGAGCAAAAGCTTTTTTCTTCTCCAATGAATACTGATGTTTACACAGCAGTTTGGCTGCGCTGACTCCAAGCTACTTTTCCCACCTCCCAGCGCTGTTATTTAGTCTTCTGTAGTTAAAGGGCCTTTACAATCAATTGTCTCAAGCCCAAGGAAAAACTCAGACTACACCCTGGAAAATATGAACTGCCTTGTCCAACAAAATCATTTCACAAACCAATTCCTGTCTGCTTTAGTAAGGGAACAGCATTGAGCAAATCAGAAAAATCTGAAGAACTGCATTAAGGTTAGCAACTGATAAAACTTGGGTGCATAATAGTCACATCACAGAGCAGCAGCTGTATCAAAAACATATAATGCCAAGTGATTATGAGTTTTTAAATGTGTTCAATCTCTACCATGCATGATTTCAGGGTTCAGCATCTGCCCGAGGGCCAGGGAAATGCTTTGACTCAGCTGCCTTCAACTTGTCTTCATCATCATAATTAATACTTGTTTCTACACTAGAATTAACATTGGGATGATGCTTGCTTGCTGAACACTCTGGCACAAGGACTACAGTATGAGTCATCCATCCCCTAATGCCATTTCAAGGTATAGAACAGCCTGCACATGCTATTCCTCTGAGCCATTTTGAAACTTTATGTCCAGTAAAGGGCTTTTTATTGCTTACAGCACAGCAGCTGTATTTTAACTAAGCAAAAGACCACCTGAGGAGAAAGTGCACGGTGAAGACAGCTGGGAAGAGGCCAGTGCTTGAAGCACTCTGGCTGACATAAACACACTCTGCACACAGCTCCCCTCATGCCAGACAGCACCGTGCTGCTGCCCACCTTGCACAAACAGCTCTTGTGCTACTTTAGCAGAATTCTGCCAGTTGAAAAAGCATAGCTTATATAGCTTAAAGCATAGCCTCTGAAACACACCCAGCAGGATATGAAATATTTCCTTGGAAGGTTAACGTTCTTGGGTATTTAGGCTGAGACCTATAAAAAGGAGAAATTAGAATGTTTAGGACAAAATCTACACATTTTAATAGTATTTTGGGTTGATGTCTTAGATTCAGCAGGGGTTGTTTCACTGCCCCAGCAGTTCAGTCACTGCTGAGTAAGTTTTGCAGCCCTTTGGCACACCCTTTCAGCTTCTGCTTCTCCTCTATCTGCTGCTGACAACCCCACCCAAGAAGATACTCACAGATACAACTGAAAGGCTATAATAACTATTGTCATTTTCCATTTTCATAGCACAGCTTAGTTTTGGAAAAAAATGAAACAGATGCACCAGGCAGCTAGGAATCTCTGCTCTCTTCCAAGCAAGCCAAGGCCACCTGCAGCCAGCCCAGCCTGTGTGCAGGTGCAGTAACCAGCATGCTGTTCAATAACTGTTCAAATATTTGAACAACCTGGTCTAGTGGGAGGTGTCCCTGCCCACAGCAGGGGAGCTGGAACTAGATGATCTTTAGGTCCCTTCGAATCCAAATCATTTTATCATTTTAGTGCTTTGGTGCTGCTGATACAATTACCATCAAGTATAGCTTAACAATGCTGGACTAATCTTTAGAAACTATTATAAAGCAGGCAAAAATAGAGCTTCTCAAAACTGACACAACATGGGGAAGCAACCATGCTTTTTAGGCCAGAAAGTCTAGGCCCAACACTGCAAGGCACAGCAGCTGGAAAGGGGGCACCCAACAAATTATGTCAGCGCAAACAGCTCCCACAGACAAAGCATTTTGTTTCTTTCCTGACACGTGCCAATTCTGCTGCAAATCCCTTTAGGGGGCAGGAAGGCAGACCTAGGCCATAGTTGAAACTCACCTACCTTATAATAGAATCATAAAATCATTCTATTTGGAAGAGACCTTTAAGGTCATCAACTCCATCCATTAACCTAAGACTGCCAAGTCCACCACTAAACCATCTCCCTAAGCACCACATGTGCATCTTTTAAATACCTCCAAAGATGGTGACTCAACCACTTTCCTGGGCAGCCTGTTCCAGTGTTTGATACTCCTTTCAGGAAAATAATTTTTTCCCAATATGCAATCTAAACCTCCCCTGGCACAGCATGAGGCCATTTCCTCTCACCCCTCACTTGTTACTTCAGAGTTTCCCTGGATGTGGAAAATTCACTGTTGAGATCATTCCCTAAAGGGAAGGGAGAAATGTCTGCAGGCTGCCATCAGGGGATGGACACATTCCACACTGGTTGGGTAAAAAATAAAAAGCATTGAATCCCTCTTAAGTCTTATTAATTGGTAGAGGCATGTATTCCCTGTACACACAAACTGGGATGTAGGGGAGCAGAGACCAACCCCCACCTCACTACAACCTCCTTTCAGGTAGTTGTAGAGAATGTAAGGTCTCCTTTCAGCCTCCTTTTTTCCAGACTAAACAACCCCAGTTCCCTCAGGCACTCCTGATAAGATTTGTTCCCCAGACCCTTCACCAGCTTGGAAGTTTCTCTGGACTCACTCCAGCATCTCAATATCCTTCTTGTAGCAGGGGGCCCAGAACTGAACACAGTATCCAAACTGTGGCTTCACCAGAGGTATATACACTACAGCATTTTAAAAAAGCTAAGTCTCACTTCAAACCTAGAAAAAAAAAAAAAAAAGACAAGTAGTATAACTGAGTTTCCTCAAGGTGATTTTACTAGAAATGACCCTAAACCATATGCTTCAGTGAAATTGAGATTTAGCCTCATGACCATAAATGAGGAAAGGTTGTTGGGGTCTTATTCAATTCAGAATTGATCATGTTCTATCAGAACACCTAAAATACCTCATGAATATTCATCCTGGATTGAATCACAGTATTAAAACCCATGCAAGTGACACAGTTAGTGCAGTAACAGCAGGTGCACCAGAACCAGGACCTTGGTTTTCTACAGTAATACAAGTATAGTTGGTGGGTATTACCTCAGAAAATAGAACTGAAAACCTCATGTGTCAGTGCTGGAGCTTACTGAAGGTAACTGACTGTACCATAGTAAAAACTTATAAAACACAACCAGCTTCCAGCTGCAGAGAGGTATGTCTTAATCAGGGTACCTCCACAGCAAGACACATCTAAGCAGCATCATGGCAACAGGGAAACACTAGCCAAGGACAAACATCCTTAGAGAAAGCCAATTCATTATTTTCACAGTTCACACAGATGTGAAAGAGCCATCTGCTGCTTTAGAAGTCATCTATATCCAAACAGGACTTCTTTTTTTCCCAGTTGTCTCTGAACAGCTCACTGCTGTTGCAGCTTATTACCTGTCAGCACCACTATTACAAACTCCCCAAACATTGGTAAATCCGCAGTTTAATGAAGATAAAAGTGAGACAAATCCCTATGACCTAAAGTGACATTCACAAACTTCAGAGAACATTTGAGGATGTGGGGCTACTTGTGCCATGGTTAAAGCAATACCAGTTGCCCACAAAAAGAATCAACCTGAAATTACATCATTTTCCAGCTAAACCTGATAGTGCTTGAATCTCACCTTCCATTTTTATTTCTCCTCAGAATACACCCAAACAACCTTCATGGCCTGAGAAAATGGGATCCAAGCTGACTCTTATCCCCAACCTCACCCCTACATCCCAGTTTGTGTGTACAGGGAATATATGCATCTACCAATTAATAAGACTTAAGAGGGATTCAAAGCTTTTTATTTTTTACCCAACCAATGTGAAATGTGTCCATCCCCTGATGGCAGCCTGCAGACATTTCTCCTTTCCCTTTAGGGAATGATCTCAGTGAATTTTCCACATCCAGGGAAACTCTGAAGCAGCATCTCCACCTCTGAAAATCAGAAGCCCCCATTTCCTCACTACTTAGGAACACTCAAATGCAGGAAATGAACTGCAGCCATGTCATGAAATCAGCTTTCAGCAGTCAAACATCTACTCTTACATCAAAAAAATCTCCACTGTTAAGTGTGCAGCTGTGCAGTGACTTACCTAGAGAGACAGCTTATTTCTGGCCTCAAAGCCCTTCACTGATAGCATAAACAGATCAAAATTCCTCCTTCAACTTCAGGGTACTGTGTCTAGCTGTTTAATATCAAAGGGGTGACACAACTGGGAACACAAGAGCTCCTACTAGACCACTTCCAATTTTCTGCTGGCTGGTAGCACTACACAAATATATTTAGACTACTCTTTCCTACTGGGGAAACTATGGTAAACAAAGCAAGTGCAGTCAGTTGTATTTTTGCAATCATGCTATGAAAATTTTGTTTAGACAGCTGATCTGTGGATGAGCTGCAGAAGCCCCAGCTACACAAACAGAAGAGTGAACACATTTCAAAGCAGTAGCTTACTCATTATCTTTGATTTGAATTTCTCTACATCCCATACAGAGTCAAGAAGCTGAGACATTCAGTTCCTCAGAAGCTTTATTTTCATTCAAGCTACAGAAATAAAGTAGTACCTTCCAATTTCTCATTATACTTTCTGCATATTTGCATGGCTCAGGGTGAGATGCACTAGGATAACTACCCTGTACATATGGAGGAAGATAAGGCTCAAAAACTAGCTTTATTTCAAAGAATGCCAAACCTTACCTATCAGGTTGGCTCCAATTCCTCAGTAACATTGTTTAATAGGCACAACATAAGGAAAGATTGATCTAAACTACCTATTGTAAGCAAAATCCACAAATTCATTACAGAAAGTCATCCAAAGAAACCTTTTAGAAATAACATAACAGTTGTTTTCTACTTTGAAAAAAATAGAAAAAATAGATGAGTCATTTTTGCTTTATATATGATATATTCACACACATACTTTCAAGTATAATTTTCAGTATTATCATACTTACACAACTAGACATAAAAAAGTGAAAATCCCATAAGCAGATCATTATGCCAAAGAAGTCACACACAGTCCTTATCTGGATTTAGCAACACCTGGATTTTTCCCTGTCATCATAGTGACCAAAAAAGCAGTGACTAGACTCAGTGTAATTTTTCCCTTTATTAAACATTTTTAATAAGGCTTGAAAAGTATCAGGATTTAGAAAATGGGGAGGAGAACAGGCAGTCATAAACCCCCACAAATTCACAGCTAAGCTTGTCACACGCTCAGTACTAGCAGGCAATTAAAAAATCTGAGTTATGTTCAGTTAGCAGGTAAACTGTTAACAACAGACCGACTTCAGCTAGGATGTTTTTACATTTAAGGCATCACACAAAATAACAAGTTAATGCTAGGAAGCATAACAATCATCATGTGCTCAGCCACAACACACATTTAGCTCTGGACAGCAGAACCTGCTTTATTTCAAAACAGCAAGGCTAGCAGGACATCCCACAATCTTTCGGGGAAGTGCCAGGCAGCCACCAGGAAAGAGAAGTGACTTTTTTGTAACAGGGGAATGAATCTAAGTGCTTAAAGGCTTTGCTGCAGTGGCAGAGCTGGACACCTGAAAACAAATTCTGGTGGAATAAAACACTTTGAGCTAAAAGGCAGAACATCCGTTCAAGCAGTTACAATTACAAATGTCCTGCAAAGAGATGAAACAAAAAAAAATCTGCAAGACTTTAACAGCTTCTGGAGCTCTGAATAAAGGTGAGGTCCAGCAGGTGCATTTGAGAGCCATGACAGGGACTGGTTCCACACTGCTTGCTCTGCTCTCCTGCTCTCCAAGTCTAGTTTGGGTAGACAGGTATGAAATGTTTAAGTGAAATAGGCATAAACTATTTCCTTACTGGTAATTTATTTTCACTTGTCTGTTTCTTACCCAATATGAAAAGGCACAAATTCTGCATAAAAAAATTACTGTAAGATCTAACTAAAACCTACTCACAAAAAAAATTTTGCAGAAACCACTGACTGTTCCTAAAGAGGGTAAAGTCATCTAGAAGTTAAGTGCTAGGCATTCTGAAAGCTCTATGTGTTTAACTATCAAGGTTTTAAGTATTAAGCTCAACTATTTGGTTTAGTACTTCAGTGCAGAAAGTTCTTAAAACCTAGTTTTAAAACCATCAAACCCAGACTTTTTGGAAATGAGGGAGGTCACATACATCAAATAGAAGATCCATGCCACTTCACTAGGCTGAAATGCAATGCTTTTTTGCTGTGAGCAAGGGTCCCAGAATCTTATTTTTGCAAGCATTTCTGTAAGAAAGGATTCCATTAGGTGGGATGGAAGTTTTGAGCTCAGTCCATGCTTTGCCAAAAGCTTCTATTCCGAGTTCTCAGAATCTGGGTAACATCAAAAATTAAAACTTCCTCAGCTAGAGACAGCCTGAAACACAAAACAGTGACAGTGCAGCAGGACAAACAGAAAATGACAACAAAAAGCATTGCACAGCCTGAGACTTACAGCACATCCAGAAGTTGTTAATTCACAAATATTCCCTATCCATTACCTCTTTTTTCCTGGCTGTATTTTGGCACGTTCTTATACCTCTATGAACACAGCAAGCTTCTGCTTTCTTTCCTTGCTCTGCTGGTTCTCTAGCATCTAAAACCACTTCTGAATAGATGCTTCAGATATTCTTTAGACTTCTCAGGCTTACTAAAATCACACACAGATAGTGGCTATCCATTTAGCTGGAAGCTAAATGACACTCAATTTGAACCACAACTAGATACTTATATTTAAATGTTTACTGTTTTTTATCTCTTATGAGGCTGTGGCTGTTTTATTAATATGCAGAATGGAGAGCTCTCAGCTTTCTCCCATAGCATAAGAATGCAAACTACACCAGTATAATCAGAAGAGCATTAGTATGCAGCATTAAGTGACTTTCAAGTTGGAGAAAGCTAGGTTTATGGTCCTTTGCCATGAATTAAAGGCATAATTACATATTTGATAAAGCAAGTATGTAATTTAATTTTCACTCAAGTCTTCTAGAAACTTAGCAATTGTTACTTGAGCAGTGAAGAGCCTCATATCAACCTATGTTTTTATATTACAGTGCAAGTCAGTTGGTCACTTTAATAGGCTCAGACTCAAAAACCTGAGACTATACCAAAACAACCTAAAAATCACTTTTACAGATGAACAAAATGCTGCTACCCCGAACAATATTCCAGTCAGTCTTGTAGTGAAATTAAACTAAACTAACACCTTAAAATTCTTAAAACTGCACTCACTTTAATCTCAATGCTCTTTACAGAAGAGCAGCACTACCTAGGTTTCTGAATTATAGTAATTTTAGTGAGCCTTGCCCCAGTGCTCCCAAATTCCATAGATGCAGACAACCTCATGTTGCCACTCAGGAAGCCAATTAATTTTGCCTTCCCATAATTACAAGCATTACTGGCTTATCCAGAAATATCAAAGCCTTTATAAATACTACTCAGCTTGAGGCTGATGATCTAGAACAAACAATTTAGAGAAATTTAGTTCAAAAAGCTTAACTGAATTGCAAAGATTATGAGCTGAAGCAGCAAACTGGAAATCAGGCAAGAACTGCTATATTCTACTATGAATGGTCCTATTAAACAAACCCCACTTTCTTTGAAAACCTGCAGTCAGGGCAGGCAACCAGTTATACCAGAATCCACAGAAACCAGCACACAACAAACCGATAGTTCTCTCCACGTCCAGCATCTATCCTGGTTAATAACCAATACTGAAGGCATAGTATGATTAGATATAGATGCCTACTGTTTTTTCTATTAGACATAATAAAGATCCAGAAGTTTATGCAATACCTTTTTTGGTATAGTCTGATATGCTATTTAAGACATACATTTCTTATAAAATGTGCAAGAAAGTGTTAAATTCTGTCTTAGCACACAAACACTTCAGTGACTTCATCAAGCAGATTTAAAAGCCAGATTCAACTGAAGCTTCACTGTGACAGTGATTCAAGTGTCACTAAAGTATTACTAAGTGATAACTTGCTTTAAGGAGTTATCACAAAGATCAGAACTCCAATAAGCATTTGTCTTTAACTGAAGCAAGGCTATATAGCCCTGGCAAGATCTTAAAGTACATCACACACTAAAAAATAAGAAATTGGCAATAATGCATTGATTAGCTGCATGCTGCACACTTTAAAGAGTGGAAAGAAAAAGCCTCTCACATTGTGCTCAAATTAAGAACTCAATGGGCCTTCAAAATTTTCCCCCAATCCTACAGTCCAAGCAAACTTTGAGCTCCTACAGCAACTTTCAAAGCCAATGAAAATTTCATTTCACTGTAAGACACGTAGTAGCAGACTAGCTAGATCCTCACATACTTTTATTTTGTAGCCATGTCTCTACTGCGCTTTACTTGTACTTCATATAGGAATTAAAAGTAGAATCACTCAAGGGCTTTTAGAGTAGTTCCTACCTGAAACTAGACATCTTTCTATGTATCCTTAAATTTCTTGGTTGGCATAAACCAAAGTAAAGAGAAACAATGCAAACCATGATCAATTAGGCCAACCACTAAGAAAAAAACAGTAGCCACATCAATGTAATTTCACTTTGATTGAGGGTGCTATCTAGTAGATTAAGTTTCAGACTATAGGCTCCAAACTTGATCCTTCTTGGAAGACACTACATTAGAAGCCACAGCGGAGACTGCCTTGTCACAAGAGGTACAAATACTAACTGTATAGATGGAGAAATAAAAGGACAAATCTAGGTGTCTAAAAGACAATTCACTGTACACATTTTATTTACAGTTTTGTACACTGTCTTAATATGAATGGGACCGCTTTTCTACTTGAGCCATTTTAACCAAAGCAAAATAACCTAAGTAATACAAAGTGTTAAAATACAGCATAAGATACAAAAACAGACATACTATTTCTAGTAAGGAATGTAAATTATGGTGTTACATTAAAAAATCCACAGTTATGTTTAGGAATTCACACAAACAGATCACTGACTTGACTGAAATGCGTAAATTTTTAGCAAAGCTTTGATATTACAAAAAACCAAAAAAATTTCCAAAGAATGCACAAAATTTATGTTTATTCCACCTTTGTCATATTCCCAGATTCTTCACCAAATGTTACATGAGCAAAAACAACTGAAATCAAAATATCACTAATGTTATGAAATAGGGAAAACAAATAAATTAATCTAGCAGCCATCAGCATAGGTTACAGCAAAGATGATGCTGTATAAAAAAATTGCTAGAAAACTGTATGCACCATACTCTTTTCCAAACCAGCAAAATGTTACTGTATACAATGCAAATGTAAAACAGAGTAATTTCCTGCAGGTAAAGAAATACAACTTCTTTTCTGAATACTGTGGATAAACAATTTTTTTCGTAATAGTAATTACAGAGTGGGCCAGGAAAACATTGATGGATTCAGGGAGTGAAGTGTACTAGAATTCTGATTGGTAATGGTTACTTCAGCCAAAATAGAAAAAAATTGAACAAAGAGGTACAAGACAAAGGCAAATGAGACTTCTCACAAATCTTAGCAACACTTAGATGGAAATAAAATTCAAATGTAGTCCACTCTGCTTTTGAAGAGGCTTTGGTTCAGCTCCCAAATCTCGATTGCTTGACGCAGTCTCCTATGAAAGAATACTCAGAAGGTGTCTTCTTAAACAACAAACCTATTTTTAGTGGTGGAGCCGCTCTTAGTAGCTGTGTCTGCATGGGACTGATAACCAATCACTATCTTTGGAGGAAGTCCTAATCTTTCCTTGTATACTCTCCTGGAGAAAAGAAATAGAACAGTTTAAGCAAAGTGCTTGGGAAGGAATTAGTAACAGAACACTTGCTTTTTTAAAGATCTGCTAACACCTTCATGAAAAATAGTTGCCTATTTAGAAACCATTTCTCTGGTATAAAGAACTCCAAACAGGCTTGTTCTAACTTATTGCATCTAAAATCAGCTTAAAGTTCTGTATGAACAATTACTTGCCATATAAAATAGGACAAGCTCTTTCAAAAAAATATTTAATAGGCCAACATAGATGTAGAACACAGATTCTACCATGTTAATGAGAATATCATTAATATCAGCAAGCTATATTATCACATGTAAGAACAAAACAGCTATAAAATAGCCATGGTCCACAATTCCAGTTCTACTGAGAAGATAAAAACTGACTTCCAGGGAATTGATGTTTTATTTTGTTCAGGTGATTTCATCACCACACACCTCAGCTGTACAGACTTGCTGTCTTTTCTTGAGCTAGTGATACAAAGCAGACCCCCATCCCTCCAATTGCTTATGGCATTGGTGACAGGCAGCTACCCAACACAAGCTTTAAGAAAAATCTGCTCAGATCTTAGGCATTAAGAAGCAGCAGTGCCCATCTTACACAAACACACTGTGCACCTTAGCTTAGCATAGAGTGAGATGCTACCTGCTAACGGCACTAGACTGCAAACTGACTATAAACTGCAGAACAAGCCTGTTCAGCACAGATTGCTCACCCCAGTTTAACTGTTAAATACAAACCTGATGCATTGTCTTTGGAGTTATGGCAAGGTGACAGCAGGGAGTCAACATAACTTACATTAGTCACTGTCATTTTGCAAAATCTTATTTTTACAGTTCTGATGGGAGTCATTATCTCCTTAGTTAACAGTTAATACCATTCTAAATATGCCCTCTGATGCCTACTATTTTGGTGTAAGGTTATTCACTCCTAGCAGATGTGTACCACTGCTCAGCTTATTGTTAAATACTTACCTTTGAGTCTGAACATGACTGTACATTAAAATTGTCAGTATGAGGCAGACCCCACTAGTTTCTTAAAGGTTCAAATGAGGAATGTGTCAAGAGAGCCTCACATAAACTGAAAAGTGTTGGCAAGCTACTATGCCTGACAGGCTAAGCTGGGAAGATAACCTACGCAAAGCAATGAAAATCTGTGGCCTACAATGACTGAATTTAACAGCAAGTAATTTTGAAATCAATACTACAGCATAAGGAATTCACTAGCTTTAGCAATACCTGCTAAATAGCAGAGCACAATGTGCACTTCCCATAGTACAGACAGATGATCTGAGATGACCAACTTCTGTTGCTTACTGGAATGAAGACTAGAACATGCTATTACATGTCAAATAATTAATGAAAATCAGCATTATTTTGTTTGATTTGTACTTACAGACAAGAATGTAAAAAAGCATCTGTAGAGTTTCATGGCACATCATATCACTGCCCAGTTTTTTTTCAAGTCAAAGGCTATTCTTGTGAGCTTACTTAAGATCCACAGCACCTTTCCTCTTATTTCTAAGCATTGCTTTGCTGAGAAAAAAAATTTACCAATGCTCTACTGTTACTGGATGCCCAGTCAATTTACTAAGTACTGCAACACAATCTCTCTACCACCTACAAGCATTAACTACGTGCCTTATTGTAAAATGAAAAAATTCTGCCAGGATTTGCTTGTAATCTTTTGTTATTTGTGAACAACAGCAAAGGTAGCATAGCAGTACAAAGAAGTTACTAACATAAGCCCCGTATAACAAAGTACAAAATAACACAAGTAATTTAGCACTGAGTTACTTATGTGGGATATATGTGTAGCTCTGCACAGGCTACATTTGACTGAAGTGCATTCTCTATTAAGTTAGCTGGCTTTAAATGCATTGTAACTCATATATTCAAGCCATCAATCACATTACTTACCCTATATGCGTAACAGCATCCCTGTTTTCACATTCAGTTGTCCATATTGCTATTTTATCACCCTTAGTTCTAACATTAACAACAGCACCACATACATCATCACTGTAGTCATCAAACGACTCCCCAATAAGGCACAGCAGCTACAAAACAAAGATTAACCATTAAAAGTAGAAGCTCCAAGTCAGAATCCTGTTCCATAGACAAGTTACACAAAAGGACCAAGGAATATTATGTTTTACTGCTTATAGGTACTTGCAATGCAGCAATCATTCTGTTTATTGCAGTATTTCCTTTACATTCATTTGTAACATTTAGAACTTCAACTCAATTGCAGTAAGGTAACTTCCTCCTATTTTTAGTTTTCCATCTCTCCTCCTGTCCCAGCAGCAGGAAGTTCTGACTAAGCTGATCATTTACATAGTGTTGCCTCCCACCCTATTCTCCCAATCCAAACTCAGGTAGTAATTAAAATAGATTCCTTTTTCTAAAGTACACTTAACACAGGCAGATAAATCTGAATTTTTACTTGTTTACATTAATTATCTAGGAGGAATCTGTGAAGAACTATTTGAACAATATATCAGCTATGTCAGGTCCAACTTCCCTCCTTAAGTACATCAATTCAGAGGCAAATCAGATGTCAACTTCAATAAAAAGTGGTATCTAGTGAAGTGTTATTTCCTGTCAACACTCTCAGGAAGCTTCAGGAGATCCCAGAGTCTTACATGGGAATCTGTCATCCTTAACAGTGTGTAACATAAGGGCAACAATACAAGTGTACAAGTAACACAAGATCCTTCCTCCACAGATTTCTAACTGAAGCTTGGAATTGGCAAAGGCAGTGTATTTCAGGAACATCAGATCAAGTTAGGTCAGATGCCTGTAAAATACTGTGAAAGTGAGATTTAAAATCTTAAATTTGCAATTTGTAAACTAAGCCATTTTCAGATATTCAAAACTGAGAATTTCTTGTGGTTAGGACAGATTAATCTAGTCCATGCTGAAATAAAAATCCTTCTGAATACCTAAGTATTAATCTCCAAATGGATGCTTGTTTACTTTATTTGCACAGTACATATTACTTTTCCAGAATCACTTGTAACATTTGGAAATTCAAGGCTTGCAACATTTTGCACAAAGCAGGTCTTCAGTTCCCATGAGAGCTGCAAAGGCTGACTTTGTCAAGGAAATACAAAAAGGACAAAGTGTGCTACTGAATAGATCAGGTGTAACTACACATACTTTAAGTGTCACACCCAATTAATTGTGGGATGCACACATCAAGTAATGAAAGCCATAAATTTAAGTTAAACCATACACAAATATTCAAAATACTGATAAACAGCCTTACTATACATACAAGCAAAGATGACTACCATGCTCAATAGATAGTGTAGTCCAGTATACCTGCTATGAATGCTACTCTAAAGGGGAAAAAAGTCTTCTCAAACCAAGTTTAGTTAACAGTAAAGATCATTATAATAAAAATTTGTTCCAAAGTGGAGTGATAAAGGAAGAGGTTTTGATTTTTATTAGAGAAAGTTGGTTACAAACAATCACTGGAATTAGAAGTGACAGGGTTGTTATAAAGTCCCAGTTACCTGGGTATTGGAGCTCTGCCACTGCTTGCTGTTAAACAGCAGAACCCTCTAGCCTTAAGTCTACACAGACTATCTAGATGTTTGCAATTCCTATGCAAGAGCTATTAAGAGACAGAAGGACTCATATAGGCATTTAGGTGGAGAAGCTAGAAGCACACAGCAAGACATTTATTTACATGTATAGTTATATTGCCTAGCAGTCCAATTCTTACAATCCTTTCTTCAAATCACTACTACAGTGACTAGAAAGATCCTAGTATCTCTGGCAGACATCCTTGCTTTGAACCTGAAGGTGACTTCTCCCTTTCAAAGGAGTGCAATACCTTCTTGCCTCTCACAAGCAGGGAAGATCAGAGATTTGATAAGATAGCTTTGCATTGCACCACCTACAATCCGTCCTCCTAAAAAACCAGATCACACTAGACTCTTCTAGGGTATTCTGAGTCAGTTCCTAGACAGTACAGTTGAATCCCTTTCTACAACACATTTACCACAACCCACATAATCTCTAGAATTATATTTACCATTAAAAAACCTATTCTGAAAAATATAACAGCAGTGGGAAAAAGTATTTTTATAGTATACAGGCAAGCTGCATTATTACTGCCTATCCCAGTGTTAAGATAAATATAGAAAGAAAAAATAGATCTGAAACTCCTTTGTTTCAGCAAGGCTAAAACCTGAAAACTATTCACTTGTAAATGTATTTGTAAAACACATTGCTATACTTTGGCAGTTAAATTTGGGAGTCCCATTCAAGACCAAGTATTGTTTTCCCAGTAGCTCCTTAAGTACTCTGTACATTCCAGCAACAAAAGGTTAATCTGTTCTGTAAAATTCTGTTGCTGCCCATTACAAGGATGTATTCAACAGAACACATCTAGATTGAGCATCACTACTGAAAAACCAATGTTTCAAATGCAGCCTGGTAATAACTTATAGGACATTAGAAGCCTAACACTTCTAAACAGAATACAACAGTTAAAATATTAAATACAATTGCAAGATTCTTCAGTAACAACTTGCAAGGCCACAGTGCTTACTGTCTCTAGCCAGAAGCGATCAAGGTCACTTCTTCTCTGCTGTTTGTTTAGTGTAATTAGCCATCGTCCTCCTCTCTTGTTTTTTTCATCTTCCCACATGGGTTCAATCCCATCCTGCAAAGAATGGCCAGATGTTAAATTGGACTTGATCTACATTTTTCCTAAAGAATAACCAAAAGGCCAGTGATGACCAAAATAGCAACTTAAGAAAAAAAGCACATAGTTTAATATACATACCTGTCCAGACATACTGTCTCGTACCAATATCAAAGGTCCAGAACAGCTTATGAAGTGCACTTTTTTAGAGAAATTTTTATTTGTACAGAAGAATCACAGCCCAAGCAAAAGTCTTGGATACACAACTTAACATAAAAAACTGTGGGAACAGGCTAAGTCAAACATCCACCTTACCCTGTATGAAACGAGATAAAATTAGCAGCTACATTCTGAAGTTCTTATTTTAAGTCTTGGACTCAGTGCAACATTGGCCAAGGGTTTCACTTATGCATAAATGTTACTTCACTGAAACAGACACCCTTGGCAGTCTATCTCAATGACTTCCTGCATACACAAGGTGAGAATAAGAGAGTTTTGATTGCCAGGGCCACAGAAATCAACACTATTTAATAGCAAGCTGCAGTCTGATTCATGCCTTACCAATTGCCCTGCACTGAATTAAATTCCTCTGGATGCACTGATCCAGCAAAGCAGCCAGATGCCACTCCCATATGCACCAGCTACGCTGCACTTCACAAAAGTCAGTCATTAAAAAAGCAGGTAACTGTCTAGACAGAAATTGGGTTAAGAAATGTCTATTAAGAGAGCTGCATAACAGAACTTTGGCTGAAAACTAATTAAGAGTTCAACGTGCAGGATGGAGTGGTGTCAGCTCACTAAATTTAACAACCTCACTGGCAGCTGCAGAGCTCAAATACTTCATTACCTTGAAGAGCAGCTCTCACAAAGTCACAATTGAAGGACAACAGCAGACTGTTCAGAGGCCTGCAACAGTTGCCAATTCTGTACATGTTGCACCCATTAAAAAAATTAAATTAAGGCTGACTGATAAAATGCAAACCCAGAATAGATACACATACTTAAAAACAAATCTAGGATTAATGCAAAAAATACAAGCATGATCCATAGACACCCTACCTTCTGAAGGGTGTACAGCTTCTTAAAATGTACTAGTAGGGTTTCACAGTTATCTGAAATATTGTTAGCTTCCCAAACCAAAGAATCACCTTTTTTCCCCCCAACCTAAAGCTTCTGGAGTTTACAAACTGTGTAACTCTAGTTTGGAGTGCCAGCCAGTAGCTATGTTTTCTATACAAAGGTGGGACCAGGCACTAGCCCTTAGGAGGTTATTTAGTTACCTGAATCCAGAAAGGAAGCTGTATGTTAGAAGCGCTTCAGAGAGATTACAATTTCATTTAGAGCTCCAGCTGAAGCCTCCACTCCAGCCAGAGCAGTGTTCAATACAATTTTCTATGTCATACATAAGTAATATGGCCCTTAATGGATGGTGCAAAAATTATAGGAGCACTATGCATCTGCCTAGTAGTGCTTAAAGAATACCAGAGAACATTACAGCCTCCCACAAAACTCGGACATTTGAACTCATTTCATGTCAAAACAAAGACATAGCTAGAAAATATTTCGTATATAAATATATATATAAAACTTAGAGACTTAGCTATATGCATGAACATCTCAAATACAGAATGAAGACAAGTATAGTAACAAATTAAAATGTACTGTCAAGTGTGTTAAAGCAAGTACTTGCATTTTCAGAACTAGCGACAGTCTGATTTTCAGAGGTTACTTAAAAAAACACACCTCTAGGACATTCCCAACCATGTTCCTAAATATCTTAAGTAAAATATTTGGACAGTTCCTTGCTTAGCCAGGAAGCCATCCATCAACATCCATAACTGAAGAAAAAAGGTTAGCAAGCATACCTTAAAGAGTGAGTAGTCACAACCAGGCATTAAATTACTAGAGAGCTGGATATGGTTGTATAAACTATTGGAAGGAAAAAAGCAAGATTAAAAACTAAGCATTATTTTGAAGTACAAAATTCTTAAAGAATTTAAGACATATGACCAAACAAACCACAAAAATTAGAAAGCATTAAAATTATTTCAGAAGCAACCCTATTTCAGCAGCATAAAAGCATAAGCTTTAAGATATTCTGGGCTTAAAGCAGCAGAACAGAAACTGGTTTATAAACACTTGCTGGGTTCATACACCAATGCTTCTTTTAAACCTAGTTCTAACATTCTAACAATGTTATGAGAAATATAATTCCCTGTACATTCATGGCAACAAGTTCAGTGTGCATGTGTATTCTGCACATATACAGAATAAGGAAAATTGTTTATATTTCTAAGGCTATCTCTGCAGAGAAAGTTTTGAGAAATAGTCCATTTTGCTATTTATACAATACTCTGGGGATGAAGGCTGTAGATCTGGTAAATCAAATTTAAATAAGGACTCAAAAGATAATAGATGACTGAAACAACAAAATATATACTCTGAATTCAATTCACAGCGATGCCATTCAGAGAAAAAAAAATATATACACTGTCTCCCCCTATAGCAAGAAGACAGATGCCTTTTTCCTGCAGTTAAGTTCAGACTTCAGAAAAAGACAGAAATATGTGTATAGTGCACATATCACAACAACCTGTAGTCCAAGACCAATTAACATTCAGGCATGGCCCAGCACCAAAAGGAAAAATTACTGTGATGTTCTAACAATTAAAAGTCAGGCACAGGATTTTACAAAGCCAGGTACAGATTTACCATCCTCCCTCCTTAAAATTTACCATAATATTTTCTCCCCAGAACAACGAAGTTATTTCCCACTCCAACCACAATGCAGGCAGAACCCCTCAATTGCTTGTGACTGATTTTATACCCTTGACTACATCTACATTAAGCACTTTTAATTACCCAGAACATCTTGGTTATATAGGAGCTCAAAGACTTACACTTAACCAACTTCAAGAGTGAGCTTCAAACTATGTAGCTGCTCATCACATACCCCAAGATTGGTAACTACTGTTCACTCAATTCTCCCATAGTAGGAATGAGAAAGCTGGTTAGAAGCACAGAATCCTATACCCCTTTGAGGACACTCCACTGAAATACTTGCTCCACATTTTCTGTATATTTATTTCTTCCCTGTTGGTGCTAATGGGTCACACTGATGGGTCTCATTATTCCACTAAGAAACACCATCTCTCCCTTACTGATCACATCCTAAAGAAGACATGGAACAAAAATCTTAAGAACCCTAATACTCCACATAGCACATAACACTAAGAGAGATCAAATCTATAATGCATTTTTTCTCACCCTCAATCTCATACCACTTTATTTTCTCCATATTTTATCATTACAACAAGAAAAGTCTTCCAAGTAAGCCACCTGAATTTGATTGATGCAAGTGTCCAGAAAAGTTCTTGCTGTTTGAGCCTAAATGCTTTTGCAGACCTTCAATTTAGCAGGAAGGTAGTTTCTTCTCTAGTTAATTTATTTCAAGGACACCATTAATGTGCAATCTCTCAAAAGTACCATGCTCCAGATTCAGACACTGTTGCATATCTAAATTCTGGGACAGGTGACTCACTTCAATCCACTAGCAAAATTTAGGTCCATGGAAGCGACAGTTGGTTCCAAGAATTTACAAATGGATGTTACTAAGAAATAGCTACTGCACAAATACAATTTTCTACATGTATATCATGTGCATATGAATACAAGCAGTGCTGCGGCATTAACAGCGACACATACCAGGATTATTATGCAGATTGAAAAAATTTACTTACGCCCAAAAATCTTCAACAGTATCAAACTTGGAGATAAGACGAAGATTTGCTTGCCAAGTTTTGCTCTTGTCATTTTTAAAAAACCAGAGTGCCCATCTAAATAAAAACAAAATAAAATTGTAACATCTTGAAATTAAAGTATATTAACAATATAATTATTGGTCTTGCTATATCCAAACTAAATCAAACTGTAAGAGATTATTAGCATGGAAGTCCATTTTCAACAGTAAGATACCTGAGAAACTCAGCTTTCAAATCCAGTTCTTTGCAGATCAACAGTATTTGTGTTCCCATTACAACAAACAACTTGATCAATCCGTTTAGGTAACTACTCCAAATAGTTTTAGATAATTTTTAAGACTCTAAACTCCTAAACCTCGGATGTTTTTCCTTGCCAACAGTGATAAACTGCAGTCCCCTACCACAAATGACTAATTATGGTCCAAAACAACTCTCACTATTCAAACAGGAACACTGCTCCCTTACCAGTAATTTACTTGTAAAGGCTACAAAAGCCAATTATGTAATTCCAAAGCTATACATGACATTAAAGTTTCCCAGTCATTCACATACTAGGAGAGCATAAATCTGGAAATGGAAGTAGCTTTAAGCTTACTAATGTCAATCTTTAAAAAACCACCAACAGCTTCAAATTTTTAAATCTGTACACATTAAGACAAAATTAAATGAAATTTTCTATCCAATTTACTTCATCATTGTCTGCCAAGTACAAATCTCAACACATACAAATCAAACCTTTACAAACAAAGATGGGTCTTTCTGGAAGTATTGTTCAAAATGCTGGAACAGGATATCTCATAAGGCATTTAACACAACAGGATTTTTCATTTTGATACTTTTAATAGCTTTCAAATCACTCAGGTTAGCACTAGATTAGATTTATCTTCTTAAAATGGAGTACTTTAAGTCACCAGGTGTCAGTCTAATGTTTTGAGAGCTTTTCTGACATTTCAAACCCTGTTTTAAAAGTTTACTGTTTTCCTGTTTTCCAGTAATAGCCCCACTACCATTTGTAGAGTAGAGTCAGCAACAATTTAATCAGAAGTGTTTAGAGGAGTAAGAGGAAAGATGAAGTTTAAAGACAACAAGGGAAAACAGGACACACATAGCACTACAGTGCAGAGTACTTTTCCGTGTTTATCCAAAACTTATAAAAAGAGCAAGGTGCCACTTGGTAAAAGGTTCGCTTTGGGGCATCACCTACCTACCAACATTAACAACTGTACCAGCTGTTCCGTTTACGTGGAGAAAAGGAACTCCTAGATGATCTTTTTGAACTGTATGTATCCTGCTAGAGTAACTTTTGTGCACATTTAAAGGAATTCAACCTGAAAGGTAGTTCAAGTCAAGGTTCTCAAGTACAAAGAATCTTGGTAAAGTCCCCATTGCCTCCATAGCTCAGTAAAAAGCTGACTAGTAGTTTATAAAGCATACCTGTTCTTTGTACGCTAAACACAACTAAGAGGGTTTAGTTTTTCTGATAACTATGCTTTTACCTACTGCTCCATGTATTTGTTAAACAAGAAAATTTAAGTGCCCTACATTTTATTTTAGTGACACATTAGTACAAATCCATGTGCATCTGCACTTCAGCATTTCTTCTGCTGTGTTTCTTACAGATAATGAAAAAAGTATTATTGTAGACATCAACCACCCACATGATCAAGTCAAATAATTTTTGACTGATTAACACTGCTTCTACCACTTCCAGTTTGAAATAGGAGAAAAAAAAAAATTCAAGATATGAAAGAGTAAGACTGATAAGAAATAAGAATGAGAAGTCCTTACCACTGACATCCAAAATCGCCTTAAGTACTACAAGGCAGAATGGAAGGTTTTCCAGCACCTTCATCTCTGTATTAGAGAAAAACAACAGAAGCTGTGCTTGCCACCAACTAAAAGGGAAGCCAAGCTCTGTCAAATTACATGGTTCCATTATGAAAATTTATAAAGATATTCAGCTTCTGTAACAACACTCCATTAATAAGCTCTATAATAAAACAGGATCAGATTTTCTTTCCTCTGCAACCTCACTACAAAAACCCTCAAAAAAAAATCAAGAGCTCTCAAAATGCTACTAAAAAGCATAAGGAAAGCAAGAGGGGTTGTAAGGTGACAGGCATTTTTTTATCTCTGGCAAAATTACAATTACACTTCTGTACTATTTACCTGTTTTGTAGTGGATGCTTAATATACTGTTCAGGGCTAGCAACCTCCTGAGTAGGTGCTGGCTCAGTTTTCTCCTCTTCTGAAGGCTGAGGGTTGGGAGTGGTTTCCTGATTGAAGAAAGGAGTTATTAATACATAGTTTCTCAATTTTTATTGAAGAAAATTAGTTCTTTGAAGTCACTTTAAGGAAGTTGAAGCTAGGAGTTCCTCTAATTCATCTTGAATTTGGGGCCCAAATCATGTCATAGAGGCACAATTTGCATCCCTTTATTCTTCAACATCTGACCAAGCCCTACAATAAATAGTAAATGCAGAAATTCACGTTCTGCTGTTCAGTGATTTGCTGCCTTTGTATTTGTTTCCAGAATGGTTTACTTAACTAACTTGTATAATTTTGAAACAAGAGTTGTATCAGAAATACAATATGCTATGTTATATGCACATCTAAAAATTAATTTCCAGAAGGAAAACTTTTATTAGTTTCTAACAAAGCATCATTTGAAACATATGTACAGGCCCTGTTTATTTAGAAAAACCTGACATTACAAGTAGGCATCACATGCTTCCAAGTCTGAAATCAGCTGTTACAAGCAGTTAGAAGCCAACTGTACCTAGTTCTATTTGTATTTGCAAAATGACTACTAACAAATATTCAGGCACCCAACAGGAGAATTCAAACACATATTAGTTCTCAAATTTCAAAATTAAATAAGTCTTATCTGTGGTAACATGTAATCAGATTGATTCCAAGTATTATTTTTTCAAATCTCTAGACAGTACTACAGATGTAAAATATACTTTAACATAAAGAAGTGAAATCACATTCATTTTGTATGCAAACCCCCTCAAGCTTGTATTTCAGTTGGAGAAGCTACTGTGTCAGGTTTGAAATTCTAATGCCATTCTTTCAAATCAGAGAACACAAAGCCTTATTGTAAGGCCAAGCTTTCCTGCTGTTACCACCATCTCTCCCTAATCTGCAATCTATGCTAGAATGTTAGAGGCAAGGAATGAGGACTAAATCTCATTCCCTACAGCTAACACAAGTGCCTGTACAGTTGATCCTGTGAAAGAAAAATAACTTTAATATAAACAAATACTAACTACAGCAGACCCAAAGACTCTACACATTCCTAAATGCAGCAATATAAACGCAGTACTTAAAAAACAATTTAAGCATTGTAGTTTTAAGAGAAAAAAGGAATATAAGGCTGAATAAAGTAAGAAGTCATCTAATTAACAGTACAGTTTACTCCAGACTTCCACAACTACTCAGTTTATCAAAGCTGCTGAAAAGTGGAATGAATCTGAAGTGAAAACATTGTTCAACCTTCACCATCCCAGCTGGCAAACTCTTCTGATAAAACCTAACAATCTGTCATAATCTGGATTTTCTTCTTGTTATCTATATATTTAGCATTATTAAGTATGATGTTATATTTTACTTCAGAGAAGTTATACCTTTATGCTTGAAAATAATTAAGTATGCTTTGGTTTAACAGCTCATTAAGAAAAAAACTGTTCAAAAGCTAATTTGCATTGTGTGTAAGAATGCTTTAATGTGTTCCCACCTTCACAGCAAAGACTGAAATGTGAAGGCCTAACAAGGGCAGCAATAATTAGGATAGTGCTTTGATTTACACAGTACGAGGGGCAAGTAGTACAACTTCCTTCCTCTTGTAAAGGAGATCACCAACAATCTCACAGAAGCAGTGCTGAACAATCTGTCAAATCTCCTTCAGTGTACATCACGAGCCAATGCCAGGGGGGCTATCAGCTCACGACATTGTGGTGTCCAAAGCGGGATACAGGCTCATGACAGTGTAATACCATAAAAAAGCTAAATAAATCTTCAATTAGGATCTTCAAATTATATCTAGAATACCTAGTGTTACTGCCATTTATTTTAAGTTGATAGGAAACAAATATACCTATTTTCCTTTAATCACATGCAAAAACCCCACAGAACAAATCAAGATTGTCAATGCACAAAGGCTGTAAAACACGTCAAAGTATTATTTAAATCAGTATTTCCTCCTCCAAGTAATCATCTCTACTATGCTACAAACTGTCAAGTGCAGACAACCACAATTTGTGTTGCCCCTTCAGGGGCTTCTAACTAGAGGAGTTAGAAATACTGCATGCGCATGTACAATGAGCATACAAGCAAAAACTTGTTGATATTTTGGAAGTAAACTAAGCATTGGGTTTTGTGATAATGCTTACTTTCACTCACAATACTCTGCAGTTGTGACATTTAGTATTTACAGTTGATCTACAAATGCCATTACACTAAAGACTTACACCAAATAGACTCAGCCTAAATTCAGAGTAACTTTCAAAATAATTTCAGTTGAGAATCATATTGATGTTTGCTCAGGAAATGGCTTTCAGTATGCAAAGAGCTAATCCTAAAGACTCTCTGGTCAGTCTTCCAGAATTATAACCACCACAAAGTGGAAGAATCAATGCAAAACTACAAAGCACATGCAGGGCTATGCCATTTCAGAACTTACAAGACAACATCCAAAATGATTAAGGTAGCACCTCCAGATAAAAAAAAAAATGCAATGAGCCTCAGTAACTGCCCGGTCAGTGGTCACCCTTCACACAATTATGCGGAAGTCCATTTCTGGACCAATGGAAGACAAGTAAAACTTTTGTGCTGAGTCAGATAAGTCATCCCTAGAAAAAATCCCTTAAGATATTCTGAAAGCTACCTAGAATTAATGAAACTCAGACTAACCATTATTTCAAGCTGCTGTCCAAAACAGCACAAGACAACTCACCTCCAAGGCCTGGCTATGATTTTCACCCAGGATTGCATCACTCACCTCAAAAACTAACCCAACCAGAAATACTTTTTTTTCAGCACCAGACTGCTCATCAAGGACAGGTGCAGCTGTATGCACCAAAATTAGCCTGGGAAAAGGTGTCAAGCTGGAAGCAGAACTTTCCACCACAGAGTAGTTTTCTGGCTAGTCTCTGACAGGAGCCTAAAGCAGCTTGTTTTCATTACCTTTTACTGTCTACTGCCATCAAGGAAAACAGAAGACAGACCATTTTCATTTTTGGCTGGTTAATCCTATCAGATCCCATTTTCTTTCATTATACTTTTATCTCACTATTCTGGGCACCAAGCTACAGTATTTGTATAGTAAAGCACTTTTCATTATTAGCCAAATAAAAAGTATGCAAGTTCACCAATCAGCATTCCAAAACCATTTCTTGTATCCAACTTCCTTCTAGCTACTGAAATTCTACCCCAAACCACAAGCATGCATTTTTAAAAAAAGATTCTATAAATACAATATGAAATAAAGTAATTTTGTACACGTTTTACTAATTCACACCTTGAAATCTTTAAATTGCTGTACTATTAATGTAGTAAAATAAGACTGTCTCCACAAGCAGGTTCTGGACTACTATTTAAAATCCTTCGTAATCCTTTGCTATTGCTCATTAACTAATGCATTCTTTAACCTAAAATTGCCTTTGTGTCTACTATTAAGCTAAGCCACCACTGGGTTTGCTACTTTTAAAATAAATGTAATAGGGTAGCATTACTAGATAAACTGGAAAGCTTCATATGGCCAATCCTACTCCTCATACATGAGACAGCACATAATTAAAAGTGACATTTATACACTACCCACATTTTTTTTTTATGTAGGAATCAGCTTGCAGAAGTCCATGCAACATTTGTCTGCTCAGCATTTAACAACTATGCATATCTGCACATTAGCTGCAGATTTAATTGATGTTACTTATTCTTTCTCCACAGCACATAATGACCAATGTATCAAAGGAAGGTGAGCAAGTCATCAGAACAGGAAATAAACAGCACAGTAAAAAACTGCTTAATCAGGTTTGTCAATTGAAGAGAACAACTAGCTTGACTAGGTTTCACTGATATTTTTAAAGTGCTGCCCAGACCACATTCATGTAATCTAATCTTCTACAGAACTTGTTTAGGAAGTCCAGTTGACAGGGTGCTGCATTTATGTCCCAAAAAGACGTAACCTATTACTAGTAGTATGCATTCCTGGGGAAGTTAAGAGAATAAATAGTGTAAGAGGCTTCCAAAGTTTTCTTGCATTAAACCAAAATAATTTACAACTGAGAGTTTTCACCTTCTCGCTTAGTGTTTCCAACAGATGAAAAAGCTTCACATCCCAGTTATCAGATGCCTAGGGGGAAAAGCATGTCAACCATCTGCTGGTCCTTATGCTTCTTGCAGGTAACAAATTCAAGAGCTATTTATTTCAAAATATTCTCAACAAAAAAGGGATTTAAGCCCACTGACAAGCAAGTATTACATGCTGCAAGAAAAAAAACCAAATTATGACCTAATAGGCAATTCTGAGAAATTACAGAGGTAGAAACTGTATGAAGCACATGTAATACCAACTGGGAAAGAGGTACTAATAGGCACCTGTTACCAATTAAACAGCATTAAAACTGCTTTCCAGACACCAGAACAGAAAAATTTTCAAAGCATGACATAGCAAAGTCTAATAAAGAGCAACTAACTGCATACACTCTTACTTAGACCACCACAGTGTTTTAGAAAGGCATTCACTATTATAACAGAAACATGGGACATGGTTTTAACTGAGTGACATCCCACCAAATTAGAACAGAAGGACAACACATGTACAGGAGAACAGGAAAAAAATAGTGAAGTTGAAGAGTCACATGCTTCCTTCAGGGTCAGAGGGGCACACTGGTTTAAGAAATATAATCTCAGGTTCTAAAAGATGCAAAGAATATTTACAACCCTTTTGACTTTTGAAAAATGGGCTACATATACTCGAAATTACCCATTGGATTTTTCAAACCTACCTCACAAACTTACAAATAAAATGAGCAAACAAACTACAAGGTATATAAAAATACTCCAGTATGTGTTTTTTTCTAGCTGCCCTTGTGCTATTACTTCTCACCCCAGTTTGAGGTCTACTACTGTCTCTGCTACAGAAACAGGAAAATTACACATGGGATAAGATTACTTTCCACATCTAACTCAATTAGTTCTAAGGTAGACAACAGAAACTTCCCAAAACTGAGAACAGTTCAGATAATTCAAGGAAGAAAACCTATCTGTAACACCTCTAGCCCCCCCAACTTATACATAAAAAACAAAAGCAGCCCAAATTATTCCAAGTATATTGAGCCATTCCTACAATCAAACACAGAATTTTACATTATCTGAAAGATTAAGACACATTCCATCTTTGAAAAGGAATTTAAAACAAAATTTTGTAACATATGGATGCTCAAGAGCTTAGTTTTCAACCCGAACTACGCAGTACTGGTCATACTACTGATATGCCTGATTCTTGTAAAGCATGTCATGTACACAAGCTACTTTGATAAACAAGCACTGACTACAAAATAAATTATTATTCATTTAAAAAACTGTTCTGCGCATTTAGGAAAAAACGCTTTTAATGGTTTAATTTTTCCTGCCTTACCTCCACTATATATGAATTAAGGACAATTGCCACTTTCATGCAGGTAACAGAACACTTGCATTACACATAAAACAAATCTGTAGATCACACACTGAACACATTCATCTTCAAAATGTTCACCTCAGGAAGAAGTTTTAGGACTTTTGAGAAATGAGTGACTGTTTGAAGTTTGTAGGTTAAAAATAATCTCTAAACTTATGTTTAACCTTAAGACATTTCAAAAGTAAATTACATTTGTTTGAGGAGAAATTCACATTAATTCACTTTTAATATCTGCCTCTCTTTTACAATGCAGCCTCTCTACCAACAGCCCTTGTTTGATTCTCTCCTCCATCCCCTCAAAATTTACACCAATCTTTATAAAGTTGCTAAAAGGGTCACATTTTCTCATAAAAGTCTTCCATTACGTCCACGTGAGCATATTTGAAGGCAGTACTAGTAAATGAAACACAACTCAGCCCCATATGCTATTTTGTGCATTACCTTGAAATAAGCTTGACCTTTTTACATGCTGTATGAAATGTAATTTTTAAAATTGCTTTCAGAAAACTGTTTATCTTAAAAAAATGTATGTGGTCCAAAACATTCCTCCTCTTAGATGAAGCTTTGTATTAAGTCAGAAATGTAATTTACAGTTCCAAAATTTAGTATAGCCATTCTCACTGAATAGCATGCAAGATGCAGTTACCCTGCATAATTTCAGAAAAATTAAATAAGCAAGCAACTGTGTTCATAGTACTACAGCTGAATACTATGCTGATTTCAAACATAGCAGGTCACTGGCCGTATTGTAGCAGAAATATCTAGCAGTAGAAGTACAGTTTAGCATTGCCTGCCCTCAATGTACATGCTATCTGTCAATAATACAAAACTACCTTTAAGTCTACCCTGAGTTTTGGGAGCTTTTTTGAACTTCCCAGAAATTCAAGGCCACTGTGTTTGTAACCCCTTTAGAAAATCCCGTTTCATATAAAGAAAGTTTCCTATTGATGATTCACTGCTTAAACAAGCATTTTTCAAGTTATACACAGCTAAGTTTCACCCATGTATCTTAAAATGCAGAATTAGCAAGAATTGCATTTGCACAAGTGTAACAATAACTCTCATGAAACAAATAAAAAGAACCATGATACCAATTTCCAATTAGAATGATGAGAGATCAGATGCTCACATGTAAGTTACTTCCATACAGTTTACAGCACCTTGAAGTTACAAGCTTTGCATGCCTACATTTTTAAGTCACCTTTGGTAAACCACTGCTTACAAAAGCATTACTATTTGGTCTTTTGTTGACTTTGTGGACTTTCACACAGTGTCATCTTATGACATGTAATCCTGAGAGGCTACAATATGGTAACATTAACAGGACATACCTCTGCATATTCTCACAAATTAATCCAGAATAGTCTTAAGAAAAACAACCTGAATAGTGCAAGGAAAACCAGTTTTAAACAGCAGTGTTGCAGAGGCTTAACTTTTCTCTGCAGTGTAGAAGCAAACCACTGTGTAACGGGTCTATATTTAAAATAACCTTGCTTTCTTAGCACCCTCCATGGGACTCTTTACAATACTCTAAACTCAAGTTTCAATATTCCTAAGGAGTTTCAATCATTTTTTTAAGCCTCTTGACAAAACTTCAAATGTATGTTACATTTGAGAGTGTGGAAGTACTACAAACATCACTGATTTTAATAGAAGCCTATATTTAACAAATATATATATAAAACACCAGACACATTTAGTTGTGTTTTGCATTTCCTGAGACATATTTTCACACTAGGGAAGCATCACAGATGATCTCTCTACAAAGCCAGATCCAGAGTTTGAAGGTCAGGAACAGAAAGGCCTCCCTATGATCAAGACATAATCAAATCCCTAACCACATATATAATTAAATTGTTCAATTGAAAAGCATGTATTTCCGCAACATTAATCACCTATGACCTCAGTCACTACACCAGTCTAACTTTAAGCTTAGGTGTGAGCCATTTAAAAGGACAATAAACAAAAATATTATTTAAATAAATTTGAAAATAAGCAAGCATAGCTCCCATTTCTTTCCTCAAGTCAAACATATTTCAACTATAACTTCTGCTGTTGAGTGTTCTGCTACACTATTGTGAGCATTGCCCTAACTTCCACGTTTACCAGCTCAGCAAAACTGTTTGTCACTGCTTGGTGAACTTGGACCTGGAAAACCAATCTTGCTGGGAAATGTTCTGGCAAAGTTAATCACTTATTTTGGCTAAATTAAGCCCCAGATCTAGATCAACATGCAACCTCACTCTTATAAAGCAAGAATAGAAAAAATGGTGCAGAGACAGTCTTCCGCCAGCACCACAACCAAGAAAGCCACAAACCCATGCCTTTGAAGTTATTTCAATTTCCAATGGCCATCAGTATTAAAAATTATTTACTACAATCCCTGCAAAGCTCCATGGTCATCGCAAAGCACTGTGCTGACAGGAAGGTCTCATCTTCAGATATGTGGGCTATAGCTGAATTAGATCAGCTTTTGGATGGGAACACAAGTATTTTAACATAGTGACTGAAGAACACAGGAAGGGTGCTGCAGGTGGTCCAGCTCATTTTCTTAACACCAAACATTCCTCCTGTTCAGAACTGCTACTCAAGCAGTTTATAAATGCTGACCAACTTCAATCTCTTTCTTGTAAGTAAAGTTGGGGGGGAGGGTTATTTAATGGAAAATCAATTATAAATGTCCCTTACATATAAGACTAAAATTAATCTTTATTTAAAAACAGTGATTTTCAAGCTTAAATAAGTTTTTATCTAAATGTAACACTGGCTCTCCAAGTAGACGCTGGCTATTTATTCACAGTTAGTAAGCAGCTGTAAACTAGCCAACCTGAAGTTTCACACTTTCCTGAAAGCCTAATACACAGACTTCGATACACAAGCATGTGGGATTAGAATAACAACTATACTTGGACCACTTCCAGCTGCTTCAGTTCTTTATGGAAGTGCAGGCTAGGCCAATGTTTATGAAACAGAACATAGTAGTATAAACATAACTTAATACCTAGAAAAAGAAAGAAAGCACATTATCAATAAAAGTATTTTAAAAGCCTGAAAAATAAATGTAATTTTGTTCCAGAAAAATGACATAACTGGAAAAGGCCAATTTTGTTTTCAACACGCCAAGACTCTTACCAGTCACACTGTTCCCCTTTCAGCTGCCGAACTCCCGAGCAGTCCCACCTGCCGACTTACCGACCCTCACCCCAGGTTAGAGACCCGGCGCCTCCTCATCGCGAGGCCCCCCTCACTGCAAACTCCGCGTTCGCCTTCAAACCAACCCATCACGGCTCCCCGCCGGCCAGGAGGGCGCTCTCCGGCTAGCGAGGAAGAGCCGTCCCCTCGGTGACCGGCACGTCGAGCCCGCCGGCCCCTCCTGGCGGAAGGCAACATGGCCACCCCCACCGCGCCACATGTGCCGAGCGCGGCACGGATCAGCCCGCCAGGCCGACTCGCCGACCA
>NW_009954196.1:1756964-1759758 GCF_000747805.2 Chaetura pelagica | reverse complement strand
CCGGGCCGGCTGGATGGGGTGCTGGGAGGTGTTGGGTCTGGGTGTTCCCTGAGGTCCTTCCGACCCAAACCTCTCCGTGACACGTTTCAGTTGGTGGTGTACCAATTCCACGTTTAATTGACTCGGTACTTAGACTGGAGTTTAGACTCACCAGGCAAAAAACCCCAAAAAACAGAGAAACCTGCTGTTTTCCAAACCTGGTGGGCGGGAGGCAGACGTGGTTCGGTGTCAGGAACGCCAGCGTGTCCCAGGCAGGAAGGGGAATGTCAGTGCCTCCAAAGCAGGGAGCTGCCCACGGCTGTATGATCAGACTCCTTGCTGGGGGGCACAGGGACAGCAGGGAACAAAGCCAGGAGGCGGGATGCCTTCCCTGCATGGGGAATCAGGATTTCATAGTATCAGGGAACAGTGAGAGGCACTTCCCATCCCTCTCCCTTGCTATCCCAGCTCTGCAGGAAGGCATCTGTCAGCAAAAGGAGACCTAGCCCATCTAAGACCTCCTTTTTCTTGTGAAAAAGACCTCCTTTTCCCCGTTTCTTTTTCCCAAGGCACAGAAATTAACAACTGTCAGGCATGTCTCTCTGTCTGGCACAAAGCAGACTCCCTAGTAATTCAGAGTGTCAAGAAGTGCACTTAGCTCTGAGGACGTGTCTGTACAAGGGCTGCAGGGCACCGCTTCTCTTTAAGGACAGCTCTGGCTGCTGTCAGCTCCCACCCCCCCGAGGGCATGGGCTGCTGCCTCTCTGGCAGCTTGAGGCACTGTGAGGCTCACCTGGGCACAGGGACCTCTAGCCAAATGTCTGCCCCTTGATGGGCCATAGAATGTTTTGTGTTTTCTCTGCTATCATGCCTGCATGTGAACTGTCATGGAGATGTGTCTTCTTCCCTCTGCTTGAATGTGTCTTAAAGTTGAGAGGCAGCCATATATTCCGTAGCTGTTTGGCAGTAACAACTCTAAAGACAGTTTACTAAAAAGCTATGTTTCCACAAGAGCAACAATGTCTGTTCCTATTTGCTCAGAAGGTGATATCTCAAAACACAGAATCCTGGGAGAAGGAGTCCTCTTAAAGAAAGAAAAAACAATAGAAGGGCTGTAATTTTAAAACCAAGAATCTTTAATGCTTGACACTGCTAGTGTTTTAACTGACTCAGTCTCTTTCCACCACCAGTTAGAATTGTATTTCTGACCATAATAACTACAGGGGTTGCAACAGCTATATTTTACCCAGCCCCTGGCCCTCAATTAAATGAATTAGAAGTTCTGAAAAATTTATTCCAGCTGCTATGGAAGAAAACTATCACTTTGCTGTGTGCAAATAGCAGGGTGGAGCCCTGTGGAAATGAAGCACAAAGTGAGACCTGCTACAGCTGCAATTGTTGATGGTTCCACAGGAGACTGGAAGGCTGTAAAGGATATCTGAATTGCCACAGCACTCATAATTTACAAAAATGGTCTAAAAATTAAACAGTGCTATTTTAAGAAATAAGATCTTCAAGCCATATAGTGGAGCAAAAATGACACCTGATCAGATCAACAGTAGCAATGCAGTAGTTTAAGAGATGTAACAGTATGTATGAGCTCTTAAGTTGGTTCAATGAGAAAAGGCTGTAGCAGTGCAGAATTCCCAGGAGTGTCCAGAGAGAGGTATTTCATTTTCCTTCTGAAAAAGGGAAGTCTGGTAGGGGATCTGCACACATCCATTCCACTTTGCCTGCTAAAAAGTTCATTAGTGAGCAGGGTGTTTTCAGGCTTTGAGACCAGGTTAATTTCTGTACATTCATGCTGAATCCTCTCTTTGAGGTGACCTGGAAATCGAGGCACAACACAAGAAACAGAGGGTTTGTAATTATAGTGGGTAAAATGCTTTCAATTTCCCCTATAAATCAACCCTTCAAAATTATCTCCCTGGCAATCAATTTCCAGTCAGAACAGTATTGCTCATCTCATGACAGAAAGGAAGTAGGAAGTAACATTCCTGAGAACAGAGGAAGGGAAGTGACAGAGGGATTGAGATGCACCTTACTCAGCACTAAGTCTTAAGGTATCTAAGGAAGGTGTTGGGAAGAGGTATGAGAAACATCTGTCTAAAGGTGAAATGTGTGATTGGAAATAAATATCCCAGATGCTTCAGACAGGTAGATAAGAAGATCCAAGAAGGTAACTTACCCCTTGGAAATGCAACTAAGACTACATAAGCCACTTTTCTCCACATGTAGGTTGACCCTTCAAGAATTCAGTGCATTGATAAGGCAGAATTTCCCTCTACAAAAGTCATGCTGACTCTTCCAAGTATATAATATTTATCCAAGTGTCCACTCATTCTATTGCCCACCATAGTTTGTACTGATTTGCAAGGGAGAGAGGGCAGGCTTCCTGCCACAGCCTGTCAGCACCCTATCTTCCATGGAACTCTTTTTAAAAATTGACATCCTGTTTGCTATCCTCGAGACACGAGGCATGGATAAACTTTTAAAACTGTAGCTATACACACACCCCTACCTTCTAGCAATTTCCATTTTATTGTAGTGGTTTCTTACTGCTCATTTTATCAGATCCATCCATTCTTTCTTCAAAATCCCTTCCATTTCCACTGGTTCCCACTGACTTAAATAATTAAAGAACTTCTCTGCCACAGCCTTGTTTTCTTTGAGTACTCCTGTTAATATCATGCTTATCAATTAGTCCAGCAGACTTCTGGAAGGCTTTCCTTTACTAAGGACTGAAGAAAGATTTATTATTAGCTTTGATTCCTTTGGAGAAGACACCATCTAACTGTTTTATTACATTTAATCA
>NW_009954196.1:1748612-1756590 GCF_000747805.2 Chaetura pelagica | reverse complement strand
TTACAGTATTACTTAAGTCTTTTTTTTTTTTAAAGAAAAAAAACCTTCTTGTTTCTAATAGCCTCCTTCAGCCTATTGTTCACCTGTGCTGTCTACCTTTTGACCATTCTCAAGCTTTCCTTAATAATCCAACTGCATATAGAACTTGTTTCTAAAATGTGCATCTTGAAATAGCTTCCTTGCTGACTCAAGTAATTCAATTTACCTGCACTTCTAAAGTTTTCTCTTATTTTTATATAGTTCCTATTTTTGAAACTGAGGACAAATTTGGTGAATTTTTAGCTGCTGCTGCTCCTGTAATGATACTGTACCAAAGCATGTTAAGGCAGTTGTCACAGACTGCCTTTTCAAATATGAGATATCAAACCAAATCCTGAATGCTCCTCAGGGTAAAGTCAAAAGTTGTCTGTCTTCTTTTAGGTTGTTCCATGGAAGAGACACTGAAAATGTCTAAAAAGTCTGTCTCTGTGTTGCATCTAGGTGTAACATTTATACAATCTACATACAAGCACCAAAATCTCCTGTTCCTGCTGTAATTTCTGCCCTTGCCGATAAATTTGATCCTTCTTGGCGTTCCACTATTAGTAAACCAGATCCAACGCTGGGTTGATTACTTATGGAACAAGTTGATAATTATTCGTAGTTCTCTAAAATCTCCCTCTTTAAGCTTGACATGTTAACCTAGGCAGATACTATTTGATTTCTATTAAGTTTGTTAGTTAGATTTGATTTAAATAGCAGCTTTTAAAAAAACACAATGGTTTTAAAGGGAGATGAATTTCCTGTCACTCTGAAATCTGGTCAACACTGACTTAAATGTTTCCTGGCTGAATAAATCCTACAGGGGCTGTGACACTGTGAGACTTTTACTTTAAGAATGTTTATAGAGGTGCAAGTAAATCCACATCCACAGGTGTGCTGTGCCAACATAAAAAGTACTGGGAAGGGCTTCTGGTACTCAGGCAAAGGGCTTTGCTTCAGGACTTCAGGATTTTTATAGGACTCCAGACAGGGGATAGATATATGAATGATTTAATAAAAAGTATCTATAACTAGCAGTAGCAGTTTGCAATCCCAAAGAGAGGCCATGGTCTCTGAGTCAAAAGGGAGGTGTAAGATGCCATATTTGTTGTTTCTTTACTACTAAGTTGTAGAATAAAGCTGCCTTCTACTATGTTTGTTTGTAGATTATTGAATGGCCACTGGTTATAATAAAAAATTATTGGAACAGTAAGTTTTCTGCTGTATTTTTTCTGCCATGGAATTAATTTTAGTGTTATGATTTTCTTTAACAAAGTCAGAGGATTAAATACAGGAGTGTTTTATCTGCCACCCAACATGTCTAAAGGAAAATACAACAAAATCTATTTAAATTCCTAACAGTTTATAATAATACCAAAAAAGTTTTCAAAACAAAAGAACTGGGATATCTTCCCAATGATAAAACAGAAATTAAGAAAGAAAATATTTCTCCCTATGCTGTATAATGTTAAACAATGTTACGATGGCAAAATAAGAACACAATCTATTAAAATGTGTACGTTCAGAAAGTACATCAATACATGCAGAAGCATTATTTTTTGTCTGGTGACATACTCTTCATTTTATCAATCTTAAAAAATTTGGTTCCCAGTCTTCACAGACTATTTGGTGTGAATACAGTAATTAATAAGCTTTCCTGTTTATTTGCCTAGTATGCTGCCAGATGGATCTGATATTCTGTTTTACTTCTTTGGCAACCATGCACATTCTTGGACTGCCTGTTTTAATCCTACCTTTAAGTCTCTTAACATAAATAAAGATAATCCATCCAGAATCCTGTTCCTCTCTGATAATTTTATTATCTTCAGCTTCTTCCACATTTAACTTTGCATTTTTATTCTCAATAAACCAAGTGTACAGATCTACATTTAACGGCCTTGAATGTCATTTCACTGTAGAACTGAGTGTTAACCACCAAATGATAGGGAACGTCATACAGCATTTAGCTATTTCATGTTTCTTATGCAATACAGGGATAAAAGTGTAAAGTCCTCTATATGATAGGTATGCTTAATAACAATGTTTAATAAGATAGACAAAGATAGTACATGTGAGTTCAGAACATTGCCTACCTTACTTCCACACAAATAGGAAGTAAGCATTTATTGTGATTTGGTACATGTTCTTTTTTGTTCAAGTTACAGAGGCACAAAGCCTCTGAAGATGACATCAGAAGTTATCCAACAACTTATAAGAGCAAGAGAGAGGATTATGAGCTACTGTAATCTTTTCTTCAAGTCACTGACACACACAGGCAAGATCCTCAGAAATGCTGTGGCTGCCCTGCAAGTAACATCATCTTCAACATAAAAGGAACATCAAGATAGAAGGCAAAGAGGTATCATAGATATAACCACAAAATCACACCTTTCGAAGTTAAAAGTAGGAAAAAAGAAGGGTCTGAAGTAATATTTAGTATCTTTTCTTCAGTAATCCTTGCACACTTTAGAGCTCTGTTAGTTTTCAGTGTGAAATGAAGTAGTTGTTAGGAACATGTTACCATGCCCTAAGTGGTAGGAGGGGCTGGAGGGATTTGGCTGTGGGTTCTTTCATAGTTTGTGTTTGCTAGGCAGAATAGTATGGAGGAGGTGAGTCCATGGGAGATTATGAGGATTACTGCACCCGAGAATGATCAGTGGGTTTGGATTATGCTTGTAGCAATGACTACGCCTATGTGGGTTATGGAGGAGTAGGTGTGAAGGACCAGACCTTCCCTCACACGAATATAATATGCCCTTAGGTCAGCAGTCATAACTGACTTAAAATGGCTGCCTATGTGGCTTATGGAGGAGAAGGCAATGAGTGATTTTACGTCTGTTTGTCATAGGCAGATTGAGCTGGTTATTAGTGCTCCTCATAGGCTTATTACCTTATAACCATGCAAATAGGAGGTAAGCATTTATTGTGATTTGGTACATCTTTTATTTTTGTTCAAGTTACAGAGGCACAAAGTCTCTAAAGATGACATCAGAAGTTATCCAACAACTTATAAGAGCAATGAGAGGATTATGAGCTACTGTAATCTTTTCTTCAAGTCACTGACACACACAGGCAAGATCCTCAGAAGTGTTGTGGCTGCCTTGCAAGACATCATCTTCAAACTAAAAGGAAAATCAGATAGAAGGCAAAGAGGTATCATAGATATATCCATGAAATAAAACCTTTTGAAGTTAAGAGTGGGAAAAAAGAAGGATCTGAAGTAAAGAAATATTTAATAACTCTTCTTCAGTAATCCTTGCACACTTTAGAGCTCTGATAGTTTTCAGTGTAAAATGAAGTAGTTGTTAGCAACATGTTTCATTCTGCAAAGTGTGGCATCAATGTCAGAGGTGTGCAAGTATAAACTCTAACTGATCTGCACACCTGTACCTCCCTGAGGGTTGTTCAGCCTGGAGAAGAGAAGGCTCTGGAAGACCTCGTAGCAGCCTCCCAGTACCTGAAGGGGGCCCACAGGAAAGCTGGGGAGGGAGTTTTTACAAGGGCTTGTAGTAAAGAGGTAATGGATTAAAACTGGAAGAGGGAAGATTTAGGCTAGACATTAGGAAGAAATTATTTAGTGTGAGGGTGGTGAGACACTGGCACAGGTTGCCCAGGGAAGCTGTGGAAGACCCATCCCTGGAAGTGTTCAAGGCCAGGCTGGATCAGGCTCTGAGCAACCTGATCTAGAGGGAGGTGTCCCTGCCCATGCAGGGGGGTTGGAACTAGATGGTCTTTAAGGTTCCTTCCAACCCAAACCATTCTATGATTCTATGAAATGGACAGATCACTCTCACATCAGCAATAACACTTTTAGAATAATTGTTTTATATAATTAAAAATGTGATCATCTTAGTTTAAAAGAATTTAAAAGAATAAAAATAATTTTGATGTCTCATAGTATTGTCCATGATATCTAAAGTGGAAACTAATATTTCTTAGTATTTTAATGCTATTAAGTCTCTTTTTTTATGCCCTTGACTTTCACAAAAACTGGGTGAAATCACTGTGGATATCAGTAACACTTCTATTTAATTCACTGGGCCAGAACTTAAATCTGTGACTTTTATTGATTCCATAGAATAATTTTTTTTTTTATCACCTCCAGACACCTTAATAGATTTTTTCAAATCTTACATGCAGTGGAGTTTCTATTTTTAAAGCTTGCAGCTTGCTGTTTAAATAGGAATGCTTTTTCTAAAATACCATTTTGTTTAAAAAGATGCAGCTTGTTTTCATTTCTTCTTGTCTCACAATAAACCTCCAGTTTAATATCTATCTATTGGAAAATGCTAAGATTCTTGAATACTGAAAGATTACTGAGTTCAGAGAGAATCGTTCTTAAATCATAGCACAAATTTTGATCCACTACATCAATATATATGCTGCAAGAGGCAGCATGGCTTGAACAAGCAATACAAAACAATGTGCAGGATCTTACTTTCCACCACCACTCAGAGAAAGCACACTTTGAATTACACACTTTGAGTAAGGCTGCTCCACTCTGAACTGTGGCTATTGTGGGCCTTCCAGTAGTTTAGTTTGTATTTCCACCAATGGAAGGAATGAGAGTGATGCAGGAGCTTACCATATATTGCAATCTCTTTTGACTTACAGAATTGGATAAACTTTGAAATGCCACATAATTTTTCTTTGAAGTGGAAAAATGGAGACAGGTATTTCTATAATGCAACTCTGTTCATTTACAAAGGATGTTTATAAAGTTGTGGGGTTTTTTTTTGTTTGTTTTGTTTTGTTGTTTTTTTTTCCCCTTTGGCCATCATCAGACTATTTTGCTTTGACCACAGGTTTGTCTTTTCTTTTGCATTCTACTTCCTGCAAGGGCTCTCCTTCACTCTTATTTTTTAAGATCGTATTACATGGTTATTTTGTGGCCACATTTGAGACATCTGTCTTTGTGTGCATCTGTGATGGCTTTGCAGTTTCTCTTTTTTTACACGCACATACAGAAACACACAACCTACAGAACTGTTGCGTTTGGTACGAGAATCTCAGTAAGTGCCTGTACCATCTGGTCAAGCCGTAACAGTGCACATTTGCATGTGGTCTAGCTCCTGGGTGGTATTTTTGCATTGCTTCAGCTATCGCTAAACAAAGAGGCATTTAATTGCGTCTTCAATGAGCCTGAAGAGAAGACAGCTACTACACCCAAGAGCTTCAATGGGAAAGTGCAGTTGCCCAACCCCCACTACTGTCAATGTACAGAAGCAAAGCGAGGAGGGGGAACACGAGCTAAGGCACTCTCTTAATTAAGTAATGTCAAATTCAGTGGCCATTCTCTTCCTAAACAGCAGCTGTCTTGGTTTTCAGCTGCTCTTGCTTTTTTGCAGCAGCTATCTGACCCAAGAGACATTGCTGACCCCTCCTTCTGCCCTTGTTTGCCAACCTCACGCACTCTCAGCCTTGCATCACTTTGGAGAAGCTGGGAGGACAGTGGGAAGACAGCACTGACATAAATCAAGGATCATGAATGGGCTATAAAATTTCTGACTCATGCACCTCTGTGTGTGTTTGTCTGTGACACAGAGGGACAGGCAGCTAGAAAGTGACGTGAAAAGCCTGACAGAGAAAAAAGACCTCTACTCTACTCAGCGGAGGTCACAGCAAAGGTCAGTGAACTTCCCTGGTGAGAATGAGTGTGCCACCAGCTAATGGGAAAGGGCAGTGGAGGGACCTCCAGGAGGTGTGAATTGGTTCCCTCATCAAATCATAAGATCAAGGCCAAACTGGAAAAAAAATATATTAAAATACCCAGAATTTCTACTATGGCGGTGCTAATATAGGGCTGTGTTAAACTAAAAAAAATCACAACAATAACAATGAAAAAATCTTAGGCCAAATCTTTCAGAGTTAGTCAGTCTAGGTCAATCCACAAATGCAGTCTTTGTTCTTTCCAAACACTGAGGAGAATAAGTAAGCAAGTAAATTAATCCCCGAATTAAAGGGACTCACTAATTCTTTAAATCACACATATTTTTAAATTGTTTAATTAATATAAGCATCATTGGCTTCTCCAAGTAAGCAGGGAAACAGCATGCTTTTATTTTGCACTTTAGAAATGCAGCAAATAAATCAAACTGAGTGACAAAAGGAAAAAGAATGGGAGTCCTCTTTTTTTCTGACCTGCATCACTGTCAACGACTACAAAATAAGTACATTTACTGACATTGTCCCAGTAAAGATACTGAAAGACACAAATAGGAATAAATTGAAAAGCAATACTCAGACATGAAATTAAATGTGAATTAAATACTCCTAAAATTTAGCAAAGTATTCTAAATTATGAATGATGATTATACTGAAATCTCATGAAGAAGCAGGTGCTGACATTTCAGCAGAAGACAAGGGACTAAATCAACCACTATGTTTCAGGTTTTTTTCTATCGTGTCAGTGACAGCAAGTACTTGTAAACCATTCTTAACCAGGTAAATGATGTCTGCAGCTCCTTAGAGTTCTTTAAATGGCACAAGTGGCATTACTTGGTAGTTTGATTTGTTGCTTACTTGGAAAAGGAGCACGGATTTTTCATGGGCTCTACCCAATACAGTTACTTCCAGCAACATGGATCACTTAAGAGTGTGATTCTGCCCTTTCAGGAACATTTTGCTTTCAGAAGGTTAAACCAAGCCTTTAATAATTACTTGGATTTGGAATATGTAAAATCACAGCCTGTGAAGGTGTCCTTTAAAGATATTTCATCATGTTGGCTGGCAATGGGTTGCCTGCTGTCAGAATTTGGACCTAAATGCTGTCACAGGACAAGCTGCATGAATCACTATGGAGCAATTTCTACTTGTTGAAGAAAATAATAGTTGTAATCTTTGTATTTTACAAGAATCCTAGAAACACTGCCTCTTTTACTGTCACAGTATTATCTTCCTATGAACAATAGGTGGATACAAGTATTATCACTACTAGAGAAAAGAAGGTGAGAACTGTCAGAAAGACAGGGGTCTGCCTACAGTTACACTTCAGTAATAGCATGGCATCTAATTCCTTTGGTTGTCTGACCATGCTAAAGAAAGTGTTCCTAACACAACAAAGCAGGTTCAGATACTTTGCCGTCCCCTTTGTCCCATAACCAGTTAGGCTACTTAGCCACATTTTACCAATTATATTGTCATAAGATATGAAATATATTTATATGAGTACCTTTATTCTGACAAAAGAATAGGACGTGCTTTTCTGTTCTGGAGTTAGTAAGTGGGAATTTTCACTTAACCTCTAAGCCTAGGAAATACACAAAGAATTTTTATTAAAGATGGGGCAGGAAGACCACAAGGAATGGAACAGAACTGCAGAAAATAACTGAAATTATAGTTTGGATGTGGAATCACACTTTCCCGGGAGCTACCTGGATGCCAGGAGGCAAGGAGAATATTGTGTGTGCTACGCAGAGACCGAGGACCTGGTGCAGCTTCACTGAAGCCCTGTCACGGAAGAAGGGAGAACCCAATCCTGCAGCGTTCTGACTGAAACAACGGGCTGTACCTGCCAACTAGTCGGACAGTAACAGAGGTTTAAACAAGGCGTGGAATCCCCAGCGCTGACGGCTGGGCCCAGCGGATATGTGGCCTGAAGCTTTTTGGAGCTATTTTCCTCACTTTAGCCCCTGCCTTACCGAACGCTGACCTGGTGATGCCTCTCGCCCAGTCCCGCCGACAGCTCAAACCAGAGCAACGGCACAGGCGGCGCTACCGCCCGGCACCGACCCTCTCCCCTTACCTCAGCCCCGACGGCCGCCCCAGCGCCGGCTCCCTCCTCCCGGGCCTCTCCGGGGAGGTTAAGGCTCCTGAAAAGGCAGCGGAGCCCGCGCGGCGGCTGCACGGAGCGAGGAGGGGAGGAGGAGGCAGAGAGGGGTGCCCGGCGGGTGCCGAGGGCCGCGGGTGCCCGGCGAGGCCCAGGCCCAGGCCCAGGCCCAGGCGGCCCCGCCCCGTC
>NW_009954196.1:1731606-1747683 GCF_000747805.2 Chaetura pelagica | reverse complement strand
CCCGGGGGGAGGGTGCGGGCGGTGGCGGGAGCCCCGCTGCTCCTCATGGCCCGGCTGCTGCAGAGCAGCTAACGAGGGTGCACCGGGTTCTTCCTCTGCCTGCAGGTTTGGGTGGTTTCCCTCCGCCCGGTCCCCCTGCCCCTTTGGAAATAAGGGCTTAGTGGGGCAGAATGAGACGTGCTCATCAAATTCCAGCCTGTGCGTTTCTGTGTCTGCATCAGCTCTGGCTCTGGAGTTGCTTGGCGTTGATAAACCGGGGGACTTGTTGCTCTAAAAAGAGATTTTCTGTTTCCTTGAACTATAAAAAAGTTGATCTGGTGAACTATCTGGTTCTCTGCTTCTTAAATTTTGTATCCCTTTAGTTTAAAGGTACCAAGCGGATTCAGGTTAGGCCAGTTGTCATACAGCCACCCCCGGCTCCGGTTAAACATGTTCTGTAGGCCTCAGCTATCCTCACGTATTACCACAGTGAGAGTGATAATACATATAGTTTGTTCCCTAAGTAGAAAGGTCTGCCTGATGGCTGTTGAGGGGGTTTGATTTTTGTTGATTTTATAACTTTAAAATGTATAGTAAAACACACAGCTTAATCTTTTAAACATTTTGTATGTGTAATTTCTGTTAACATCGGTGAGGAAGTATGTGTTTCATTTAGAGAGTAATGGTAAACTTCATTGTCAGAATTATAATTCTGGGTAAAATCGTTCACGTTTTGTAGATAAAGTCACATCAGCTTGATTAACTTACTAACTCTACAAGTTTTTTCCTGAGTCAGGATGTAAACTGATAGTTACAGTTTGCATAGGACTAAGGGGAAAGCTTCCCACGTGCACCTAACGCAGCCACTGCACAGTTTCTGGTACTTTCCCCTGAAGTCTGGTGCCAGATGCTGGGAGTCAATGCTAAATTGGATTGACTGCAACTCAAAATGGTTTTGATTCCTGGTAGTGCTCACAGCTAGTCTGTAGGATTTTCTCTAGTACTTTACTACCTGTTTTGACATGTCTGATGTGAAACCCATAAACACATCTTCAGCACATATATTTAGTTAGTAATGACAAAGCCATTTGCTAACAGACCAAACAAGCCTGTATGAGGAGTTCTTGTAACACTTCACTCCCCTCCATCCCATCTCCATCTCAGCTAATTTTATATAAGATGCAGGGATTCCTGTTATCTATGTGTTAGGATTAATTCTTTTGAAATATCTGCTAGTGTTGTAAGGTAAAAGGGGAATTGCCAGAAATATTTACTAGCTAATTAAAACAGGCTGCTGGATAACTGAATACATTCTTGTAAAGCTTTCCTGCCTAGAAAATGAAACACTGAACTGGGAATCCCAGAAGTCACCTTACTTCTGAGTGACCTTGGGTGTGTTGTTCCTCCTTACTGTGCCTCACTGTCCTGATCAGTAAAGTAGGTAAGCACAGTTATTCCCCATATGAAAGGTGCTTTGAAGGTTTTGGGGGGACACGTGTTACAAAAGACAGAAGGAAACTAATAGTAGCCTGTTCTCAAGATGTGCAAAAAGCGTTGTGTCCCAATGTTCAGCCTGTAGCAAGGACCTTCACTCCCCATTCATGCCTTCTATGGGGCTAGCACAGGCTGCCCTGGGGTTTCAGCTCTCCCCATCGTCTGCTGTGTGCGATGGATAAAGCTCACTGCAGTGCTCCACTGGTGTCTTTCAAGCAGAGTCAGGAGAGTAGGTGGGGTGGCACTTACCACCTGGCTGTCCATTCACATAAGCATGTGATAGGCAAAGGAGTCTTAAAAGCCAGGAAATTTTCTCTGAGCTTCCAGCAAATTTCAGCTGACAGTACTGGACTGGCATTCGTGAAACTTCTGCAAAGTTCTCTCTTTGGTGGTTTTCTTTCCATTGTGGTATTACATGCATAAATAACTTGTTAGGTAAGCTAGTGAGAGGACCTAGGAGGTGATTCCACCTCACAGCACAGCCTGCATGGTAGCTGGCACAGTTCTGTTCCCTCCCTCCAAGGATGAATGTTTCTATCCCCTTCCATTAAGCTGTTCCTGGTTCTTTGGTGAGCGACTTTTGGGGTTTTTAGGGTTTTCTTCTAATGGAAGAAAAGCAGTTCCATTACATGTCCTGCTAGTTTAGTTCCCCAAAGCTGTGTGCTGCAGGATCAGAAAACACCAGTGTTTCAGGAGCATGCTGCTGAAGAGCACTTGCCTGTTGTGGCCCAGGCTGGCACAGCCATAAAGCCAACCTGTCCTTATTGAGTGCAGCAGTGTAGTCTGTGGGTATGTAGGTGCTTGTGCTGGGCTTGAGGGCAGGATGGGAGCGACAAGCTACCTGGCATCATTTTGAGGGGTAAGAACATCTATACAGACATGCAAGCAAGGTTAATTTGCTTGGGAGCCTACAATGGGGAGCCAAAACTCCAACTGAAGCTAAACCTTAGCATTTTCTCAATGCTAAGAGTAGACAACAGAAAAGTGTGAACTGCTGTGGAGGGGTAGCCGGTGTGGTGCAATGTGTTTGGATTACAAATAGTAACATAAAATTTGTAAAGAAATACTGATGCAGGTGGTAGAGGACTGAGATTATCAGTGTAGTGGGGAGATTGATTAAACATTGTTTTTTGTCATTGCACGTAGAGAATTGACATGAACTTTTTCAAGTCAATTTTATCAAGACAGTGATTTCCCCAGTGGTTTTGTAGTTTGCATTCCTTCCTTCCTTGAGAAAGGGCATTATTCTGGTAATTCTTCTTTTCCCCCTTTCTGCATGAAAAAGAATACATCTCAACAACATGCCCTGAAAACACTTACTATCGAGTAATTTTACATCCTTTGAAATTCCCTTGAGCCAGCACTGTTTCATTTCTGAGTGTTGTGCACTTTGCAAACAGGGTACAACTGGTGGGTCATAGATGGAAAGGGCCCCAAGGCAGCCGAGTTCTGGTGTAGCAGGGCAGCTTTGAACTAATAACGGAGATGGGGAAAAGATGGCTTTTGGCAGTGGAGGGGTTCTGACTGGTGTGTTGAACCCCAGAGTTATTTTATTTCTTTCACCCTAAGGTGTAACAAGAGAGAACATTCTGCTGAGGGATCATGTCTGCCGTTAACCTTTAAGATCTCAATTTAGGCTAGTAAATCAGATACTGCTGCTGCCAGCTACCTTATTTCACTGTCCTGACTTCTGTTTTGTATGATCTTACTACAGTGTTGCGTTATCATCTTAGATAAATTACTGTATCTCACTGTGTCTTCTGAATGTGGAGATAACACAGATGTCCAGCATCACCTCGGAAGTATGTTGTTCCTCCTATTGAGATTAATTTGCTTTTGTAAAATCTGCCTTTATAGATAACACATCACTTCTGTGTAAATTATATGTAGTATACATAAACAGATTGTGCTTAAATGCACAAACATTTACATTTCTTCTATGCCTTCTACAAGCTGCTGAATGATGAACAGAGGGAAGGTAGTAACTGTTCTTGAGATCTCTGGTTAGCACTTTTAAGTTGATTGTTATTAATAATTTTGTGTTGCTTTCATGAAAACTTCCTCTCTCATACTATTTATATCTGTATAAGTGTCTCAGACAAAGCAGAGTAGTCTGTGGTTTTCAGTGTTGTGGCCTGGATGCTGGTGTAGGGGCATTTCTCCAGCCAAATCCAGAAATACCTATTTCAAGCTGCATACTGGAAGCAATCTCTTATTATAAAGTCAGTGGCCTGGGCCACATTTTTCCCTGAGAGTGAAGGCCACAGATTGTTACCAGTCCTTCAAGTGATCTGGTTATGGACTCAAAAGTGATGACCATGACGCAGTGAAGCTGCCATGCATGAGCAATGGTTGGATGTGTGTTTTAGGTGTTTGAAGGGAAGCAGTTTCAGTTGTGTGGGGGCAGCAGCATCTCTCTCACAATGGTGGATGCCCACTGATGGTGCTCTTGCCATTTGAGGTGGAGGATGGCTTGTTGAATTCCAAAGACAGGAAATAAATGCTGCTCTGTTTTCTTAGTGGGTTTGTGTACTGGCTTATACCTTCCTGGGAGGCACATTTTCACTGATACTCAGACTTGGGCCCTTGAGAGCTTTGGATACTCGAGGTCACAGTCATTTACGAAAAATTGTTGTCCTGAAGAGTGGTGTTATAGTGTCCTCCACTTTGCTGTTTCCTTTCACCTTCTGTGTGTTGGGAGTGGGGAGCAGGGAGCAGTGGACCAGGGTGAGACTACTTTTTGTCCTCTCTTGTGTCAGACCATAGGACGTAAGTGCCATATTTCATTCTTGGTTCACTGCGCCTGAAATAGGCTAGAACCTGCTGCTTGGATCCAACTGCAATGCATATGGGTTTCTTTTGGTATAAATCGCACTCTGCAGATACTGCTTTCAAGATCTTTTGACAGATTCCCTTCACTGGGAGGCTGACATTTTAAATTGCCTATAAATCAGCATAAGTACCTGTGTCTGTGGCAAATGTCTGGTTATTGTTGAGGCACAAATGCTGAGCACATGTAACTTTCTGAAAGTAAAACTTCACACTCCTATAGGCAGTGTTCAGTATCTGAGCTAGTGTTCTGTATACTGGAATAATGGTCCAGTTTGAATTTCTCTGGCCCATTGCTCCTTTGCTACTCTCAAACTCACTTGTATGTCTCTGTAAGTCTGAAGACTTGCAAAATGCAGTCCTGTCCTCAAAGGAAGGACTTTGTTGTTTGGCACACAGGAGCATCTGGGTGAGATCAGGCTTTAAATGGAGGAGAAACCCAACATTGCTGATGCCAGGGTGCTGCATGTAGGTGCATCCCTTGGATTTGAATCTGAAAATGTTTATTCAGCTCTTCTGAAAAACCGACTAGTCGTGTATGCTGCGTAGGCTAGTTTGGGAATTACATATGGAATTTTTTCGAGCCAGAGGCAGTTTTGTGTGGGCTTGTACTGCACCTAGAAGAGTAGGATTCAGGGTGCTAAAAAGAAGCAGCTGTTTTACTTTAACATCAAATATACTAACATGTATTCCTCATCATACTTGTATTTATGGATGAAACATACACCTAATCTGTATTGTAGTAAATATCAGTGATAACCTGATATTTTGCTTAAGATAAATCCTGTATTTAAGCTTTTTTCCCTTCTGTTTTGCATTCCTTCAAGGTGGTTTGGTTAGAAACGAGTTCTCATTAAGCAAAACTACATGATCTCAGATCAAGCCCAAGACAATTCTGCATTCCAAAGGATATTTTAAAATGCTATTTTTATAATTGCTCAGAATGTTTTAAAATACAGTGTACAGCTTAGCACTGTTCCTAAGTGTTTGCCCATTACAATTCAGGGTATAATAACATGCAAAAAGACAGCCAATTTGTCCCAATAGTCTTGATCCCAGCTGTCTTGTCCTCTTTTTTTTTTTTTTTTTTTTAAATTCTGGTAGAATAGGAATGTTTGGAGATTCATCACAGTGGCTCCAAATGATGAGCAGAGTGGATGGGGTAGTTCCACTCAAGCTGGACATGGACTGGAGTTCTTAGTAATTGTACAGTACAGCAGTTTTTGCCTACCCACTGATAGGTGTATTTACAATGTCAAATGCCAGGTTGTGTAAATGAGCAGCAATACCCAAAGGAGAAGGGGAGCCTGAGGGAGAGTGTCATCCTTAAGGCTGGAAATCACTGATGAGGAGTTGACAGGTCAAACTTTAAATGAGCTGCTACCCTGCAAAGGCAGTTCAGAAACACAATGTATGACTTGAGTTGGGTGTTGTGGTGCCTGCATAGCTTCCTGTACTTGGGTAGCTCATTTAAAGTTAATTTGTAATTATGTCTGTGCTATACAGAGGTTTACAGTGTAGTTATATCCTAATCTTGGTTGATTTAGCACCCTTTTCTCCTCTGGAATTTGCAGTTGATTTTTATCTCTTAATCAGGTTGCATGGGTACATGAACCAAAAGAATAATAAGCTCCCTACAGTTATTACAGTAAGATGACAATAAACATAGGAAAAAAATTTCCTTGCTAAGTGGCTCAATAACGGTTTTAAAGGGTTTTGTTTTGTTTTTTTTTTCTTTCAATGGCTGATTAAAAAAAACACAACAAAACCTAGGGTACTGTTAGTGATCATTTTGTTGATAGTGAAAATGAACTCCACTGTAAAACAAATTCTGCTGAGCTGCATGATTCTGTCAACATTTGACCCAGTAAATAGATGATGGGCTGAGTCCGTAAGGTAGAAAATAATTTAAAGAAATAACATGCCTTTCATGAGGTCATCCAAGAATAATATTTCTAGATCATAATGTTGATCATACCTCTAGTTCCCTTTTGGTAAAGGCAGTTTCTGATGAGCACTGGGTTGAGTTTGTCTGTGAAGACAGAATCAATGAGATTGTTAAGAATGACCTGAAGCCAGAAAACTTTTTGAAGTTTTAAGTATGTTGACAGCCTCTGTTTAAAAATCAAAATTGTATATTTCTTCCTGGTGGAACAGTTGTATCCAAGATTGCTCTAAGCAAATTGAGTGTTACCTTTCTACTCTCTGCCTTTTATTTTTGGTCATACGTTTGACCTCCCTTCTTGCACAGCCATCTTCAGTGTTTCCAAGTCCGTCTTGATTGCTATATAAAAAAAAAAGCATGCAATAAAAAGAAAAATGCTTTAGGTGAGAAGGGTAGAGATGTTAATCTCAGATAAACTGGTGGATAATATAATGTTTGAAATTAAATACAAGAAGTGTTCCTAGACACTTGAAGCCAAAGTCATATTATTCTTGCATACTTTTTCCCTAAAGCTAATTATTATTTTCAAATATAGACATACAAGGTCATGCATTCCTTTTTTAAAACTATATCAGAAAATATTTCATTTATTTATTTTAATATTAAAAATCACCCTGGATATTTTTTCCTGGATTTTGTTTATTTAATAATTGAAAATATTCCGTTGTGACCTGTATGTGGCACAGCAACATGGAAGAACCTATAGAGACAGGAAAGACAATAGAAAGATGGAAGTAAATGTCTCAGCAGAAGGCTGAAAGGAAAAGACTTGGCAAAGAAGGTTCAGTGAAAAGCAGAATTTTCTTCAGAAAATTCTTCAGAAAATGGCCCAGATGTAGAGGGAGAAAGTGGCTTTTTTCCATGGCTTGTCAGGAAGTCTGCTGTGTAGAAGGTGAGAGCGTTTGCAGTATGTGTGGTGCATTGGTAGTGCTTTGTCACCAGAGCTCCGATTCTCCAGCCTGTGAGGTGACAGCTGCCATATTTTTATCTGGAATTGCCAAGGGAGAGCTCTGCAGGCATATGCGATGTACTGCTTTTGCAGCAAGTTGTTGAATATAGTTTGTGTGTACCTGGTAAGTCCGGTGCTTACAGGAAGCATATGACTGATCCTACACAAAATACAGGGGTTGTAGGTGAATGTGCAGCATATTCGTTGGGTGTCTTCCAAAAGTGTCAGACCAGGACAGAGATATTCATTATTGCACTGCATGTGTAAATAGTCAGTGCTTACAAAAATGCTTTGGACTTGCTGTGTGTGCTTGTTGCAGTAGATCAATGTGCATATAGTGCATGTGTCTGGGATGTCCTGGTGTACAGCAGCTTGTTTGGAGCTATGCTGAAGTAGTTCTGACAGAGCTGATGTTCCTCTGGAAACAGAGGGCAAATAAAACCAGGGAAACATGTTTGGGAAAACTCAGACATATGGCAGCCTTATGCAGGATCCTCTTGTTTGCAGCTGCAGGAAATAAAAAGCCAGAATGGGGCCCTCAGGTTATGATACTGCCAGCAGTCCAGTGTTTTCCTGCTGTTTTCTGGTTATGGGCTAGCAAAGAGGAAAGACTGTTGGCATGGGAGAAAGGAACAGCATGGGAGAATACCCCCAAAATTTCATGGGGAAAGAAAGAATGAACTAGAGCCAGTAACTGCCACAGCTGATGTGGGTGTTCATTCCCCAAGTGTTCCTTTATATCCCAAGAAGTGCATTCTAGATTTGCAGATTTGGTAGCTGCTCAAAGTCCTTAGTTGTGTAATACTTCTTCTGCTTTAGAATATAGGCCTGGTGTTTAAAAGGGGATTGAAACTATACTAGTGCTTCTAGTGTCCTTGAAATAGGTTTTTATCTTTTTTTATTCTTAAAATGGGCCTCAGTTAAAACCTGCTCTATTTCTCCCAGCTCTCCAAAAGAAAACAGACAATAGTGCAGCACAAAGGTCTGCGTATGCAGTGGGTTATACAACAGTGACAGTAAAACCTTCCAATGCTTGTTCAAAAAGGTGTTTTCTCTGGTAATCTAAAGAGTTGGTGTCAAAGTCTTATGTTGTCCAGGCCAATGTGTAGCACCATGACATGCGTGTGCCAGCCCAGAAAATGTGGCAACTTCGTGTATGTGGCATAGGAGAAGTCAACAAACAACTGGTTTAAACTGGTTTTGGTAACTAGGGAAATAGCATAGAGTCTCTTTGAATGTAGGCATACTTCTGCACCACATTATTGTGGTCTTGTGGATACAATTTTTTAACTAGTGGTTGCAAGAACAATGAGAAAATGGGGAGAAGATGGCTCTACAGAAGTAGGCAGACTGCTCAATAGCAACTGTGAAGCGGCAGTAGAATGGTGTAGGTTAGCCTTAGTTTGCAGATCTGTTGTCTTGAACTGATTGAGTGTTGTATACATGAGGTTGAATCAGTTGTTGGCTCTGAATGGTATTTTTATGATGATGATACAGCATAAGTATTTTTTTTCTTTATAAAGGAAAACAGTTTGTTTCCTGCCTCTTTCTTCAGAGATTTAGCTGATCAGCCTCTGTTGCTGTCCTGTGCTGGGGAAGGAGGCAGAAAGGACAAGATTAGCAGGAGGAGGCGGCTTCTTGATCGGGGCAGGTGAGGACCATCCTGCCTACTGCAACAGTATAAGTTCTGATATGGAGATAGACCAGAAAACCTCTTATCTCTTTATTTCCATTTACAGCACAGTGTTTGAGCCAACATGGAACAACCATGGTGTTTCATTACTCATTAAAACAGTAAGGGGACAATATTTAGGAAATAGGATCAGTGTGTTTCACTGTGATGAGTGTGCCTGGCTGGCTATGCTTTCTGTTTCTTCTGGCTCATAAGCTGTTGAGTGTAGTATTTTCTGTTGTTGAGACAGTGGCGTTTATGGCATGTTGCTACAAAGGTTAACAAAATTAATCTTTTAGTTTTCTGTTAAAACTCAGTTGTTTCTCTACTTTGTAGGTGTGGCGTGTCTGTCCAGGATAATGCTACTTAAATATTTATATTTTTTGTTTGCAATTCTAGGAATGCTTTAAGGGAAGCTGGGCTACTCACAAGTTATTACACAAGAAAGCAAGTAAGTACATTTTTAAAAATCCATTTTAATATTGTTTTGAATTTGCTTTGTCCTGTGCAGCTGGTTCTTGGTGTTCCTTCTTGAGCAGAGGGTTGGACCAGATGACCTCTAGAGATCCTTTCCAGTTCAACTGTTCTGTGATTCTGTGTTTTAAGAATGGTGTGGATTTTCCCAAGATATCTGGCATTGGATTCTTCATATGTGAAATATTGTCCACTTCCTGGTAATCTAAAATTTCAGATACAATGGTACAGAAATCTCGGTTTCTGTTCTCTTTTCTATTTGAATGAAGTATTCCTTGAGCTACATTGCCAGGTATATGAACAGGGAAAGAATGATGCTGAAATAAAGATCAGGGAGAATAATAAATCATTAGTATAAAGCATTGCCAGGCCTAATTTTCATTTCTGACATCGCGAAAGGAAGTAAAGTGGGAAAAGTTCTTGTGAAGTCATGGGGATTAGATACTTTCTGGAATGCAAGCAAGCCAGTCAGGGTGCAGCTCTTATGTACACTGAGGATGTACCACTTCGGGGAAAAAGGAAAATGGTTCTGTGTGCTGACGCAGCCAATAATAGGAGGATGTGTGATAGCTAGGGTTTTGCTGAGTTTTGTTGAAGGTAGTAAAAGTATCTGTGTACCTTAGTTAGAACTGATAGATCTGGCACAGAAATACTGGCACATTCTTCCTTGTCTGAGTAGTAAAAATAATCTATTAAGTTTAAGACTAAACAAACCAAAGGAGAGAGTAGACTGCAGTTCTTCCCCCCAGGCCTTCCCCCCACCCAACTTCATCAAGCCCCGCTTAAGAGTGAAGTAGGATTAAAAGTGGCCTGGCAGAAATCAAATCTTCAATTAATTTACCTCCTCCTTTCCTAAAACACAATAAAACATTTTTTCCGTGCTAAATGTTTCATGGGTAAAAGGCTGGAGTAGCACGAACAATTACAAATGTTTTTCCTCTTTCAGCCTTCCCAATGTAGGGAGTCTTGAAGTTCATATTTGTGTTTCTTATCTTTTTACTTTGTACCTGCATGGATATTCTTTGTTAGTAATCCTTTGGGGCTTTTGTTTGTCTGACAATTTTTTAATGATACCACTGAATCCATGATCTTCTTGGCTTCCCAGTAACTGCTAAACTTCAAGCTGAGAGGACTTGGTTCTGATAGCCCTCTAGACCTCGATGCAATAAACTACTGAAGCATCTCAAAGGGATCTAAAATACTGCTTTATTAAAACTCTGGATATTTAATCTATTCCAACCCCTAGCATTCTGTGATTCTGTGATTACTTCTCAGTGGTTTGTCTAAACTGAATGTCATGTAAGCAGATGTCCCAGATGTCAACCACAGAGATTTTGCGGAACCCACATGAGGGCTTGCTATGGCAGACCTTTTGCTATCTCGTCATTCATATGAGATATAAAAGGAGTCAACAAACTTAAGTTATCAGGTTATGAGTTAAAGATTAATGCCACTGTGCTCTTTCTTAACCCTTGCCTCTTCTTTCTGAGTAAATATTTTTCCTTTTGGTAATGCCCACAGTCTACTTGCTTCAGTCTTTTATGTAAACACCTTCAGTCTGCCCTGTTAGGATTTTGTTATTTGTGAATTAAGTCAGTTACTGGACCACATCAGACATGAATTTCATAAGGCTGAGAGAGCTGGAAACCTCCAGCAGTTTGAGACCACCTTGTAAGGTGCACACAGTGCTGTCCTGAAGTGCAGAAGCAGCAGCACCCTCTCTCTCCGTCAGATCAGAGTAGCAGACTCTAACAGCTGGATACCCTCATTCCCACCCCAGGTCATCTCTGTCACTGGATGCTGAGAGAAATCACAGAAAGGGGAACATTCATCTATAGTGCAGGAGTGACAATTAAAGGAATAATGAGTGTTTCTGTAAAAATATGCTTTTTCCAAAGAATGAAAACAAGCACAGAACTGTTTTAGAATTGCAAATGAAGACCAATTAAAATAATTATTACATTTAAATTGTGCATGCAGCAATGCTGTCCTAACATTCCCCAGTTTGCTACTGGATAGAGTTGGAAGGATATGAATTTTGAATGTGAAAAAATTAAGAGCAATACAAAATAACTGCTACTTACACTTTGATATATCAGTATCTAAAACACCAGAAAGAGTAAAATCTAGACTTATGTACTTCTAGGTCACTTTGTATGACCACACAGCTCTGTTCTATTAGTAAGACTGATTTTGCTGCTGAATTTATTATTATTATTTTTTCTTTTCAGAAGATGAAAAAGCTAAGCGTGAAGTTTCCTCTTGGACACTGGAAGGTGATGTGAACACAAATCCCTGGTCTGGTTATCGATATACTGGTAAACTCAGGCCACACTATCCACTGGTAAGCAACAGGTGCCACTCTGCTCCAGTGTGGCTGCATTCTGTAGCAACTCATGGGCCAGTCCTGACCTGATTGCCTCCCGCATTTTAGCTGAGAAAGGAGAGCTGCTTAAACGATCCGAACCTGATGGCAAGGACATGTATGACTGTGTCCTTATTGTGGTTCATTTTGATTTAACTTGATCTGTCTGTTGGTATATTTAAAATGAAGGAGGTGCCTGTGATGTAACATGCTTCAGTTCATGTGTTTTGGCTGAAACTTTTGACATTTATTTAGAAAAAGAGCTGCTGCTAGTTCAGATCATGTATTCATCCTAGCTGTTTACTGTTCTCACCAATAATACAACAGTCTGTTTCAGAAAAAATAGTTTAAAATTTATATAAATGGGTTTATATTATGTGATATAAATGGTCTGAAGGAAGCTGGTGAGCAGCTCTGCTGAAGGAACAGCTGTTGTAGTGGTCTCTAGCGCTGGAATGGTGAAGAATAACTGGGGTCAGTAAAATCTTTGGCTGAAAGGTGCGTTTAGAATATGGCCTCAGTATAGCTGTATTTTTAAGTTGATGAATTTTGTACATGCAATAAACCATAGTTATTACAGGATTAATGGCATTCTGTTTACCTGTAGCTCTTTTCATTGGCTTGTGCTAGGAATGCTGCCCCTCTGGCATCCTATTCATAGCCTTCATCTGTTACAGGCTCATCAATGAACCTCATTAACAGGGCCTGAGCCCATGTGTGTTTATTAATGTCACTGGAGCAGGAGTCTTTTGGTTATGCCACTGGCCAAGTAATTCAGTAGTGTTATTGCTGAATATTTGCTTTCCTGACTTCTGACTGTTTTAAGATTGATGCAAATTAAACTGTAACAAAAAGTAGTAATGACTAGGGTGATGATTAGAAACAGTAATCTTGTTAATAGATGTTAATAACCAGAGAGAGGAAGGGTGTATTTGGAACCTGTGCATTTGCAGTCTGGAATGCAGCAGAATAAATTCTGCAATATAATGGGGATAATATGTTATAAAACCAATTTCCTTTACTTCGACTCAAAAGTTTGTGAAGATGGTGTTAGATATTGTTAATTAAGCAATAAAGAGTAAGAGGTCAATATTTGGGAAATTAGAACTCAAATTCTTTTTGAGTGTTTACATACTTCACAGCTTTTTCTGAGTAGAATTAGCCATATATCACTATATTTGAATTTGCTGAATGAGTCTCAGATTTTATGACTGTAGTAAGTATTCTTGCAACCTAACCAGCTTTGACTATGATTTGTTTAGACACCAACAAGACCTGTGCCAAGCTATATTCAGAGGCCAGATTATGCTGATCACCCACTAGGTAACTTGAAACAAATTATAATTATGGAATTACGTGTTTGGTTTCTGTTTTTTTTTAATGGAAAAAACCCCCAAGAAGATACTGGAGAAAGGAATCTCATTTTCTATGTTTTCTTCTCACTCCATCTCTTCTTCCCCCACATTAACTTCCTGATTTTTCAGAACTAATGGTTACAAGTATTTTTTGGAAGTCTGAAGATTGTAATGTGTTATCCTTCAAATATGTAAAGGGAAGAAAAGTCAAAAAACATACAAGCCCTAGTCCTGTGTTTAACTTTGTAACTAATAGCAGCAAGTTGACTGTCACAGATGAATTCTGCTAAGCCAGTCTCAGTGACATCAGTGTATCTTGGAAATGTGTTATAATAAAACCAAACAAAACTGCAGTAAGCAACCCCTAAAACTGGTATGAGTTCCAGCTATTTTTGGACACGGAGAGAATACATTCAAAATTACTTGCTTATTGGTCTGTTTTGGTATTTACCTCTTTTTGGTATTGGTCCTTTGCATTTCCCAAAAAGCTGTTATAAAGTCTGTTAGAATTACTTTCAAATCTTCGGCGTTCTTTAATTATTCTGTACAGAATATAAATATTTAAATAACACAAAGTACTGTCTTTTAGGGGTCATTAAACTATAAAACTGGACTTGCACAGAATCTGGAAGAATTGTGTTTTCACCAGCTGATTATTGCAATAGAATGACTAGAGATATTAATAGGCTTTCATGATCCTTTCTTACTCTTTTAGAATATTATTTATTACTATTTACTATCTACAAAGCAGCTGAAAGAAAAAATAATTTTCTAGTAGTAAATTAATCTCATTTTTAAGGTTGTGTTTTGACTAACTGGACATGGTGGTTTCATGCAGTGAGTGACTGGGCATCCTGAACACATAAGAGCATTACAATATTGTGTAAGACTTATTAATTCAAATTAATCTGGATAGCAATGATAATGCTATGACTTGGTGGGTTCATTACTTTAGTCTGTGGTGAGGAAGTACATACTTCTATTGCCATTGGTAAGCTAAGTAAGGTCCTTGATTTGATGGGTGTAGCATATCACATGGGTTTTTCACTTTTTTTTTTTTTCTCCTCCTATTTCAGGAATGTCTGAATCGGAACAGGCTTTAAAAGGAACCTCTCAAATAAAAATACTCTCTTCTGAAGATATAGAAGGGATGCGAGTAGTGTGTAGGGTAAGGGGGTTTTGGGTTTTGTTACTAAGTGTTTTTATTCTTTAAAAACCTATAGTGATTTTACCAGTTTGTGACAGCACTTTTGAGAATACAAACTTTCAGACCACTTCTAAGCATTGAAAAACAGTTTGAAAAAGTTGGTAATTTCTTGATTTCTCTCTCCTCGTCACTCTCAGTTGAAAGTGAACTCCTTTGCAAGCAGAAAGATGAGTTTTATCTGTTATCTGGCTTTGTTGTTACTAGCAAGATAATCTGTGGCCAAAACACTGTAACTGTTAAGAATATATTTTATACTGCATAAATAAGAACAGAACTTTTTCTTCTTCTAGAGTAATAAGTAAAATTAAAAAGTAAAACCAAAACAGAGCCCCATCCCTAATAATTTTTTAAAAAGAGCTGTTCATTTGTAATTATTTTCTTGTGCATAAAGGCAAACTTGAAATGCGTTTAGGTAGTCTGGTTCACATATGGTGTTCAAGGATTTCATGGTCCAAATCCTAATCAGGGTATTTTCAAATCTCTCAGAGATGGCCTCATAATATATCCTGTAAAAATCTTTAAGTCTTTCTAGAGCCCAAGTCTACCCAGCTTCCCTAGCAATCTCAGTGTAGCTGTAGAAAATGGGTTACTAACTTTCTGAGGAATAATCCTGGTCTTATTTTAAGTCAGTACCTTTTTCTTATTTTCAGCTTGCTAGAGAAGTATTGGATGTTGCTGCCATGATGGTGAAAGCAGGTGTAACTACTGAAGAAATTGATCATGCTGTCCATTTAGTAAGGTTATTTTATTGTTCTTCTGGCACTTTTTCCTATCTCTTTATTTTTGAATGATTGCTGGGTGGTTTTCTTTGGTTTTGCATGAATTCATGTTCTGTATTTTGAACCATTTCCCAAGTGGGTAGTGCAGATGTTAGGAATATGTGAGAGTGTAATGAGAGATTAAAAATGAGCCCCAAGTTAGGAACTCCTGGGCCTCTCTCTGTATCAGCTCTGTCCATGATTTCCAGGTTCCGATTCCCTCTAAGTTTCTTCACCTGTTTTCTCAGTTAATGTCATATAATCTTTCTTCTAAACCGTTTTTGCTGCACAGATAACCATTAGATAAAGAACTTCATATGTCGGCCATGGATTTCTTGTGCTCTGAGTTGTTGGTTAAGACCTACAGAGGAGAAAGGTTGATTATTAATGGTCAGGAATCAGAACCGAGAAGTCTGAGAGAGAATTGAAACAAGATGTTTGATACAGTCAGGCACATCAAAGCCCCAATTCAGTCCAGTAGTTGAAATATATGTTCAGTTATTTTCCTGGCTTAACTATTCATAGATACTTGAGTTGTCTAATTTTTATTTTTTTTGCTGTCTTCTGTATAAGGCATATGAACTGGTAACTGAAGATATTTCTGTGCACTGTGGGGAAAGCAATGATTTTGGTATAGTTAAGTTTGTTAGAGAGCTTTCTGGTTGCTATTCTTTTTATCTGCATGTGCAGCTGTTCAGCCAAGACTTTAAGGAACTTACTCTGGTTTTATTAGTTTGGAGGTTTCTATTAAAAACTAAATTATTTGCTTATGCATAATACTTGTCATGAACAACTAGTAGTTAAAATGGTGTTACCCCTCCTCAGCAGTTTTTGGAAACTTTTGTTTGGCATTGTTTATTCTGACCAACAAACTTAACTGATTCTTTGCCATTTTAAAACAGTATTATTTTTTAAAATAAAAAGCTAACACAGTGTTAGTCTTCCAGAATTGTTCAATATGTCACATAGTGCATTGTTATGTCAGTATATATAAAATGTATGTATCAATTATGCAAAAAAAACCAAAAATATTTTTACAGTGAGTGTAGG
>NW_009954196.1:1708107-1731512 GCF_000747805.2 Chaetura pelagica | reverse complement strand
TAGGGAAGTGGCTTAAGTTAAGGTGTGAAAGAGTGGTGCTAAATGTTATTTTGGCTAGCCTGAGTGTTTTGCAAGAATACTTACATTCTTAGACCAGGTGCTTTAAAACAGTAATTGAAAATGCTGGTTTTATTTTACTAAATAAGTACTGCCATGCATTTTTAAAACCTGAATATTTGAGCATTGGTAGTTGAACATAAAAATTAGTAGAAATAAAATTAGCTTTACTTCCTGGTAAGAAATGCTACTGCACTGCTTTTCAATTTGTCATTCTTACTGTGAAGCTGTTGTCCATAACTTTTTTTCTTTGTACAGATTTTACTAATGTTAAGTGTAAATTTTGTTTTCTAAACTAGGCTTGTATTGCAAGGAATTGCTATCCTTCTCCTCTGAATTATTATAATTTCCCTAAGTCATGTTGTACATCAGTTAATGAAGTGATCTGTCATGGAATTCCTGACAGGAGACCATTGCAGGAGGGAGATATTGTTAATGGTAAGTGTTATGAAAATTAGCCTTCAATATTTCTGCCTTGTGTCCGGTTAAACCGTGCAGGAAGGTGAGGTTTCTCTAGCAGGCGACATGATTAGAAAAAACTTAAGAGATGCTTTTGTTCTCATTTACTAATTAACCTCTGCACTTTACATATTTAAATTAATTAGTTCATTTAATAAAATAATTTCAGGAGGTTGGTCCACTTTAAGAGCTTTATAATATATTCTTGCACTCTCATCCATGTGTTAGTATAGTGGCTGAGTATTCCACTTGTCCTTTAGGTTGCAGTTGTTCCAAGCTGTATAAATAGTGAATAAAATGTGTATTGAATTACTCAACTGGGTTACTTCTGTCTGAATTCTTAATTAGATGGCTCTAGATCCTTAAGATTTTGCTATGGACATGACAATTATGATGACTGTTAAGGATCCTAATGGTGACGCATTCGTAGGTGCATATTAAAAACGTCTTTTTTGAGTATCACTCAGCCTAGTGGTAGGGTTCCCGGCTCATGGCAGGGGGCTTGGAACTTGATGATCTTTGAGGTTGCTTCCAATCTTATTGATTCTATGATTCTAACAGTCCCAGTTGCTTTTTGTTCCTTGTACTCAGGGCATTTATGCCTTCTTGGGAGGTGAGGAATACTTTTATAAATTACTTCACTTTTTTTTTTCTCATTGATTTCTTCTTGGTTTGATAGTAAAAAAAAAATCGATGTTTGGTACAAACATTTGCACCTTTATTTACTGCATTTGTTTGGTTTTCTCTTAATTAAAAATAAGTACCCAGTGTATTCTAAGGTTGGCCTACCTCTAGAAGCAGGTTGAAATCCTTTTAGATTGTAAGATATTTTATATATGTTAGCATGCAATAATACTAAGTTTAAAGGTCAGTGGTCTGAGCTGTAGAATACACAGAATTAGAGAATGCCAGGTTGGAAAGGACATCAAGGATCGTCTGATCCAACCTTTTAAAGTAGGAACATGGTCTAGAAGAGACAGCGCAGTACATTGTCAAGCTGAGTCTTAGAAGTGTCCAGTATTTGGGAAACATGTAGCCATTTGGTCAAAGCTATTTTATTTTTTTCATTCCAAACATGCTGCCTTTGCACAACTCTCTTTTGGTTCCACCTTTTCTGACATTGCTTGAGTCCAAATTAAGAAACCCAGTTAAGCTTACTAGGTTGGTTTCATCCACACAGTGCCTTGCCCCTCCACTATTTGCATGCCAAGGCAATACCTCAGCACTAGAAAACACCTCTTGTAAGAGGGTTTAGTTTTTACCTTTTCTCACATCCCTTCCCTGACTGCATATGCCCAAGCCTGGGCCTTCTGTTTTGTTCTGATGAGAAAGAACTACTTTAGTCTTTTGTAGCCAAGTAGGTCTGGTTACAAAATGATACACATTTTGTGGATCAAAGGTGCATTGCTATAGGCTCAAAAGGCCTCCAAGTCTTGTAGGCTTTCTTTTTGGTAAGGTAGTGGCTCAAAAGCCCCTTCAAAAGGAAGAACAAAGCAGATTACAAAGAGGAGGTGGGAGTACTTTGCACAGAATGTGCCCAGTGAACAATGGAGGCAAGTGTTTCTCTTTACTTAAAACTTCTTAGCCTGCTGGAAGCAAAAGGTCAGAGTCCAAAGTAGGTCTTCAGAATTGCAGGAAAAGGTCATCCAGAAGGTACTGGCAGGTGATGTTTAGTTGAACCTCCTGCTCTGAGCATCTGTTCATCTTAACATTTTGCTCTTGTACTGTTCCCTGGGAGCACATTCTTAAACAAAGCTGATCTGTCTGCAAAGTGGAATGTTCTGGCCAAATCTGGCAATATCAAGAGAAAGTCGTGTAATCATGTGGTCTGTAGAGGTAGCCTCTTTGCAGCAGGTAGTCTGTAGAGTGGCCTATGGAGCTCTGATATACTGGTCACAAGAAACTCATCTGGATAAGTTACCAGAGTGCTGGTTTCTATACAGTCCTGTTGTTACATTACTAGGTATGTACACTGGTCAACATGTTCTTGTAATCCCTTCTAGTCCTGCAGTGGGTGTAGTGTAACCCTGCACATGCATGCATCCACAACAGAGGCAGTATGGTTGTTGTCCAGTCTTAATTTCATCCTTAAACCTTTGCCAGCAGTACAGATTTACTGTTGATACTAGTGGGTTTTTTTCCCCGCTTTTTCCTATCAAGGTTGTGCTGGTCTTTCTAAGTGGCTTATATACAACATTGCAAAATTATTGCACAGCAGAGCTTCCTTCATGGGTGTTTACCTGTGAGGGAGTCTGCAGCTGGATTTCTTAATGTATTCAGTAACTATTCCAGTGGATTTGGTACTCTAGCAATAGTTAGACTTAGCAGACTACTGACAAAGTCTGTTAAACACAGAAACACCCATTCTACCACAGGAAGTCAACTTGATATACAAATCTGGAATATTTTGCTTGTGTTTACTATATATAATGACTATATGATGGCAGGTTTTAATTGTTTATTTGTCTGCTATGAGAGACAGGATGCTGGCATAGATGACAGCTACTTTTCAAACTGGGAGGCCTGTTCCTGTCTTTTGTAAAAGGACTGTTTCAAACAAGCATCTGCTATGGATGTTCTTAATCCAAAAAAAGCGTTGTTGTTTTGTAGTTTGTTTTTTTTTACTGAGTTAAGCAAAATAAAACCTTTTTTTTTTTTCTCATTTAAACTGCTAATGATGCTGTTTTTCAAGAATGAGTTTTATCATCTTTAGTTTACAACAAATTTTATACTCAAAGCAAACAAGAGTTTTGCTTCAACATAACTCTAAACTCCTATTAAATACTCTTCTAAACCTCGGTTGTTTAAGCATGCCCTTCTCATTCTTGCTGTTTGCCTGACACTGAATATTTAAATTCTTCGTTTGACAGAAAAAAGAAAAAAATTAAGCTGTTTGGTGTATTTTGCTTAGTCAGGAATACTATTGGAAAGTTGCTGTGTATTTAATGTTAATGAAATTTTGTCTTTTTGGCTGGAGCAGTGGGTTTTGGCATTACAAGTTTTGCAGTGGTGTGACTTACTATTCTAAACATGCATAGAAATTGCTGAAGTTAAAATATGAGTTAAACGTGATTACATACCTTTTAAAATTTAATTTCCCCTTGTTAGTGCTGGAATTAGTTCTAAGAAAATATTTAACTGGGTAAATCACCACAGAGCAAAGAGCTTCTCTTTTCTGTTTTTATATTTACCTAAGAAACCTATCATAAGCTTGCTATGTCTGTTTTATTGGTGTGGGGTTTTTTATCTTTGTTTTTTTAAATCAAACCATTGACCAGTGCAACAGTATATTAAAAATTAATTCCATAGAATCTATAGGATAAGAGTGAGAAAATGGATTCTGCTGGAAGAGTTTACTTGTGGAATTCTTCAAAATAATCTTGTGACTTCACAATTACAATAGTACATTTGTACATGTGTTGTTCTTTCACAAATCAAGAGACGAAGTGAGAAATACAGTGCTAATATATCACAATATGTCTGGTATTATTTGCAGTGGATATTACTGTCTACCGTAATGGCTACCATGGAGATCTGAATGAGACATTTTATGTTGGAGAAGTTGATGAGGGTGCAAGGAGGCTTGTCCAAACAACATACGAATGCCTAATGCAAGCCATCGATGCAGGTAAACCCTTTGGCTAGGACCTGAAGCACTATCGTTTTGGTTCTGAATCATGAGGACCATATTTGATATTACCCAGAAATGCCTTCTGTTGTAGAACACAGAAGTGTTAGTGTGTGTCACCAACACATGATATATATTGTATAATGCAGTGATTCTTTACATGGGACAATTCTGTGGGTGGTAGTTGCAACTTTTATTTGAAATGTGGGTTGACAGGAAAATGTAATTGTTGCTGAGCTGTTCCACATACTAAGAAATTTACATGGAAACAGCCTTTTCAGGACGTTTAGTTAGATGAATAAGACAACCTTGATCTACGTAGTTTAGAGAACATGAAGAACGAAGTTTCTTTTGGAAAACCAAATTATGGCTCCCTACTTTTATAATTTGCATAGTGTTGCACAATGAACTGATAAGGTAAAGCACTGTTTGAACATACAAACATATCTCTTTAGCCATGCCAAACTTGGTGGTTTTTTCAACTAATTATGAGCTCTTGATTTTCAACTGTGGGAGTGTTACCAGAGAAGATGGATCCATATCCTTGAGTACCAACAAAACTTTCATTATGTTACTTGGATATAACTCAGGACAGCTTCCCTGAGATGTACAGTGAGATAGAAATGTAGCTAGAGAATGTCATGTTCAGCTTCATTCACTGAGGAAGATACTGTGTTCTCTTAGACAAAGAGAGAAAACAAAACAAAAATCTCCCAGGTCCTTGGAAATATTTGTATTGTCTTCATCGTTTATACTCTGCAGCTTCTTGAAATTTCCAATAAAATTTACTCACTTCATGACCTTTAAAACTGAAGCTGAAGGTGTTATCTATGAAATTTTTTTAAACTTGCATTTAATCAAAAGCAAAAAAAAAAATAAATCAATTAATTTACTTTGGTTAAAAATTTGGAGATAGCTACCCAGGCTGAAAAGACCTAAGTTTGTATGAGCAACATCTTGCATATCCATTTTGTGAACAAGAAAATACTGCAAAGTTATGCAATGAAGAATATAGATTACCTATTTTTATGGGATTACTATTCTGAAATGACCACTTTGTTTTTCAGAGCTAAATCAGAATAATGTTTATCTTTGCTTTTGTACTTTATTTTTATAGCAAATGTTACGTGTTTTATCTTTCAAATCCTGGCTTTGATGTATAAAGTATGATAGAAATTCACTTTTGTGTTCATTATAATGAGATTTAAATTCTCAATGTAACTTCTTTACCAACTTTTTAGATACTGTAACAGGTTTTCATGGGTTTTAGGTATTTTCTGCTAGTAGGAATTCTAGCAGTAATTTTCTCAGCTGTTAAAAAGGATCACTTCTCCCCTCTTTAACTCATCTTAATTTCTTGGCATTGGACCAGCAGAACTCCAACTGTGAGAATGGAATGAGAAAGAGAAGCAGAGGGCTCCTGGCTGTATTGAGATAGTTGCTTGGTATTGTCAGGCCTAAAGGAGATGGTACTTCAGAACTATTGGCACACAACCAACAGATTTTTCTCTCTTCCCCACCATGTCCTTTTTTTATTATCATTTTGGGAAAAGCATGCATGTTCCAGTGATCTATATTTCTTGTTATTTTCTGTACATTCAGCTTACTGATTTGAGTTGCAGTTGCGTTGGCAGATAATGGAAGTAAATGGCTTGCTTTGTGTAACATTTTGCTGTGTATTATGTATGTGAACTCTGCTTAAGATGGTTCCACATAATCAGACATCTGGCTCCTGAAGGAACAGCATATAGTCAAGGAGCTGTGCTTGATGTTGAAACAGCATTTATATTCTTTTTTCTTTTTAGTGGCTCAAGGTTGCTTTAAGTACACATCTTCATTAGCTGATGGATGAGGTGGTGTTGCTTTTATGGTATTGTTACTCCCTTGTCCAAGTGGTGAAAGGGAATTTTTCACACCATCATCTGTTTCCAACACTTAACTTTTCAGGTTTCCTAAAAAGATTGTCAAAAAAAAGTTAGTCCTGCGTATGAACGTTCTTATTTGCTGTAACATGGGCACTAAAAATCTCATCTAAGCAGAGAAATCAATTTTGTCTTTTCCCCCCCCCCCCCACTTCTTGGTTCTTCACATATCATTTTTCTTCTTTATTTCTGTGCACCTTTTACCTAGTAGTAGAGAGGTGTCTGGTTTAAAATACAGTTCATACAATTGTTGAAACAACTAGATATGAGAAGCTGCCAAATACTTTGAAAGTCTTTTGTTATTAATTTCAAACTTCAACGTCCTTTTAATATGTGAGCACTTACATCCATGAAAGGAAGAAAGCAGTGTTCTTGTGAAGAAGTTTCCTTCTTTCTCTTTCTTCTCTCTCTCATGTTATTACACTCATATACTTGGTGGATTAAATGATCACAGGAAGTTGCACACTGGAACAGATGGCCATACAAGCCAATGTTAATGGTGTTTGATGGTTAGTTATGTTGAAGGAAAGAAAGTTCTATAAATTTCCATCCGTATCTCTTTAATTTTGCAGTAAAACCTGGTGTTCGGTACAGAGAGCTGGGAAACATTATTCAGAAACACGCTCAAGCAAATGGATTTTCAGTGGTTCGGAGTTACTGTGGGCACGGAATCCATAAACTTTTCCATACAGCCCCTAATGTGCCACATTATGCCAGTGAGTATTTGTTCCTTCAGCTTGTCCTATAGACAAGAAGTGCTTTGGAATGTATGCACCCATTACTTCTTGCTGACATTGTAACAGAGTAGCATGTTGCCTGACAGCCATCCAGTTGGAATTTTTGCACTTGTGATTTCCCCCCCCCCCCAAACTCTGAACTCTATCTTGGTTTAAGAGCCTGAATAAGGTGAATATAGTATACACTGAGACAACCTATGCCTGCACTAATGGTTACTGTTAGCTCTCGTCTGTACAAAATACTCAATGTTTTTGCATAAATTCCAAACTAATCCCTTAGACATCTTTGTCTGACATGAATAGGTAAGTGCTTCTCTCCTTATAATGTCTAAGTGAAATCTTATGGCTATTTCCACATGTAAATAAAAAGGTTTTTTGGTGTTTTGTTTTTTTTAATGTTATAGTCAGGCATTGTACCTGAATCTTTGTAGTGTGTGGCAACCTTCCCCTACCAGGTTCTCACTTTAGTTTTTGGAAATGGCAGTATCCCCATGACAATCCTTGGCCAGCAAGGCTTAAAAAGAGCATCCACAGAGGCAAAGGAGAGAAGCTGAAGTGCCCGTGGATAATTAAGGAGAGAATAAATATGGAGTGGTAATAAACAGTTCATACCCAATTCAGCTGCAGAGCTTCCCTGATATGACATTTATTTCCTCAGACCTGACAGATGTCTCCATCTTCCCATCTCCTCATGAGCTTTAGCACATATTATAATTACAAATTATAACTTTAGCAAACCCTGACTTCATCATTTCCTTAAGTAATTATTTCAGAGAACAGAAAACTTATTAGTCACAGGGTAGAAGGGTTCCTGATTTTTGTCATGTAAAATGAAGAAAATCTGGACTCCGTGGAGATGGGATGACATGTTATACCAATTAAAAAGATGAGAAAATAACAAATCTTTCCTGGCTGTTTGGATTTTATTTTATTTTATTTTTTAAATTTTTTTTAAATTGAGCCAAGATGTCTGTTCCCAGGAAGGAAGGTTCTAGGGTTTTTATGGTATTTTACAATGCAAATTTGCAGCAAAAGCGAAGTGAAACTTAATGCCTCTTGAAGGAAAATAAAATGAAAGCTGCTGCTTATTTCTGGCTTACTATGAAAGGATTTTTAAAAGCAAAAAGCTCATTTTAAAAGCTTTTAAATTATTTAATATAATAATGAAAACTAGAGAGAATAAAGGACAAAATTTGTTCAGATTCAGAAGACTGGAAATTTCGATGGAAGTGTTGAGAGCAAGAAATAACCAGATGATGAGACTAGAGGCAAGACACTTTAAGTAAAAGAAAAAATGTTCTGGTTGCTGTTGTGTCAGTTGTGTTGTTGTGCAATACTGGAGTTTGTTCCAGCTCTCGCCTTCTAGGCTGAGTCTGATCTAAGAGGCAGAGCTGTTGAAGGTGAAACAGGGCAAAGGAAAAGGGCTGAAGCCTTTCTTCAGGAAAACTATACTCCTAGACACATGCTGTGCATCAGGTCATGTGCCTTCACGTAAACATTTTTGGTGTATATAACATCAAAAAGTACCAGTATTAATTCTGCCTTTTTATGTTAGCTAAAGAAATACAGCATTATCATCACCCTGACGACTGTTGTGGCCCCATTATCCAGAGTAATGAGGAGGGCAATGTGTCTTTCATAAATGGAATCATGGGATTACTCAACCACTATCATATTTTGACAATTTGTTGGAGCTAATGGCTCAGTGGAAACAAATTAAGAGCTTTTAAGCCTTCTCTGAATATCTTAAGTGCTTATTTTTATTTATTTTTTTTTTTAAATTATGAATTAAAAAATTATCAAAGAAGTCTTTTTTTTTCATTCCTGTATTACATTTGTTCAGTGTTTTTATAAAACTAGAATTGATCTCTAGAGAAAGACAGTACCTAATTTAACCTCCTCCTAGTACATACTGCAGTGTTTGAGGAGGGGGAGATGGAAAGAAATGAGGGAAATCTCAATGTACAAATAAAAATGGACAAGTGAATGGGTTGTTTCTGAAGGCCTTTTTCGACTTTACAGTGTTTGTGTTCTTCTAGGACACAGATTCATCAGTTTTCTAAGATGGGATCACTTCTTCTAATTTGAGTGTTTATTTTATTTCAGAAAATAAAGCGGTTGGAGTCATGAAACCAGGTCATGTATTTACAATTGAACCAATGATCTGTGAAGGTAAGCAATTTAGCAAGAGAGTGAAGTGGCTACTCTTGCTTACTATTAGGCAATAATAATAGGCAATAAAATGCTGGTTCTGTTCTGTATAGTTAATACATTTTTAATTTTGCTTTGGAGAACTGGTGTCTGTTACTTAAAAACAGTCCAAAAGCCATCATTTGTGTTTCAGGTGGTTGGCAAGATGAAACATGGCCTGATGGCTGGACTGCAGTAACGAGGGATGGGAAGCGATCTGCCCAGTTTGAGCACACCCTCCTGGTCACCGACACAGGCTGTGAGATCCTGACTCGGCGGCTGGACAGTATTCGTCCCCATTTCATGTCTCAGTGATAGTCTAGACTGAGCAGGTGGATCTGAAAGATAATTTTTTTTGTGTCTCTGTACTATGCATTTTTTTTTAAGAGTACAGAATAGAGAGATTTTGTCATTTACTTGTTCTCAGTGATTGTAGGTAAGAGGAATATCTTGAAGAACTTGATCCAATGTCTGGAAAAGCAGAGAAGAATTTAGAGAATTTCCTGCTTTCCTCCTACCTATAACACGTTATATCTTTCTTCTTTCTTCAATGATCTCTTTAGCACCTTTCTTCTGATTAGACCCACAATTGCTTCTGTTGCTGCCATGATACTAGCTAGAAAAGTGTGGGTAATCTTTCACACTGAACTTGATATTTTGGGATCCAGGTTTTTTTCACCACTTTAATGTGTCCTGTCCCTCTTGGTATGTGAGCAGCACCTGTGATTTTAATAATTTCTAGTTCCAAAGACTTGTTCCTGCTTCTGCAGATACTGCTCTCACGGGTTGGGCCTTGTTTATCAGTAAGAGAAGGGGGCAGAAGGGAGACAGACATGCATGTTGCCAAGAATAGGCTACCCTTTCCTTTAATTCTGTCCCCATCTCTCTGCTGATGGCCTCTGTGGTGATTGTGACTGTAGGTGACACACTGTGTTAATGGCAGGATTTGTTTCTCTTGCTGGAGAGTTGATAGAATAGGCATCCTACAGGGAAAATTAATAAATTCTCTCTTATGTGCAGCTTCTCCATGAAGCAGTATTTGCAAGCAGTCTGCTGCTCCAAAAGCTTGATGAAGCTGATTTATTAGACTTGCCTAGGGAAAGGAATAGAATGAGAACCAAAAAGATACCACGATTCACAGGATTCCTGCGTGTGTTAACTGTGGGTAATTTTTTTAAAGGTACATCCACAGTAGTTGTGGGGTTTTGGATTTGTGAAATATAGTGAAATAAGTATGTGTCTCAAAATAAGTCTGAGTGTGAGAAAATGAAACCCCTTCAATGCTGCGTTCATTTTTCTTTCGGTAATTTTTAAACAACTGTTTACTCCCTCCTTCTTGTCCCCCTCAGTTAAATGAGTTTCACAGTTTTGGAAAGTCTTAGGGGGGCAGCTATGAAAACTCATATTTTTTTCCTCAGGTGGGATATAGAGTGGGCAATGTTAGTATATATACCCCTTTATTTTCTGTTAATGGGTCTTGGTGAGCTGGAAACTGTCATGTTAAGGAGTGTGGATTGATTAAGCCTCTTCTCTCTATCCTTTCTTTTCCCATGCCCACTTCCTTTCCACCATCTTGGGTGTATCTGCTGAGGGAATTTATTTTTTTTCTTCTGAATTGCAAGGAAAATTTTTTCAGACCCCATTGCAGACTTAGTCTTACACCACTGTAATGCAAGAAATGGTTAAACCAATGCAGACATTAAATCGTACAGTCATGGGCATAAAATACACCTTTTACGAGATGTCTGGTGAATTTGTTGCCACGCTAGACCCAAGCATATGAGGTGCTGCATGCCCTTGTCTCCCCTTGGCACTGCAGAATTTAGTTGGGGGAAAGGAGTTAGTGCTTCATAGAACTGGACTCGTGTGCTACCAAATACCAAATTTGCCAGAAAATGTCCTCTTTGCCCTGAGTGCCTCAGACCTCTGTTGCTCTAAGAGTATCATCGCGATGTTTTCATTACCTTTATTATTATTTTTAATTATGCAGTAAAGTGACCTGAGATGATGCATAAAGAGCGTGTGTGTGTGTGCGTTTGCGTGTGTGTATAGATTTTAACAAAACCAACTTGTACTTGAGTGGAATTACCCGTCTTGAGTGAGATGTAATGTATTGAGGAGATGACTGTCCTGGAGGTTTGCCCACCATATCATTCACGTGAATGGTTACAATGGTCTTGCCTTTTCTATATGTGTGTGTATGATGGGGATGGGCTTCATTTTTGGTCTACAAAATAAAAGTTGCAGCTGCTTTTAACAGAAATAACTTTTTTTCTTTGTGAACCAAAACCAGACATAGCATTCTCAATTACATTCAGGTTTGCTTGCACTACTGCAAGTCTTACTGGTAGATGCATGCAACCAGTTAAAAATCGCCCTTAAACCTGCACATGTGCCACGTGAACACCTCTTTATCATTGCACAAATACAACCAAATTTGATGCTGCATTTTTTTAACATAGGTAGTCCGTGGTGATATGCATTTCTGCCTGTAACTTGAAATCACAGCATGAAAAATGTTTATTCCAAGTTCATACCACTACAGTATTTTTAAAAAAGTAGAAAGCTTAGTCAGCACTGACACCAGTTTTTTCAACATGAGATGGCACATCAGTCTGAAGGACAAAACTTGGGTGAAAAAATTGATATTTTTATTAAATACCTAGCTGTAACTTTGAACATGACATATTAGACTTGTGCTGACTGGATTTGAGAAATTAATCAATTTTTATTCTTACAGGAGTTGCTATCCATTTAAAACCAACCAAACCCACAACTTAAATCTGCTAAGTAGATTTTTAGAAATTGTATACATTTTTGCCAAAAACACAATCATGCAATTAGTTCTGAAACAATCTCCTAAAGTATTTTCCTTTTACTATCATATAAGAGAGCGTGGAAACTCTTCATGCCCTTTCTGCAAATTGACCTGAGGAAATTTAATAGCTAATGTAGCATAGAAGTAACTGGATAAGGAGATAAGACAAGCTGCATCTTTTATATGACAGCCAGCAACACACATACAGACTTCACGCAGTCATTTGGTGGAAATTTTTTGTCCACTGAAGTCCCTACTGTTGTCAAGATGGTACAGTTTAATACAGTATGGGGTATAAGCTCCAGTGTTTGTGAGTCCCTTTGTTAGCTGAGCAGCTTCAGAGACTACTTCAAACATGCTCCATTCATTGCTTTGTAGTCTGAAAACTCTGGTACCTAAGGGCTAGGACATCAGGCTGGAAAGAAGCTGCAAGTTTTTGACCTGAGGGTTCTGGTATTACTGCATGTCTGTCTTTGTGACTTACCTTGTATTAGAAGATTAGCTTCCCACAATCAAAGATGCAGATTCTCTAAAGTAGTAATGTAATGCAGACAACATGATTGTATGGTCTTGATTGGGTCTGTGCAGCTTAGATGAACAATTTTTGTGGTATAAATAGTTTAAAGCAGTTAGATCCAGTGAGGGTTAGTTTTGATAAGATGTTGAGCTGATACTCTTGATACCATCTTGTAGTTAGTATTCTTGCTTGAATGGCTTGATGGTCTTCTACTGAATTCTTTAATATCCAGCTAGATTTTTGGAGCTACAAGGTACTGAGAATGACATCACTGCTGTGTTGAAAGGCTGACTTTTCTGGTACACTCACTTCTTCTTTCTTACAGATGCTCAATCTAATTCTTACGATATTCACAGGAGTTAACTTTGTTGTATACTATGTCTGAAATGAAGTTAGAAACGCAGCTACCTCAACTGTTTTCAGAATGATCTAGGGACATCTTTCCAATTACGAATAGAAAAGATGTAATTTTCCCAGTTGTATAGCAGTGACTTGGGGTAAAGCAGCTAGTAGTGGTGAGAGGGAATTTCTTCTAATACGATCACTATTTGCAATGAGTTCTCTGTACCAGATGTTTTGATCAGGCTCCCTTAAAAGGTGAGACTTCTCTCCTAATCAGTGTTGTCGGTTCACTGAAAAGCACTGACTTTTTATGTACATCATGTTTTTTTTAACTGGGTAGCTTTGCTGCCTCTGCTTTGCAGTCTGTTTTCCACTGTTCCTGTGTTTTTCTGGACCTGTGGCACTGCATCCAGGTTTCAATTCAAATTCTGTTCAGAGCATTTCAACTCTAGTTAAGAAAAAAATGCCTGCAACCCCAAAATTAAGACAGCCCCTCCTTCAGCAAGAAACAAAACTGCACAAACCCCTGAAGCATTTATCACACGCTTTTCATTTTTCCCCTGCACCACAAGAGCAGACTGTTGCTTTAGAAGTAACATTCCCAGCTTCTGACTAAAGAGATTTTCAGTGTTGGTTGTAAAATGCTGCTTCAGTTGCTCGTAAGTTTAAGAAAATGGCAAAACTGTGCTACTGAAGTCTTGGAGGACAACACTAGGGAGAGTGACTGGAGTTGTGTATGCTATCATCTTTACAACAGGGCCTGCCTAGAGCTACTGTAATGAGCCAAATAGGAACTAAGGGAGAATATGGAATTCACAAGTGAACACAGGTACTTGGGTCATACATCCAACCACACTGCTCTAGAGTTGGTTTCAAGGTAGAGCTGGATTGTTCATGCTGTATAGTTCAACAGAAGAAGTCTGACAGCTGTTGGACTTCTTGGCACTCTCTCAGTACAGTCACAGCACATCAGTGCTGCTGCTCGTGCCAGCTGTGCTTAGCAAACTGCCTAATGAACCCCACAGAATTTGCCATTGACTCTGAAGAATGCTCTTCTTCTGTCATGTGCACACATACTGCAAAATCAGTAGAGTCAGACCCAGAAATCATAGTCACAGTCTTAATGTTCAATAATTCCAACACTGTTTAGAAATAAGCTTTTATTAAGTAGATTGAGTTAAGCACTATTGAAGAATAAGTACAGAAATAGAAGTTCCACAACCAGTGCTCATTATATAAGGCTATTCAGTGATTACGGATTTTTTGTTATTTAATACTCAATCTCTAGATTACAGTCTTCCCAGTCCCAGTGAATCTTCCATTTGCTTGATTCTACTCTCTATCAGAAATTCCATTCTAGATGGATAGTTATCACGTTGCTGGCCAACTGAAAGGTCCACATTTGGCTCTAAAAATTTAGCACAGTTCGAATGCTTAAAATGGAAAAGAAAAAAAAGCATTACCAAGAAGTCAATTTTCTTCCCTTCTCTCCCCTCCCTTTGCTTGCTGAGACATACTTTAACTTCTGTCTTTTTATAAGACAAAGGAGGCCTGCTCTTGAAAAGACATTTAACACACCCTTAGGCTAAAACTGTCCAATCCTTCCCCCTTTTCTGTGTGAGATTTTTACCAATAAGTAGAGTCACATCAATACACAGTAGAGTTGGGCCTCACTACCAAGTTTAACTATGGCCTAATCTGCAGTATGAGCCATCCAAACTGCCATTTATATTAATAAAGGCAGAAACTGCTGTATATAAGACTTACAAACCCATTACATGAATGTTCTACCCCAGTTCAGATTAGAGGGGGGAAAAAAAAAGCAGCATATTAAAAGATCATTTGAAGTGACTGATTGTGCTGGTAATCTATCCTGAATAGTTTGAAAATATACTGAAATGTACTATTTAATTAAAATAGACTAATAGTGTAATGACTTGTAAACATGAATTCATGTAAACTCCCCTTCCATCTCTTTCCATTGTTTTCTGAGGATGAATATTTTAGCAATGTTGGAAACCCAAGACTGACTTGTCCCCTTTATCAACTTTACATACTTGTGCATTTCCCTTATGCATTGTTGCTTGCTTTTACTCTCTGCCTGTGTTTTGACACATGCTTAGAAGCTCAGAGAAGGTATAAATGTTTATCCCTGAGTGTGCATGGTATATGTCAGCCTGTATCCTCCCTGTTAAAAACCTGATAGCAGGCAGGGAACCTACATTTTGACAGTGTTTCATCAAGAAATATTTTCTACACCTTTCAATATTATGAATATTACCTCTTTCCTGTATGCATCAGCTCAAAAGCTTCATTAATTTTGTGAAAAGGCAGGGTATGTGTCACAAATTCATCAACCTTGATCTTCTTGGACATGTAGTCATTCACCAGTTTCGGTACACTGTCTACACTCTTCCAGCCTGAAAGACAGAAAGCATGCATTTGTTTTTCTCTTTACCACTCACTTTGAAAAACAACAAAAAAAATGCAACACTTCGATGGACGCTTTGTGTCATAACTATGAAAAGGAACTGAGATCAGTGACATGTTTGTCCCTCCTGCTCTAGGCAGGCAGTGAGTAAGGAATGCAAGAGGACAGCTAGGTCTGGCAAGAGCATACATAATCCAAACATGTAAGTGCACTAACAGTTCACTAGGTATTTCAGCGTTCAACATAAACAGCCCTCACCTAGGAAAGCATGCACACTGCATCTCTATCAGCTCCTCTATGGATCTTTATAACACAACTAAGTTTTTTATTACTTGTAATAATAACATCAAGTTTGGATACTTCCCATGAACTTAAACTAAAATCCCAAAGTTACTGGTAGCAGCAAAAGTCTCAATGTGTTTTTTGGTTTGACAGCGGAAAATGTAGATCAAGCACTTGTTTATTTTAAAGCTTTCTATGGCAAGTTCCCCTGTTAGCCACACAATTTGCTTAGTGGTTAAGCAACACAAAACAAGTTTCCATCTCCCCAGAGACTAGGTCCTTTCACCAGACCAAACACCTTCACTTGGTAATAAAGCAATCCCTCTATACTACTTCTTAGTACTTGATAGCATATAGTTATATTCTCTCTTCAAAATATGAGATATCATATCAACATGTTTCTTTGTAGCCTGTCTGTAGGAATAGCAGATTTCAAAAGTCTTTATCTTAAAAGTCAACACAGCATTTATGAATACTCTCAGTAGTACATTTCTGGCAAAAGCAAGGCAGGTGTGTTCTTCCCACCTTTAACCCAAGTAAGTTATTTTTATCCCCATACCTCCAAACGCAGTCCCTTTCCACGTCCGCCCTGTTACCAGCTGGAATGGCCTTGTGGAGATCTCCTGACCAGCAGCAGCTACTCCAATTATCACGCTGACTCCCCAGCCTTTGTGGCAGGCCTCCAAGGCAGCTCTCTTCACAGATGGACAGGACAAAGCAGAGCTTTTACTGATAATGTTTATGCTGCCTAGTCTGGCTCAGGTTGTGCTTAAATGCCCCCAGTTTATGAATCACATTAGTATGTAAAAAACAATAAATACACTAAAAATTACATTAAATTTTCCATTGGTTCAGACTCCTTATACTGTTAAGGATTCACTTTGCTCTTTTTATATCCCGTCTGTTTTCCAGAGAAGTCACTCTGAACTCCCACTGGGATTTGGGATAAACCATAATCAGAGACAAGGTAGACCATGTTACTGACAGGACTGTTGTAATTTCTGAAAACCCAGCCTTACATTCAGTAATACTTCTACATTTCCAAAGGTTAAATTAATTAATTGAGGAATTAGGGAAATACTGAGTGGTTCTTGAGATTTTACTGTTCATTGCACAATACGTTTTAAGTGGGTTTTCTAAATTTTTCAGCTGTCAACATATGAAAACTCAGAATTTCAAAGAACTCACAATAAGCATTAACAGGTTTGTTAATTATGAGTGCCATTTTCAACCTAAAAAGTACCATCTGCTTTCATTACATAATTAGAATTGCATGTAAATTGACCTTTTTAGTCAGAGCAGTTGTAATTACTTTTTAAAATATAAACAAGTATGGCATGTTTTCTGTAACAAGAAAGAGGCTCATTTTGCTATTTAGCTAAAAAACTTGAGTGGCAGCTAGCTATTCCCTCCCTCTCTGTACTACTGTTAGGCACTCACCATGACTCCAGGATTCCCAGTGCAATCAAATGAGTAGTCTACGCCACCATCAGTCATCTCAACCAACACCTCCTGTATAGGCTTCTTGAAGTCTTCAGAGCTAATGCACTCAGTAGCTCCAAACTCTTTGGCTTTGGCAAACTTATCCTTTTTAAGGTCAATGCCGATGATCTGGGATGCTCCTGCTATTTTACAGCCCATAATAACTGCCAGACCAACTCCTCCTAAACCAAAGACAGCACACTTAGAGCCAGCTTCCACCTAGGAATAAGAAAAAAAACCATAAGCAACGGAGAAAATTCATCCTTACACATGAGTAGGAACACTGAAGCAAAAGAAGCAAGGCTATGAGACTTTTATCACTTAGATAAGTGAAACTACACAGAAATTTAATCCAAAAGCTCTTTAGGTACTAAGCTTTTCTTTTTGCCCAAGGACTCATAGGAGCCATCACCTGCCCTAGACTCAAGCACAGTCACCTACCAGCTTTGTCTCACCCTGAGCTTCAAATTATCAGAATTACTCTGAGCAAGATTAATTGGAAAAGTAATGTGTATATATGTATCTAGTATCAAAAGGGATGCAGAATCTTCTACATGGATTTCCTCTATAGGGCATCTGGTTCTTCTAACCTCATGTGGCCTTTGTGGAGAAGTTAGAAATTCCTAGATAAACTTCATCAGTTGAAGAGGAAGAACAAACAAATTTCGTACATTGTGATTACAGCCTTAATCTAGTCCCTAAGCTGGGTACTTTGGCTCAGATACCGAGAAAAGCCAGAGGCAACCAGAGCCTTTACCTTAGCAGTGTTAACAGCAGCCCCATAGCCAGTAGAGATGCCACAACCCAGCAGGCACACTTTATCAAGAGGTGCTGCAGCATTTATCTTGGCTACTGAGATATCAGCCACCACAGTATACTCGGAGAAGGTGCTAGTCCCCATAAAGTGATAAATCTGCTTTCCTTTGCATGTGAATCTGCTGGTACCGTCAGGCATGAGTCCTTTCCCTTGAGTAATTCTTAAGGCAAAGACAGGAAAATACAATCAGAATCTTAAGCAGTAAATAACTCTCACCAGACAGTATCCTATAAGCAGTACAGAGATGCAGTTCATACTTGCACTGAGTTTTTTGGTTTTTAATTGTTCTAATAAACCCAGGACTTCAGATAAACTACATGCTAAACTCTTAAAACTTGAAGCTCCTAATTCCTTCATGGAGGCAGTGAAAGAAATGTAGTTTATCAACACGCTGACCTTGTTAGCTATCAGTTCTAATTGCCTGTGCCATAGTACCACACCCCTGTCTACCCCTCCTTCAGTGCACCCTCCCTATCAATTATGTCATTGGATTTCTGTTAGTTTTTGGGAAACTTCTTTTCAAAATGAATGGAAGCTGGACATTTAAATAGGAAGCAGGTGGTAAGGAATAAAGAGCTTTCTGTACTGCTTGACAGCTTTGGTGTTGACTCCCAAAAGCTAAATTCCCTTAAGTATGGATTAAATATGGAGTCAGAGCATTTATGGTTTCAGAGCTGTAGACACAAGCTGACAGTTTACATTTTCACATACATGAAAACAGAGAAAAAGATTTATTTAAGGGCAAAAAGACATTTTAAGGAAGAATGGAAAGTACTGCCTAACTGACTCTCTAAAACACATACTTTCCAATTCATTAAATGATGCATCAAGAGATTTATTCTTCAGAGATAATCCGTCAGTTACTTTTCCTAACTAGAACAGATATACATTGACCAAATACTATGCCATGTGCCAAAATAAAAAGCATACAGACCTTATCTTCTGGCACAGATTTGTTTTAGGATTCTTACAAAACTTGCACTCTCCACACTGGGGGATGTATAGAGGGATTACAGTGTCCCCTAAGAAAAAAAATAATAAAAAAATCCTGCAACTATTTATCAAGTCAAGCAAGGCATTAGGAAGAAACTGAGCTTAATTTCCATGGCTTTTATGTGAGCTTGTGTTCACTTAAAATCTTGTGTATTAAAAACTTTACAGTATAGAGTAGCATTGTTTATGTAGTCTAGAAAGTGCTAGAGAAAATATTTTTCTCATGTCTAGAGAAGACAGCTCATCAGAAGTTCTTCATTCCAGAACAAATAGGAATGTTATTGTAGAACAAAACAACCCCAAATCAACAGTGAACAACATGATTAAACATTTTTAAGCCCTTTAATTCAACCAACAGGTACAAACTATAATTTAAAAAACCCCCTGTTCTAAGTATATTGATCTGATTTCAAGTAAGACATTGGTATGCTGGGGTCTTTCAAGCATTAAGCCAAGAACACAGACTAGATTAGTGTTGTATCTCACAGATGAGAAATCTACACAGGCACACACCCCAGAATAAAATATTCTATTAACTCCTGCAGGATAGCATTTCAGTGGCCCAATTTGACAGATGACCTTGTAGTAAAGTAACACTTTAAAGGAAGACAGAAAACTTGTAACATGCTGTCTTACCTGGCTTTACTTTTGTTACTCCTTCCCCGACACTTTCTACAATGCCTGCTCCTTCGTGACCCAAGATCACAGGGAAACATCCTTCAGGATCAGCACCACTCAGAGTATAGGCATCAGTGTGACAGAGAGCAGTGGCAACTATCTGTGAGGAAATATATAATCTGAGGCACTCTGAAGAACCTAATGGTAGCACAGATGTAAGTATTTCCCTTTGATCAGAAATTCAGAACAACTGTGGGACAAATTTGCCAATCCTGGCAGCATTTGTGATATGGCCAAAATACCTTCACTCCTGGCAAGGCACAGGTGTGCCAAGGCTAGTCACTTTTTCTTCCTTTGAAACAGTAAACTCATGATAGTACATCTCTCCTTTCCATCAACTAAATTCTGGCATTGAAACAGGTAGATTATGACATCTGGTTTCCCAAAGCTAGAAATCAGTACTCCCGAGTTGTCTCAAAGTAGGTTGGCATCTCAGATTTGAAATAAGTGAGAGTCTCAAAGGAAAAATGACCAGAGACACCACACAGAAATCTCAGTACTGCATAAAGTCTTAAGCACTATGCATGCACTACTTCCACAGACATGAATTTCACCTTACATACACATTGTGGCAGATAGGGGCTACTGGTAAGCCCTGATGAAATCAGAAACTTGGGTATGGGGAATCCAAATGACCAGTCACAGCTCAGCAGCCAGTAATTTATGGCCTGACTGAACTAAAATCCAGTGTGTTACACAGCTGCAACAGGGTACAAGCTTCTGTGCTTCAAACAAGATTGAAGGTGTTCTTATCTCCGATGTTTTGTGGGAGTGTTGTCTGTAACAACTGGAATTGATCTCCAAGGCTCACCATGATCTTTAGTCCAGATTGTGAAGCAAAACCAGTAGAAATTAAGTTTTCTTCATAAATGGGAGATCTAAAAACCATAATTTTCTTCTGTGTAAAGCCAGGTGAGATACTAATGAACTAATGTTATCCGTTCAACATTTGTTGTTGAACAAACTATTCCACTTTAATACTCCCAAAATACAATGCATCCAGCTAACAACTGATTTAATTACCTTGATACGAACTTCATGAGCTTTTGGTGGAGCAACCTCCACCTCTTCAAGAGATAGAGGTTTGCCTACCTGCCAGGCAACAGCAGCCTTACATTTAATAACCTGTAAGACAACAACAAAAAAAAAGAGAATATCAGTTGTATGGTTCATTTAAAGTAACTCCTGTTCAACCAAGTGAGAAAATGTGAGAAACACTACTGGCCTTTGGAAAGAATCCCAGATCTGAAATTGGTAATTTCAAGGCTTAATTGCCCTACATTTGCTTTCAGGAAGCTAAATAATGAGTGAACCGAGATCTGAAATTTGGATGTCATTCTCTTATTAGGCAAAAATATAAGCAGCCCAGAAGCACTTAGGAAATACTCAAATACTGCAGTGAAATAAGCAATAGGTATGGAAAGACTGCATAATAAAAATGGTTGTTTGAAATGAGACTGGCATTCATTTGAGATATGTTCCTCAAGCACACTGTTTGAAATTAAAAAACTCAGGAAGCAAACTGGAGGCCAAATAACGGTCTGAGACTCACAGCAAGAGTGAATTTCTTGTTTCTTATAAGGAAGGCTTTCAATTATGATTTTGGCAAGGAGATGCATGTGCATGCAGCTGACATGCAAAACCCTCCAGTGATGCATAGAGGCCAGATAGATTTTGCTATATAGTTATTGTCAGTGAATTACTGTGCACTAAAACCTCTGCAGAGTCCACGTGGATTTGTTAGCAAGTCTTCATTCCCTGCTCTCAGCACCATGACAAATCCTGCTCTGCAACCACATCTGTACATCCCAGGAAGCTTTTCAAGCAAATTGGTGCAGAGCCTGCATGAAAGAGCAGGATTTGTGGATCTGTAAACCCAATCCTATCAACAGGTACATAGGCACAACCAACAGAGGCCAGCAGGCATTATAGCAGTTTCAGGTGCTACAGGGCTGATCATCTGGAGTACCCTCATATGTCAGTTTTACAAAGCATGACTCCCAGTCTGACCCTCAGGATAAAATGAGCAGAGTATCAAATAATCTGAATTTTGCTTTCTGACAGACACAGAATCTTTCGGCAAATGTAATACACAATAGTTTCCTGCAGGACACTCAGACGAGTTGTGAAATCAAATTCAAAGACCTTATCTACATAAAACCTGATAAGGAATGCTGTTGTAGACAAGACTGCTTTGGAACAGATCCCAGAGTAGCATCCATGTATTTTGGAATAATTCAGTTATACCAGAAGACTTACACTGATTTTCTTCTATGCACGCATGGTCTAAGCCATGGTCTTGCTATGACCACTGGAAGTATGAACGATTTCATAGCATGCATTATAAGCTGATACAAGAAAATGATATTTTGCACGTTCAAACTAGTTGTGGTATTCACATGGAATCACTGAGAGGAGATTAATGCAAATTCCCAAGACCGGACAGTCATCCAGCCTTTTTGAAATTTCACTGTCTGGAAGAGACAACAGCGCCAAAACCACCTGTTGAGCTTGCCAGGTCTGATTAATTAACCTATGCACACAGGAGGGTATAATGGGTAGTTCACGGCTTTCTGTAGCTTTTTTTGTTGTACAATAAACAGTATTGAACATTGAAACATAATTGAACCAATTAACAACCTCACTGTATCTGAAATAGCAGAACTGCAGGCCTTTACCTTGGCTTTAACTGGCTGAAATAAATATCACCAACCCTAAAAAGCCTGAAGCTTTTTAACAGAAAACAGGTACCCATTCCTCCAGCTGGCTAGAGCCTTAGATTAGGCAGAAACACCTTTACCCTAAAACCATGACTTCCCCTTGCCCTTCTTTTTATTACCAGGGTAAATATTATAAAAATGCACTGAATGTGACATTGTAACTACCTGTGGAGTCACAGTCTAGGCATCTGATCATAATCTCTAAATGTATTGAAGATTTTGCCAAAAAATCTAAATTCAAGGCACAAAGTGCAAGAGGAACCATCATTTGGTAAATAATTTACTGGATTTCAATCCATCCCTCATCCTCCCCTCACAAAGTCACTTGTTCTCGCACAGGAGACTGCACATTCCTAAAATCTGAATTTCCACAAACTTAATCATTATACAGGGTTAAGGAGGGGAGAAAAGTCTCCTTACAGGATAAATTTTGACCTTCTTAAAACTAACATTACACATCTGGAAGCATATTTTGAAATAATAATTTCTGAACTTCATAAACTCTCAAAGAAGCTGCCTTTTGAAATTGCAGTCAGCTCGTACAGCCATAAAGGCCCCTGGACTATTCAGAATGGATATCAGAAAAGCCTCATCTTCTGACCTGTCAACATTCAAAGCTTTCTGCTGTTGATTTGCTGAAAATCTTGCAGCCAACAACTGGAAATAAAAAACTTCATGAGTACTTCATTTTCTCTCTGAATCTATTAGCACACAAACATAACTATGGAGTTGCTTGTAGCAACAAACACCATCAGCTCCCTCATTCAGGATGAAATCAAGTTCTGGGCAGTGTTACAAGCTGCCCTGTCCACTCCGAAACTGCTGCTGGCCCAGACAACCCATCAGCATCTGGAGAAGTGAGACCAGACAGCCTGCTAAGACCCAAGGCACTCAACAGCTGCACAGAAATGAAAGCAGTATTAAGAAGGTTTGGACTATCATGATGTTTTGAAAGCAAAGCAGTAAACTTGCCATGCAATGAGAGCAAGCAGGGTCCATGAAAAAATAGACTGGCACCACTGCCAAAGAGCAGCCCCAAGAATCACTCTTGCTGCAAAGCAGCATCTTCCCCGATGGGCACCCACGCTTTCTGCTCCCACCCAGAAGTCACGGGAAAAAAAAACCACTGAAGGTGAACTGTGCATTTCCCCCCCCGCCCATCTCAAATGACAGTAGCTCCTTACTGCTCCTAAAGCACACAAGCAGAACCCTCAGAGCCAGAAAACGCGCGCGGGGAGGGCGAGTTGTCGATTCTAAGACACGCCGGGAAGCAACGCTTTTATTTTCTGCTGCCACCCCTACAAACACCTGAGAGCAGCAGCAGCAGCACCC
>NW_009954196.1:1699646-1707074 GCF_000747805.2 Chaetura pelagica | reverse complement strand
CGCCGTCTCTGCTGGGGCTCAGGTGAGGGCCCCACCTCCCCAGGGCGGGTTCCTCACGGCTGCGGCTGTGCCCACCAAGCAGCAGGGGGGAGGGCTTTGCTGGGCAGCCGTGTGCTCCGAAGCGGGTGGAAGCAATCAGCGTTGGCTGAGTGGTCTGGAGTGAGGTGTGAGTTTTGACTTGGGCCCCCTGAGATCCCATCTGGCAGTCTTGGAAGCAAAGAGGTCCTACAAGATGGGATCGTTAACCTGGTCACCTTGTTGATCACGTTCACAAGAGGGCCACAAAGATGGTCAGAGGGCTGGAGCACTTCTCTGAAGACAAGCTGGGGGTTATTTGGCCTGGAGAAGAGAAGTCTCAGGGGAGACCTTCTGGTGGCCTTCCAATACCTGAAGTGGGACTACAGGAAAGCTGGGGAGGGACTTTTTACAAGCGTATGTAGTGATAGGATGAGAAGGAAAGGTTTAAAGTTGAAAATGTAGATTTAGATTGGTTATTAGGAAAAAAATCTTCAGTGTGAGAGGTGAGACAACTGGAACAGGTTGCCAGGGGAAGCTGTGGAGGCCCCATCGTCCCTGGAAGTGTTCAAGGCCAGGTTGGATGGGGCTCTGAGCAACCTAGTCTAGTGGGAGGTGTGCCTGAATTGGAACTAGGTGATCTTTAAAGTCCCGTCCAACCCAAACCATTCTATGATTTTCTGAAGAACCTTCTGGCTCCAGGGAGGATAGAAGGGCTTCTTGCACAGTCCGGTGATCACATGTAAGGTCAGGTGAACAATTCTGCACTGGGCTGTGGAGAGGTGCTGGTGCTTGAGGAATTGCAGAGTATAACTAAGTCCCCCTCAGTAAGAAATGGAATTTTTCTTTTCCAGTGACATGCTGACAAAGTGCGGCAAATACCATAGTTAGACAACAGCACCAGCTTGGGGAAAAAGAAGCTTTAGTAAACATAAAAATTAATTCATTAAAATTATTTTAAATATTTAATAAATAACATACAATTTAAAAACATAACTAAAATGACAAGATATATGTGTAGGCTCAGGAAAGCCGACACCTAGCTGGATTTGGGCAGTGAGAGTTCTGCATAGGTTTCACATATGGTCAAAGGTGTTGAGAAGGAGTGAAAGGGCATGTGATCAGGCTGTCTGTCCCGTGGCCTTCTTGAAGCTTCCCACTAGTTACTTCTGGTAGTCTTCACTAAAACACTGTTGTTGGAATCAAAGCAGGCCTTGTCTGTTTCCTTAGTTAATTTCAGTTCTTCCAGTCTCTCCTGTGAATTTCATGCACGTGGTCATCCCCAGTTTGTCAGTTTCCACAAAGCATCCAAACATTTTATTTTTAGCTAAACTATACAGATGCTCTCCTTTGACGTTCTGGAAACCACAGGCACTGATTCTGGTAGACCAAAGCACAGGTACATTAACCGTAGGTCCTTAATGCTCACTGGCTAATTTCAGAAATTTAAGTGGTTGGTTTTTACTTACTTTCCTTTCCCTTGCAGTTTTGTCATGCTGCCTCCAGTGTTGCTGTTTACTCTTGAAAGCCCTGGACATGGTAAGTGGTTTTGCAGCTTGCTTCCTAGTCTCGCTGCCATGCAATTAAATCAAGTTACTACACTGTGCTCTTAACTGAACTATCTATGCTTTGTCATGTGTATTTCAGGTTTGTATATGAGTTCTGTAGGTGAGGGCTCCCTGTGCTACTGTGGTTTTTACACTGTGGGGGGTTTTAGTGTTGTTTTAGTAGATGGTATCTGCTAATCAGGAATATCAGTTTGGATTTAGAGAAGAGGAGGCCTTGGAGTCACTGTGAGCACATGGGACAGCAAAAACAATCACGTTTTTGCTTGAAGAATATTCTCTGTTCCATGTGGCTGGTGGGGGGGAAAGCCCCAAATAACTAGGGATCTGCATTCCTTCCCCCCACTCTCTCTTTTTTAAAAAAAAAGTAATTGTACTATTGTGCCCATCCTGGAGGCATTAGTGTTTAGCAAAGTTTTTTCTGAACCCCAATTTGGCTTGGAAGTACAAGAAGATGCAGTACATGAAGTTGCTTGCAAGCTTGGAAGCCAGTATATGCTGCAAGAAGATGCCAGTGATGTGTCAGGATGCTCATCTAGGGGTAGCCTGAGTGCCAATGGCCTCATGCCACCTTCAGAACTAGGAAGTGCTGGTTAGGCACTGAAACTGCTGGCTGCTGCCTCACACAAGGGTGAACAGATTGGCAGGGCACAGGGAGGCTGGAGGGGACTGAAATGCCTACTTGTGGGCAAAACTGATTAGCATTCACACAAACGCTGCCAGGTTTATTTTCCCCAAACAGGAATGGTGCTAGGTGGACCCAGAGGTAATTTTTTCTCTGATTAATACAATTTTCCAAGTAAGACCAGTGTAATTTAATTAGTTTTGATAGATACGTTTCATTAGAACAACCCTATGAAATGGGGGATAACCTGTGCACAGGATTCAGCTGTGGATGCTGGAGTGTGGCAGTCATTTTGTGGGGCATTGCTCTCAAAATCATGCTTTTGAACTCTGATTTAAGTTTCCTACACTTTCCTATCAAGTACTGGAGGATAATACTTCCATATTCATTATAATTTAGAAATTCTTGCCATTCTTCAAATCAGCAGACATTTATTTTTGTGAAGTGCAAATATATTTGGTTGAAAAATGGAAAAAATATTTTAAAATTGTTTTCATTTCAAATGTTCAAAGCTGGTTGGTATTTCTTTGGAGATTTCTTAATTAACATGTTCTGGGTTTGTAAATACAAATATAAACTATTATCCAGTATTTCAAGAAATTGTTTGTTCTAAAGGAAAAACTTTAGGAATAATTTCACTAATTAATCCTAGTATTCACTAACCTATCCTAGCATAATGCTGAAGTGTACTAAAGTAAAATAACTTTTCAAAATGAAGGTCCATGCTAATTAGATATATTCAAAATCAGTATAAAAGTGACTGTGATAGTTTTGCAATAGAGATACATGAGGCTGGAATACTGAAATATTTTTGGTATTTTAGATATGGAAATAAGTAATTTGGGGGGTTTTGTGATTAAATATTCTCAGGTAATTGCTTTCATTGAAAATAAACCACAAAATGTGCTGATTCTAATATGCTAGTATTAAACTACCTACACAAGGGAAACAGTAATGGTGAAAGTGGGTGAAGGTTTATGCTGGCACCTCCTTGGTTGCACTTGACAGCATTTTCTTCTAGTATGTATAATGCCTTTGCTAGTCTTCTAAACAAAATTATTTGGTCAGCTGTGAAAGCAACAATGTATTAGGAATCAAGCAGAGTTTCAGGAGCTCTCATTATCTGCTGAAGTTTGAAATCCTGCCCAGCTCTTGAATGTTACCAAAGGGGCAGTAGAATCTCCAAGCTACTGGGAAGTGACTTTCACTCATGTTAGTGAACTAAGTTAGTTAGTGTTCACGTGGCGGCTGGCGGCAGAGCTAACACTGGTTCTGTGGTGCTGGCGGCTGCAGAAGCCTGTGCCCGCACGAATGCAGGATCTCGGCCACGGGTGGCTGCTGGAAGCAGAAGCCTGCTCAGGAGCGGGCCGGCGGGGCGCCGGGACAGCAGGGACAGGTAACCGCCAGGCGGCACTGCTCTATTTGAATGTGAGATGCAATTGCAGTACATCTGAGCCTAGAAGTGAACCTCATGTTTAAATGAAGGGCTGTAGTGCTGTAGTGACAGGTTTTACCATAGGATAATCTCTTGTAGCAAAACACATTGTGGTCCTGAGATAGAGACCAGAGAACCACAGATCAGCAGCTACAGCTGTGGCTTCCTTCCCATATTTTAGTTGAGGTAGCAGCATTCACAAAGCTGAGACAAGGGCAGAGATGTAAGTGTATAAGGCAGGTGAGGTGGGAAGCAGCAGCAATGGAGGAGGCAAAGGCTGTTGCTTGCTGGTGAGACAAGGGGTGTGATGGGAGAGTCGTATGAGGCTCCTCCTGCCCCATGGAACCTCTGTTGACTGAGTGCACTGCATGGCACAAGTTTGACCAAAACCCTTTATTGGTAAAAGTGGGTTTTGTGGAAGTGATGTCCTGGGCCTTGACAGGGCATGGAAGCACTGGCAGTGGCACCAACATTGGCAAGTTCCTCATTCTTGTCTCCTCACACACCACAGCGTGAGGTGCTGGGCAAGAATGGAGATGGTCTGCTGCTCTCTCCCTCCACTAGGCCTCCTGTGCCCTTCAAAAGAGCAGGATGCTGCGAATGCTGAAAAGCAGAAACGAAGGGAGGAGTTACAATTGTTGTTAGGAGCATTCAGGAGCAGGCAGCAGGGAAGTCAAGTGTGCTGAGATGTGCTGTAGTGTGCTGGATTCAGAGCAGCGCTGGGGCTGCAGGATCTTTGCTGGGCTGAACAATGAGGATTTCCTGTGCTGAGCATGGGCTCTTTGCTCTGGGTAATGGCAGGTTCTCCTTACACATGGCTCTGGTCCCTGCTTCCTCAAAACTCGCAGGTGCATTTTGAGAAGGCAGTATTGCCTGCTCTGCCTGGCAGAGTGTTTGGACTGCTTGAATTTTTGGTGGAGGTGACATTTGCTGTACCTTGCTCCCGCTAGTCTCACCTTTTTCCTGCACGTAACAACTCAAATCCCTCGTTCACTTTAGCAAACGGCAGTGTGTGTGTGATCAGCAAGTCTAAGTTGAATTTCTTCTCCAAGTAGCTGGAAACTAATTTGGGGACACAATCTCTTGTTTTCCAACCTAGACATGGGAAAAAACACATGCTGTGAATAATCAGAGAAATGCTGATTTTGTAAGGTAGAGTTGCTATGAGGATGAGGACTCAGTGACCAGTACTGGTGCCTTTGTGTTGTGAGAAAATTTCCTCTCCTTAGTATGAGAATGCTAATCATGTCCCAAACTGCCTAAAAAGAAGCATGACCAGCAGTTGTGTGAGTGGCCACGTAGCTGTTTTTTGGTCTCATGTTATGTCCAAACTATGACAATATATGATTTGGAAACTATCATTAAAGGAAAAGGCTGAAATATCTAAAATGTTGTCCCAAGTTTCATACCTCCAAGCAGTGACCCCTTCCATGTACGCCCAGTCAGCAGAAGTGTAGGATCAATGGAAACTGATGAACCAGCATCCACTTCCCCAATCATCACAAAGACACCAGTGTTCATATCGCAGGAAGCCAGGGCAGCAATCTGATAGAACAGGCAGATGAATTAGAGAAGGTGCTGATGAGTTTGTCAGAAAAGTGTTCTTCCTGTGCAGGTCATTTCCAACCAGAAGAAATCTGTGGTTCTGTGCCCGTTTTGAAACTCGTACATCATTTTCTCCCAAAGCCAACAGACTGCCTGTCTGAGCTAAGATGAGCCTGGCAGTGTAGGCAGCAGGCCAGGAACTGCTCTCCGGGGTGAGTTTTGCCCTGAAAGGAGCCTGTCATTGAGCTGGGAGGGAGGACAGGTGCTGAAATGCCACCTACCATGGTATCGGCATGCCCGATGACCTCAAAGGAGTAGTCCACGCCATGGCCGGTCATCTCAGTGATCACTTCCTGAATAGGCTTCTTGAAGTCCTGAGGGTTAATGCAGTCGGTGGCTCCCAGCTCCTTGGCCTTGGCCAACTTGTCCTTGTTGATATCAACGGCAATGATGCGGGAAGCTCCAGCCGCCTTGCAGCCCATGACAACAGGGAGGCCAACTCCTCCAACACCAAAGACAGCACAGGTGGAGCCTGGTTTTACCTGCACCACATGGAGCCCCGTGAGCTTGTGGTGTGAAGAGGAGGCTTCTGCCACACAGGGTTGGTGAGGGTGTAAGGGCAGCCATGCAGTGCTTGTGCTTGATATGCCTGAATACCAACCTTGGCAGTGTTGATGGCAGCTCCGTAGCCTGTGGAAAACCCACAGCCAAGCAAGCAGACTTTGTCCAGAGGTGCAGCAGCATCTATCTTGGACACAGCATACTCTGGGACCACAGTGTATTCTGCAAAGGTGCTGACCCACAGGAAGTGGTGGATCTGCTTGCCCTTGCAAGTGAACCGGCTGGTCTTGTCAGGCAGCAGGCATTGTGATTCGGAGAAGCTGTTGGGAGGAGTAAGCATTTGTTTTTCATGAAGGAAAGCACATGTGGGACTGTCAGACCTCTTGAGAGACAGCTGACTGACTGCTTTTCAGTGTAGGGAAGGCACAGCAAACTCACTGGGTCTTCAGGCAGTAATTGGATTCAGGATTCAGGCAGAAGCTGCATTCCCCACACTGTGGAAGACAAAGAAGGATGACTTTGTCTCCTGCAACAAAGCAGATCCCATGTTAGGTACCATGTTATGATTCTTTCTGGGCAGGCCCTGAAGACCCTGAATCCTGGGTGTGTATTTGTGTGCATGTCTTACCTGGTTTCACAGAGCTCACTCCTTCTCCAACACTTTCCACAATCCCAGCTCCTTCATGGCCTGGGATAACTGGGAAATTCATGTTAGGAAAACAACCTTGCAAAACATGGTCATCTGTGCGACAGATGCCTGTGGCCACAATCTGTTTGGAGAGGAAAGAAAAGATGCTGAACCATTGAAATGGTCTGACCTCTGCGTAACTCAGCTTCTGGAAGGATTCTTCAGAGGACTTCTCTGAAGAGTCAGGGCCTATTAGAAGACATGATTCCTGACAGGTGTCTTCAAGGTACAGCCACAAGAAGAGCAATTTGCACATGGCAGAAAAAAGCCAGTGAATCATGTGTTTTTACCTTGACACGGACTTCACCTGCCTTTGGAGGTGCAACCTCCACTTCCTCAACAGACAGTGGTTTGCCTACAGCCCAGGCAACAGCAGCTCTGCATCTGATAACCTGGAAACAACAGAGAGGATTACACTGCATGAGAATGTTTGCCTTTAGCGCATGGTCAGGACAGTTGTCCTACAGTCTCCTGAAGGTGCAGAGAGAGGTGCAGAGACTGGTAATGCTCACCTGTACACAAAATCAAGTGATGATCAATACACCCTGGCCTAGTTTATGGTCTGAGGAAACACCACTTGTGCATTGCCACACAAGGAGTATGAGGTTTACCCTGAGGACGTTATTGGGTTCTTAATGGCTTCTGTGTTTTTTTCACCATGTCACCATATGCTAGTGTACAGGTTGTGTTGTGACAGGGACTGTGGACCCAACCTAGTGGAAAAGCCTGTTAAGAGCTTTGCTGTTAGTCTGAAGGTACCTAAGAGGGGTTAAGGAACCAGACGGTCCCCCTTCTGGCCGGCAACTGGACGGTTTTTTCCAATGCCAGAGGGATGATTTATGTGTGTCATTTCTCAAGCCGATCACCCCAGAGCTAGTTTGACGTGAGCAAAATTCAGCTTGCAGCTTGAAACAGTACTGCCAGGGACAAGGCTGAGTGCAGGGGATGAGTGGCTGCAAGACTGCACCTCGGAAGAGCAATGCTTCCCTTCCCA
>NW_009954196.1:1688000-1697456 GCF_000747805.2 Chaetura pelagica | reverse complement strand
ACCCCCTGTTTTTTTTTTTTTTTTTTTTTTTTTTGGTGCTGATTGTGGGGCTCAAAGAGTTTGAGATAACAACAGATTTGATTGGAATGTGCTAGATCAAATTTATAGTGGTTATTACTGTTTAGCTATCAATTGGCAATTAAATTTAGAGCAGCTATTGCTGTTTAGCTATTAATCGGCAATGAGATTTTATAGCGGTTATTGTGGTTTAGCTATTAATTGGCAGGATCTGGTGCTTACTGTGGGGCTTGCTTCCCTTGCTGTAAATTAGAGTCTTGTGCTTGTTAGTGGCTTTTTTTTGCTTTTGCTGCTTATTGTAGTCCTTTACGGCTTGTTATTTTACTCTGCTGTGCCTGGAAACATCGTGATAACAGCAATGGCCGTATCCCTGGGCTGGCAGATGAGCAGGACATTGCTGCTGTTTCTGTGCTGCTGTGCTGGACAGGCTGGAACTCCAATGTGAACTGGAGTCAAAGGGCCTGTGACCTGTGGATGAGTCCACATGGGAGCACGACAGCCCAAAGAGTCTGTGGCTGTGGATAGGCCCATGCAAGAGCAGGTACAGTCCCTGGAGGATTAACAGCCATGGGTAAGGCCATATTGGAGCAGGTTCACTTCTGAATGAGCTGTGGGTAAGGCCATGCCAGAGCAGCTGTTTCTCTGGAGGTGGTGTGGCCCATGGAGAAGGCCACACTGAAACAGTACACCTTGAAGTGACAGTGGCTGTGGGTAAGTCTACCTCTGGAGAGACTGTGGCTCACAGATAGGGTTCCACGTGGAACAGGTACACCCCTAAGGAACTGCAGCTTGTGCTAAGTTCAAGCCAGAGCAGGGGCAAGGGGAGGATTTCATTGCCATGTTAAAAGCTATAGCATGGTCCAAAGAAATCAGGGGTGGAGATTGTTATAGAAATACCTTTAAATTGTTGTAACCCGGGCTTTGAGTTGCGGGTTATATGAATTACTATAGCAAGAACCACACAAACCCATGGTGGACAAGCCTTACAAGAATCACAGAATGACAGAATGGAAGGGACCTCTGGAGATCATCTAGTCCTACCCCCCTGCTAGAGTAGGATCCTTTAGAGCACATTACACGGGAACATATCCAGGTGGGGTTTTAATGTCTCCATGAATGGAGAATCCACAACCTCCCTGGGCAGCAGTGCTCTGTTACTCTCAGAGTAAAGAAATATTTTCTTGTATTCAGGTTGAACCTCCTGTGTACCAGTTTGTGACCATTACCCTTTGTTTTGTCACTGGATGTCACTGAGAAGAGTCTGGTCTCATCCTCCTGACACCTGCCCTTTAGATATTTGTAAGCATCAGTGAGATCCCCCATCAGTCTCCTTTTCTCTGAGCTGAACAGACACATCTCTCTGCCTTTCCTCATATGGTAGATGCTCCAGTCCCTTAACCATCTTGGTGGCCCTGTGCTGGACTCTCTCCAGTAGTTCCTTGTTCTTCTTGAACCGGGGAGCCCAGAACTGTACACACTACTCCAGTTGAGGTCTCACCAGGGCAGAGTAGAGGGGGAGGATGACCTCCACTGACAGGCTGGCGACACTCTTCTTAATGCACCCCAGGATGGCACTGGCCCTCTTGGCTGTAAGGGCACACTGTGGGCTCATGGTCAGCCTGTTGTCCACCATGACTCCCAGGTCTTTTTCCTCTGATGCAGTGCAAGTGCAGCAGTGACCTGACCTGAGCTGGCTTTGGTGCCCACTAGCTCCATACAGCACACCACGCTCCTGTCCTGAGTGTCCACCATAATAGATGGAGCCCAAAGTCATGGACTAAGTGTACTCAGTGGACATTTTGTGGACATCTGTGGACATTTTACAGACATTTCACAGGAGTGGTCCATAGACTAAAGGAATCATATCTATGTACTGTTTCAAAGGATGGGAAGGTAAGGGGTGGTTAATGAGGATGTATTGCATAGTGTGGGACCTGAGCATGACATAAATGGTATGGAATAAGTGATGAAGAATGTGCTGATTTTGGCTGGATAGAGTTAATTTTCTTCAGTATAGCTGGTATCAGCCTGTTTTGCTTTTGTGAAGAAAACAGAGTTGATAATGCAGAGATTATTTAGTTACTGCCCTTTCTGCTTCTCACCCCAACCCAAAACGGAGCCAGCTGGGGGTGCACAAGAAGTTGGGAGCAGACACAGCTGAGCCAGCTGACCAAAGGGATATTCTGTACCATATGATGTCCTGCTCAGTGTATGAAGCTGGGGAAAGAAGAGGGAGGTGTTAGAGTTATGGTGTTTGTCTTCCCAAGTAACTGTTAGGTGGGATAGAGCCCTGCTTTCCTGGAGATGGCTGAACAACCTTCCTGTTCATGGGAAGCAGTAAATGAATTCCTTGTTTTGTTTTGCTTTGCTTATGTGTGTGACTTCTGTGTTACTTGTGAAACTGTATTTATCTTAACCCACGAGTTTTCTCACTTTTACTGTTCCCATTCTCACTTCCATCCCACCAGTGGTGGGGTCCTGAGCAGGTGGCTGTGTGAGCTTAGTTGGCAGCTGATGTTAAACCACAACACTGTGCCCCAGCAGCTGGCTGAGCTCTTGTGCAGAACATGGTGGCTGTGTGGTGTGATACGGGCTCCAGGCACAAGGAAGTGCAGATGGTCAGGTGCTGCACTGCTCCTGTGGTGGGGGTGTGTCATGATCTGGTATTCAGATACGTGGCAATTTTTTATGATCTTGCCATGACAAAACAAAGATATCAGGTGCAAAAATAGGCACTGGGGCTGGTGTGGATCGGGCAGAGCCCCCTTGCTTTCTAACACTCCTCACCGAAGTGGGAGGCTGGTGTGGCTGGATTCTGCCTCCTTTCCCCTGGGATAAGCCGCACTGCAGCTGCACCCTTTCTTGTCCTGCAGGACCTGTGAAAATGTTTAAAGGTGATTCCAAATGGTGACATTAGACACAAACGAGGTCTGATGTCACCCACACAACAATTAGAGTAACACAACAAAGTCCCTAGAGCGGATAGGACAGGAAGGAAAACAGAGACAGAAAAGAAAGAAGAAAGCAGAAATACAGAGGACAGCAAGCAGTAGAATAGCTACCACCGTTATCCAGCGATGTCTGATGTCGTAAGTCGGAAAATGATTCCTGGTGGGGAAGTGCTTCCCTGCACCCATAGTGTCCCAGATTTTTATACAGTTCTTGCCCACTGCACCCCCACTTTTCTCCCTGTGTTAGTGAGAAAGTCCTTCTATCTTCTCTGTGCTTCTCTGAGATGGGGGTGAGGGGGTGGGTATGGTGCCGGGCTATGTCCTGCAGATAGTCTTTGTTTGGCTAATTACTAAGATCAGCCATTGCAAAAGAGGAGGTTGAGCCAACTGGCACCACAAGATTAGTTTATTGCAGTGGAGGTTTGGTCCTAGAAGGTGGCTTGAGACTGACACTCTATCTTTTCCTGCTAAGTCAGTGGTTTTCATGAGATATCAAAGCCTGGTTATCACTGGATATTCTGTTCCCAGTGCCACCTGTAGAACTCCTTTGTCTCCAATCTCAGCATATCCCACACTAAACTCCCCAGTTCTCAGGTACACATCATGGGGGGGGAAGCAAAATGGTTGGGTGGGTTGCTGAGATATCTCTTTCATCCATCAGCAAATCTTGTTTAACTCTTAGACTCCTCAAGACAGACAACAGATATCCTGAGTGCCTGAGTACATCACTTATCTCTTGGATTGTTCAAGACAAGCACTATACATCCTGAATGTCACAGGGTGGGAAGCAGCAGCAGTGGAGGGGGCAAAGGCAGTTGCTTGCTAGTGGTATGAGGAGCTCCTCCTGCCCCATGGAGCCTCTGTTGATTGAGTGCACTGCATGGGACGAGTTTGATCAAAACCCTTTATTGGTAAAAGTGTTTTTTTTGGGAGTGGTGTCCTGGGTCTCAGCAGGGCATGTGAGCATGTGCGGCAGTGTCATCAAGTTCCTTGTACTCATCTTCTCACACCCCACAAAGTGAGGTGCTGGGTGAGAAGGGAGATGGTCTGCTGTGATGGTCCCTCCACTCGGCCACCTGTGGTGATGTCCTTCAAAATAGCAGGACGCTCCGAATGCTGAAAGGCAGAAAGGAAGGGAGGAGTTACAAGTGCTGTGGCTGGGAGCGTTCAGGAGCAGGGCAGGTGTGCCTGAGGACCAGCCACCACCTTTCTCATCCAGCCTCTTTCTAAACTCAGCTGCACAAGTTGTGCAGCAACGGGGCAGCCTTCAAAACCCTGCTGAAGGAAATCCCTCAGGAGCTGTGGTGCTGTGTCCTTCTCCAAAGCTGTTGTGCTGCTGCTGTAAGATACGTGCTTCCTTCCTTTGGCTTTTATGCTCCTGTCACCAAACATGTCACTTACTCCTCATTCTCCTTTGCCTGTCCTGTACTTCAAACAGTATCTTGGGATGTGGTGTCTGAGGGTCTGTGCCTGGATTTCTGTTGAGCTGAACCAAGAGCAGGAGTGTTCCCTGTCCTGAGCATGGACTCTTTTTCTCCGGTAATGGCAGGTTCTCCTTACACATGGCTCTGGTCCCTGCTTCCTCAAAGTCTCAGGTGCTTTTTGAGAAGGCAGTATTGCCTGCTCTGCCTGGCAGAGTGTTTGGACTGCTTGAATTTTTGGTGGAGGTGACATTTGCTGTACCTTGCTCCCGCTAGTCAGGGTCTCACCTTTTTCCTGCATGTAACAACTCAAATCCCTCGTTCACTTTAGCAAACGGCAGTGTGTGTGTGATCAGCAAGTCTAAGTTGAATTTCTTCTCCAAGTAGCTGGAAACTAATTTGGGCATATCATCTCTTGACTTCCAACCTAGAAATGGGAGAAAGCATATGCTGTGAATAATCAGATAAATGTGGCTTTGATAAGGGAATAGTTGCAGTTTTTGCTTCTGCCAACAGTGTAGCAGTTCTCTTCTGATCTGGATATTAGAGTAGACCAGTGGCTTGTCCCCTCTACCAGGCTGTGCCCCTGTAAAGCACAATAGCTACTTACTGGAATGCATCAAAATTAATAGGATCAGGCTAAAAATGAGAGGCATTTCCTTCTTTGGGCTGGGAGTATACTCAGACAGAGTGAGAGGATCCTCGAAGTGCACCAGCCCCTCCTCTGCCATAAGACAGAAGCACTTATATTGCATTTAAATGCAAGCTGAGACCAATTGCTGGGGTTAAGATGAATGTGTATGAGAGTGGTCATGTCAGAAAGGCCAGGGTAGCAGGTACATATATAATGGAGGGGCAGGGTAGAAAGAAAGCAAGAGAGTGTGAGAAGAAACAGTCTTGTATTGGAAGGAGAGAGCAAGGCGCAACAGAATGGTGTTAGTAGGAGAAGAAGAAAATGCTTTTGTGGAATACTTAGGATCTTCCTGCACAGACTGTACACTCAGGACTGAGCAACTGTTACTGGTGCCATTATGTTGTGCAAAATTTTCCTCTCCTTGAGAGGAGAGTGGTTTGTCCTTTTTTTAATCTCTGTTTGGCATAGACAGTTGTGTGTGTTGAACTGTATGAACAGTTACAGGTTTATTAGCACTTTTCATGCCTATCTATACAGTGAAAATGCAGCACTCCTCATTAATTGTGTTTGCTGTTGTGTTTTTTGTTTGTTTGTTTTTGTTTTTCTGGAAAGTCCTCTCAAAGTGTCTTCTTAGGACACCGATAAGTTTAAAATGTTCTTGGTGACCAAGAGGTTAGTGAATAATGACTCTTGAGGAAAAGTATCTTTCGTCCTACACTGGGGACATGGGATAGATGGGAAAACTCATTTTCAAGGGGAGAGTTATTCATATGCCCTGAAGCATACCTGTTCCAGAGACACACTAGTGACAATGAATATGGACAAGGCTGAGCTATTCAACATTTCTTTTGCCTCAGTTTTCAATGGTAATTTCTCTTCCCACATCTCTCAAGTGCAAAGAGAATGTGGGAATGAGGTCCTTCTCATCAGAAGATCAAGTTCAAGAGCACCTAAGGAACCTGAACATACATAAGTCCATGGGACCTGAAGAGATGCATCCCACAGTCCTGAGGGATTTGGCTGTTGTAGTTGCCATGCCACGCTCCATCACATTGAAAAAGTTGTGACAGTCAGGAAAAACCACCAGTGACTGGAGAAATGGAAACTTTGCACCCATTTTTAAAAATGGTGAAAAAAGGTCCCTGGAAACTACTGACAAGTCAGCCTCACCTCTGTGCAGAGTAAGATCATGGAACAGATCCTCCAGGAATATATGTTGAAACATATAGGAGATAGGAAGAGACATGACTCACCAAGGGCAAATCATACCTGACTAAACTAGTGACTTGCGACAATGGAGTGACTGCATCAATGGACAAGGGAAGAGCTATGGATGTCATCAATTTGGACTTCTGTAAGGCCTTTGATACAGTCCCTTCAATATTCTTGCCACTAATTTGGAGAGATAAGTTTGGTGGGTGGACTGTTAGATGGATAAGGAATTGGCTGGATGGCCCCATCCAAAGGGTCAATGGCTCAATGTCCAAGAGGAACCCAGTAATGAATGGTGTTCCTCAGTGTTCTCTTACTGGGACCAATACTGTTTAATATCTTAATCGGTGACATAGACGGTGGGATTGAGTCGACCATCAGCAAGTTTGCAGAAGACACCGGGCTGAGTGGTGCAGTCGAGGGAAAGGATGCCATCCAGAGGGACCTTGGTGGGCTTGAGGAGTGGGCCCATGGGAACCTCATGAAGACCAACAAAGCTAAGTGAAAGGTCCTGCATCTGGGTTGGAGTGGAGAATGAATGGATCTGGAACAGCCCTGCAGAGAAGAACTTAGGAATACTGGTGCATTAAAAATTAGACATGAGCTGGCAATGTGCACCTGCAGCCCTTAAAGCTAATCATGTCCCAAACTGCCTAAAAAGAAGCATGACCAGCAGTTGTGTGAGTGGCCACGTAGCTGTTTTTTGGTCTCATGTTATGTCCAAACTATGACAATATATGATTTGGAAACTATCATGAGGGGAAAAGGCTGAAATATCTAAAATGTTGTCCCAAGTTTCATACCTCCAAGCAGTGACCCCTTCCATGTACGCCCAGTCAGCAGAAGTGTAGGATCAATGGAAACTGATGAACCAGCATCCACTTCCCCAATCATCACAAAGACACCAGTGTTCATATCGCAGGAAGCCAAGGCAGCAATCTGATGGGACAGGCAGATGAATTAGAGAAGGTGCTGATGACTTTGTCAGAAAAGTGTTCTTCCTGTGCAGGTCATTTCCAACCAGAAGAAATCTGTGGTTCTGTGCCCGTTTTGAAACTCGTACATCATTTTCTCCCAAAGCCAACAGACTGCCTGTCTGAGCTAAGATGAGCCTGGCAGTGTAGGCAGCAGGCCAGGAACTGCTCTCTGGGGTGAGTTTTGCCCTGACAAGAGTCTGTCAATGTGCTGGGAGGGAGGACAGGTGCTGAAATGCCACCTACCATGGTATCGGCATGCCCGATGACCTCAAAGGAGTAGTCCACGCCATGGCCGGTCATCTCAGTGATCACTTCCTGAATAGGCTTCTTGAAGTCCTGAGGGTTAATGCAGTCGGTGGCTCCCAGCTCCTTGGCCTTGGCCAACTTGTCCTTGTTGATATCAACGGCAATGATGCGGGAAGCTCCAGCCGCCTTGCAGCCCATGACAACAGGGAGGCCAACTCCTCCAACACCAAAGACAGCACAGGTGGAGCCTGGTTTTACCTGCACCACATGGAGCCCCGTGAGCTTGTGGTGTGAAGAGGAGGCTTCTGCCACACAGGGTTGGTGAGGGTGTAAGGGCAGCCATGCAGTGCTTGTGCTTGATATGCCTGAATACCAACCTTGGCAGTGTTGATGGCAGCTCCGTAGCCTGTGGAAAACCCACAGCCAAGCAAGCAGACTTTGTCCAGAGGTGCAGCAGCATCTATCTTGGCAACGGCATACTCTGGGACCACAGTGTATTCTGCAAAGGTGCTGACCCACAGGAAGTGGTGGATCTGCTTGCCCTTGCAAGTGAACCGGCTGGTCTCACAGCAAACTCACAGGGACTTCAGGCAGTAGTTGGATTCAGGATTCAGGCAGAAGCTGCATTCCCCACATCGTGGAAGACAAAGAGGGATGACTTTGTCTCCTGCAACAAAGCAGATCCCATGTTAGGTATCTCTTGTTCAGCAGATACTGAGAATGCTGCCTGTTGGAGCTCTCTGTTAGTACCATCCTACAATGAACCCTCTTTCCTTGCCAGGAGGAAATGCTTAGAGCCCCATTTGTGTGCATGGGTAACAAGGAAGTGTATGTGACTGTGCACTGAGATTTTGAGTCACTGAGACAGAAACAGGGAGAAATTTCTGAGCTCTAGGCAGCCTCATTTGCTTTAAGAGCTGAATCCCAGGCATGTATTTGTTACCTGGTTTCACAGAGCTCACTCCTTCTCCAACACTTTCCACAATCCCAGCTCCTTCATGGCCTGGGATAATTGGGAAAAGAACGTTGGGAAGGCAACCTTTCAAAAGATGATCATCTGAGCGACAGATGCCCGTGGCCACAATCTGTTTGGAGAGGAAAGAAAAGATGCTGAACCATTGAAATGGTCTGACCTCTGCGTAACTCGGCTTCTGGAAGGATTCTTCAGAGGACTTCTCTGAAGAGTCAGGGCCTATTAGAAGACATGATTCCTGACAGGTGTCTTCAAGGTACAGCCACAAGAAGAGCAATTTGCACATGGCAGAAAAAAGCCAGTGAATCATGTGTTTTTACCTTGACACGGACTTCACCTGCCTTTGGAGGTGCAACCTCCACTTCCTCAACAGACAGTGGTTTGCCTACAGCCCAGGCAACAGCAGCTCTGCATCTGATAACCTGGAAACAACAGAGAGGATTACACTGCATGAGAATGTTTGCCTTTAGCGCATGGTCAGGACAGTTGTCCTACAGTCTCCTGAAGGTGCAGAGAGAGGTGCAGAGACTGGTAATGCTCACCTGTACACAAAATCAAGTGATGATCAATACACCCTGGCCTAGTTTATGGTCTGAGGAAACACCACTTGTGCATTGCCACACAAGGAGTATGAGGTTTACCCTGAGGACGTTATTGGGTTCTTAATGGCTTCTGTGTTTTTTTCACCATGTCACCATATGCTAGTGTACAGGTTGTGTTGTGACAGGGACTGTGGACCCAACCTAGTGGAAAAGCCTGTTAAGAGCTTTGCTGTTAGTCTGAAGGTACCTAAGAGGGGTTAAGGAACCAGACGGTCCCCCTTCTGGCCGGCAACTGGACGGTTTTTTCCAATGCCAGAGGGATGATTTATGTGTGTCATTTCTCAAGCCGATCACCCCAGAGCTAGTTTGACGTGAGCAAAATTCAGCTTGCAGCTTGAAACAGTACTGCCAGGGACAAGGCTGAGTGCAGGGGATGAGTGGCTGCAAGACTGCACCTCGGAAGAGCAATGCTTCCCTTCCCA
>NW_009954196.1:1679234-1686637 GCF_000747805.2 Chaetura pelagica | reverse complement strand
GAAGATGTTTAACCTATCTCCATTCATGTGTTCAGCAGAAGGCCTGGAGAGGTGTGTGTTGGCGCTTGTGTTTTGTCCTGTTACTGGCATTGCATGGGTTAACGCCTCAAACAGACAGGAACCTGTGGAGCAGGGGTGAGGCATTGTGTGATGTGCCCCCTGTTTCTAGGGGCAGGTGAAGGCTATCTGTTTCTTGCACATGTACAGCTATAAAATCTTCCCTGCTCCTTGGAACCTTGGTAACAGGTGAAGATAACCCACGCTTTGTACATGCGTGACTACAAAGGTTACATTTGGGCAGCTGTGCAACTATGGGGAGTTATTATATTCTGAGGATCCTGTGAGGAGGGGGCTGCGAGGCCCCCAAGATACCGTGCCCACTGACACAATTTGAGGGAGGGCTGGTTGTTTAAGTATAAAAGGGACCAAACACAGTCCCCCAGACTTTTTCTCTCCTTTCTCGTTTACTCTCTCATTCTTGCCAGTGCGGGATCCTGAGGGTGGTGATATCTTTGCTCCCCCACCCCTCTGTCCCTCAGTCTCTCACACATGCTCTCTCCTTCTCTGTCTTTCTCTCGCATATGCCCTCTGTTTCTCCCTTTCTTTTCCAGCTTCACTCTGGGATTATACAGGTAACAGCACAAGTTTCACCAATCCATTCATTCTTTGCTGACAATTAATCCAAGGGAAATCTCAATGTAAGTTTTGCTGTGCTTCTGTGCTTTTTACTAGTTTTATCCCATGTATTTTTCTGGGGGTTTGAATAAAGTGTTGTTCTGTTGGAAAGTCCTGAGGGGGGATTTGTGGTTCCTCCTACAGCACAGAGATTGAAAAACAACCTTCCTGAGCCCGTGGAGGTGGGACAGGAGAGCTTGCTACTGTGTGTCCCAGCCCTGTTTCATGGGGTGATGGGAAAGGTCAGCAGCAGGAGCACTTTGTGAAGAGAGGGCAAATGCACATCTCTCATATCCCCTGGACCCATCTCTACCTTCACCAGTGCAGGCCAGCAGCTCTACCATGTGTGCTGGTCTTAGGTGGAATAGAGTTAGTTTTCTTCATAGCAGCTGGTATGGGCCAGTGTTTTGGATTTGTGTTTCAAGGCCGTTTCTGCTTCTCTCACCAAACCAACAAGAAGTGGGATAGGAGTGCAGAAGAAACTGGGGAGAGACACAAATGGGCCAGCTGACCACAGCTGACTGAAGGGATATTCCATACCATAGGACATCATGCTCTGCATGAAAACCTGGAGGAAGAGGAAGGAAGAGGGGCACATTTGAGTTATGGTGTGTGTCTTCCCAGGTAACCATTACACCTAATTGAGCCTTCTTTTCCTGGACATGGTTGAACAATCTGCCTGCGGACAGGAAAGCAGCAAATTAATACCTTGTTTTTCTTTGCTTGTATGTGTGACTTTTTGTGTTACTTGTGAAACAGTATCGCTTTTACTCTTCTGATTCTCTTCCCTTATCCCACTGGGGAGGAGGGACCCAGTGGCTGTGTGGAGTTTATTTTGCAACTACAGTTAAACCACGAGTCTTTTTTTTTTTTTTTTTGGTGCTGATTGTGGGGCTCAAAGAGTTTGAGATAACAACAGATTTGATTGGAATGTGCTAGATCAAATTTATAGTGGTTATTACTGTTTAGCTATCAATTGGCAATTAAATTTAGAGCAGCTATTGCTGTTTAGCTATTAATCGGCAATGAGATTTTATAGCGGTTATTGTGGTTTAGCTATTAATTGGCAGGATCTGGTGCTTACTGTGGGGCTTGCTTCCCTTGCTGTAAATTAGAGTCTTGTGCTTGTTAGTGGCTTTTTTTTGCTTTTGCTGCTTATTGTAGTCCTTTACGGCTTGTTATTTTACTCTGCTGTGCCTGGAAACATCGTGATAACAGCAATGGCCGTATCCCTGGGCTGGCAGATGAGCAGGACATTGCTGCTGTTTCTGTGCTGGACAGGCTGGAACTCCAATGTGAACTGGAGTCAAAGGGCCTGTGACCTGTGGATGAGTCCACATGGGAGCACGACAGCCCAAAGAGTCTGTGGCTGTGGATAGGCCCATGCAAGAGCAGGTACAGTCCCTGGAGGATTAACAGCCATGGGTAAGGCCATATTGGAGCAGGTTCACTTCTGAATGAGCTGTGGGTAAGGCCATGCCAGAGCAGCTGTTTCTCTGGAGGTGGTGTGGCCCATGGAGAAGGCCACACTGAAACAGTACACCTTGAAGTGACAGTGGCTGTGGGTAAGTCTACCTCTGGAGAGACTGTGGCTCACAGATAGGGTTCCACGTGGAACAGGTACACCCCTACGGAACTGCAGCTTGTGTTAAGTTCAAGTATCATGTGTCCCAGCCCTGTTTCATGGGAGAAGGGGGATAGTCAGCAACAGCAGCAACACCTACTTTTGGCAATCCAAACCCTTATGTCCCAGATCCTCCGAGCCCATCTGTAGCTTCACCAATGCAGACTGGCAGGACTACTGTGCCCCAGCACCTGGCTGAGCTCTTTCCCACAACATTGTGGTCATGTGGTGAGACAGCAGCTCCAGCCACATAGAAGTGCTGCTGGGCAGCTTGTTCCCCAACCCTGCTGGCCAAGCCCAACCTGTACATGATTATGGCCAGATGCTGCAGTGCTCCTGTCATGGAGGTGAGCTCCTGGCACTAGAGCAGCCATGCACTTGTGGATTATTTTTATCTGTGCTTCAGGTATACAGGGACCTTTATAAGTTTTTCCCAGGAAACTTCTACTTTTTTATAGGTTTCTTTGTGTTTTCTTTGAAGCCTCCATCAGACTGTGAGTACCAGTGATGTATAATTTCCAAGGAGTAAGGATTTTTAGAATTAAGTTTTTAAGGTTTTCAATATTTAGCCTTTTCTGCCTGTGGCATTTATAAAAATAATCTGTCATGACTTGTGGTATGATTTTATGAATCACATTTGTCACTGACTAGCCAATGTGACGAGCCTTTTACAAAACATTGGCCTGTGATCTCCCAGTTATCTGTGCAGCACAGTGGTTTTTATTAGTGGGATCTGTGGTCTCCATCTGATAACCTGGAAGAATTAGAGGGGACAATGCTGCATGGGAACCATTGTTTGCCTGTGATGCAATCAGGGAGGGTGATTTAGAAGCACATAAACTAGAATTACACAGCACATGTCTGTGCACGCTGAAGCACACTCTGCTGGAGCTCCACAACTGTTCTGTGCTTTTTCCTGGGGAACTTGCTGGGTGAGTGGGATGTAATGGGAGAGCAGAAACATGAGAGTGCTGAGCTGTACACAAAGCCAAGTGCTGTTCAGTAAATGCTCATACAGTTTAAGGTCTGAGGAAACTCCGTTTCTACTTTGTCAACGATTTTGTTTCTTGGGAAACTATTGGGTTTTTTCATAGTGTCATAATGTGCTAATGGACAGAAATGCTCTGATGGGCATGTGGACCTTGCTTATCCACAGGATAATGGAGGCTGAGATAGAACCACGGCATGTGGCCCTGAACCCATCTGGAATACCTCAGAATCAGGGAGCCATCGGAAAAGTTTGTCAGAAATGTGTTGCACAATCACACAAACAAATTAATCTTCAGCTGACCTGGGGATCTGCAGGAAGAAATACTCTAGGGTAGTATGAAGTATTTGTCATTCCCCAGAGTCAGAAGTCACTTCATTCCTCCATGAGAAGACAGAACTAGATTGCTACCTTATAGGCAGCCATGCCTGTTCCTAGGAAGAATGAGTTAATGGGTTTATTGTTTTGGACCCAGTAACTATTCTAATATAGATACTAACAGCAGGTGTTTACTATGCTTGGCAGATTACAACAATAGAAATGAGAAAGGTTTGCATGGTCCCAAAGAGATCAGAAGCAAGGACATTTGTTGTACTTTATTCCCTAGCTCATTTTTTTTTCTTCTTCTTCTACTCTGAAGACTGTTGTTATGTTCTCTACTCTTCATCCAGTAAGGAATACATTGGAAAAAATCATGCATCTGGCACTTGGCTGATACTTTACCTGACTCCTTTCTGTCCTCACAAGCTAGGTTTAAACAGGCCTTCTTTGGCTTCTGTGTAAGCCATGTGTTAAACATACCTTAGCTGGTACAATAAAGTAGCTTGGCCTCCACAGAAAATGCTTTGTTAAAATACCGTGAGAATTGAGATATTGTGTTCTTGTTTGTGCTGACTCTGTTACTACAGATGTGTTCCATTAAGTAGAATTAAAACCCATCTCCTTCTATTTTGAATAGTAATCCACTTTACACTTTTGGTTCACACACAGCCTGCCTTGAAAGAGATCAGAACTCTTCAACTGAACTGCACCTGAAAGGAATTACTCTAGAGAATACCCAGAGAATATCTTCAGTCCTGAAACAAATTACTGAAGTTTGGGTCTTAAATGCTGTGTAAACTGAGTTTATTATGCACACATGTTTAAGTATCTTCTGTTAAAGTCTAATCTCTTAGTGAACTTATCCTCAAATAATTAACTTTGCTGGGCCACTTAAGGACTCTTCCTGCTAACACAAACAAGTCAGTCATCATTAGCACACACTCCACTTTATTTTACAGGCTCTTCTGCTCAGCTACCATGCACATGAGTGCCTGCAAGTGCTGATTAGACTTTCAAAAGAAAAGTCAGTGTTGACCATTTTTGCTGAGATAGAAACAGCCTCTATTCCTGTTTCCCTATTACAAATGCAGAAAGCAGTAAGATGCCTTATATTTGCTTTCTTGCAAACTATTACTAGTCACCTGGTACTTCTCACGTACTCTGTATTCTCACTTAAACATTAAGAAACTTCCCATTTATTTAGTGGAAACAAATAACAATACTTGATGCACATTATTTCTCAAGCATCAGATACACTTGTATAAATTGGCCAAAGATCTAAAATCATATTGATAAAATAATGAAAACATCCCAAAAAAAAGAGGTACAAAGCTAAAAAAAACCCCAACCAAACAGCAACACAGACACCCCAGCAGTTTTATGTAAAATGTTTGTAAGTGTAAATTTGGTAAAATATCCAGTGGAGAGACATTCTCCAGTACTTGTCTATGATTTACTTAAAAATAATTTACTGAAATTAATAATTCAAACATGTGGTCACCATAGATTTTAACCTCTGCAGTAATTTACTTGCCTATCAGCGTAATGGAATGCTAAAAGCATAAGGGATGGATATATAGTTGTGACTACAAATTTGTTGTGCTGCGCTGCATGCAGGAATCTGTTAAGCTTGCAGTGTTATGAAGGCTCAAAGAAACAGTTTCCTTAATTTTTCTTTTATTGAAAGATTGCAGGTTAAAAGCCGTTTTAAAAAATCCTAAGCTTTCCTAACACCCGTGACAGTAGCAAGTCCTGTAATTCAGAACTGGCTATTAAAAGAAAATTGTGCATGATACAGAGGATTTAAAGCAAGAATCAGGATAAGGATTAAAAAGATAATTTATAAACGCTGTTCTTGCAGTCGGGTTTGAGCTTGATCCTTTTATTCAAGGGTGGTCATGGTAGACCTTTCATAAATGTCTTGATTAGTATTTTGTATTGGTTGTATTGGAGGATAACGAAGTTTGTTCTGGTGCTGAGCCTCCTGCTGCTTAATAATTGGGAATTCTAAAGCACCAGGACACTGCGAATGCTGCAATATAAAATGAAAAGTTAGTGCCTTTAGAAAAGCCCCTGGACTAAGATCAGCAAAACAATTTTCTCTGAAAATCTAGGCTATTGCTGTCAACCAGGGTACTCTGTCACTGTCCTCCCTGAGCCCCAGCTTGCAGCAAAATGGCAGAGCAGATATGCAAACCTTGCTACAGATACAGAGAACAAAATTAATGCAAGACTGCAAAGCTTTCACTTACAAAACCTCAGTGCTCCTGACAATTAATCAATTAATATAGCCTGGGAAATCCTTAGAAGTGGGGCTTAGACATCTTTCGAATTGCAAATGGCTCTAAGGGTAACCTCTGAATGAGCTTATTCTGGGCTGAAACATGGAAGTACTTCACTTAAAAAAAATGGTCAGCTGCAACATGCCTCTGTCTTCAGGTTGACTGTCAGTATTTTAGCAAAGCTGATGGCATCTCTGTCCTTACCACTTACCCCTATTTTTTACACTAAAATTTAAAACTAACATTTACAGCATATCTAAAATAATGGACAGTAAAAAAATGAAATGTGAGCTGCATAGTTAGAACCTGAGAACAAACCTCAAGGGCTATGTTATTCTGTTACATGCTTTATATATCTAGAGCAAGTAATACCTAAAATAACTGCAAGCAAATGACAAAGAAAAGAAAATATGAATGTAATTCTGCAGACTATGTGAGTAATAAACAACTGGAATTTTCAAAAAGGGTAGGCCCCACATAAAAATGTATTTTCTTCTGCCAAGGAGAATTTTCAATTTTTCATATGGTGAATTTTGCCAAATGTCTCTGGCAAACTATTTCTGATTGCAACACTGTATGACAACAGAGTTTGAGCTGAACTCTCACAATATTTGAAGAATGCATGAGAACATTACTCAATGTGTATATATGTATGTGTGTGTGTCTGCACCAAGTACTTCCCTTTTTTGAAAAGCTCTGAAGTTCAAGGTAAACTACCCAGGGACTTCAGGACTAATTGCAGTGGGATTGTGTTCCCTAACTCTCAAGTTGAATGGTGAGTTGCTCTTCCAGTAAATACAGGCTTTTTCTGTGTTCCTACTCATCATCCTAAAACATTTGTCAGAATGTGATGTAGCTAACCCCTGGCACTCTACGGTTTGGCATTCCCAGGCTCTCTTGGTTGTGTGTTCTTATCCAATGGGTTAAGTGGGCAGAGGCTTCTTCATTTTTGTGTTTTTTCTCTCTCTGTCACCTAGAGTCTTTGATCAAACTAGAATCTGAGAAGTTCCTCTGCAAGGAGAGACAGGGTGCACTGCACTTTAAAAGCTAAAGCTTTGCTGGCTTTGGTACTACAGCTGCAACCCATTAACACAGACTGGGCTAGATTAAGGGGCACAGTGGGTTGCCTCCCCTGTTCTCTACCATGAAGTCATACTCTGCATTACCACACAGCTCCTTTAGGTTATTTATATAGAACCTTTACAATTAAACATTTACCTCTTCCCTGTCCTTAGCAGATCAAATCCTTCATTGATTTTAATGAAAGGAAGTGTGTGGGTTATTAATGGATCCAGAACAAATTTTTTCTTCATGTAGTCAGCAACAAGTTTAGGAACTGAATCTTTGCTCTTCCAGCCTGAAAAACCCCACAGACAATGGATAATGAAACATTAAATGCTTGTGAAAATAGATAAAACTCATGGCAGCTTACATTTTAAAATAAACATTCTATAGCAGAAATGCATGATGAAATGTTGCAGCACATTTTTACCTTTGTAACACACAGTGTCAG
>NW_009954196.1:1671669-1679154 GCF_000747805.2 Chaetura pelagica | reverse complement strand
CAGGAAACATTGGATGAAATGCAGCTATTCTACATAAACCAAATAGAAGGGGAGAAGGGGGGAAAGGAAAAAACTTCCCCCACAAAACCCCCACCTTTCTTTTCCTCTACTTCTCTCCCATTTCTTCCTCCCCCTTCTATTTTTCTCTCTCCTTCTCTCTCCTTTAACTAACAGTTCCCAGAATTAATTCCCTTTGTGCTTCTTTGTCAGCAAAACAGCTATCAATATTACTTCCAATGGAACAACCTAAGCAACGAATTTTTATATATCCTATTTCATTAAAGAAGATTTACAAGTTTCCCAAGCCAGTTCAATCACGTTTCCAAGTCCTTACCTCCAAAGACAGACCCTTTCCAGGTGCGACCAGTGACGAGGAGCATGGGGTCAAGAGTGATATTTTGTGCTGCTGGAGGCACTCCCACAATCACACTGACACCATAGTTGTATTCGCAACAGGCTAAGGCTGCAGTCTACATTGGAAACAGATGGACAACCCAGGATCATGCAAGATTTGCCTCTGGGGCACCAAAGTTTGAATGCTTTCTCCTCCTCTCAGGGCTCCATTTGCAATTAATTTTTTGTAACTGAAACCACATCAAACCATTTCCATTGTATCTGCTCTCACCATTGTACCTCCTGTCACACGTTAGATATGTCCTAGCTTTTTTCTCTTTCTCCTTTTGTCTTAGTCATTAGTGATAAGCCATTGTTGGAAAGCAGATAGTGGGCTATGTGAAATTTAGCCACCCTGGTTAGGCCAGTAGACCATTAAGTTCCCTTTCCTAAGTTTTTGAGCCTGCTTCTGTCCCTACTTCTATCTCAGTGGCAGTTAGCTGGACTAAACAGGCTTGAAGTTAGCATGGCACTTAGCCAGTGGCTCTCAGCTCTGCACTCTTGGTGCTTAGTGGGTTAGCAAAAAGAACTAACAAGCTAACATCTCATTTGAGCACATCTTTTGGTTTCATACCATGGTTTCAGTACGGCCGATGACCTCAAAGGAATAGTCCACGCCCTGGCCGGTCATTTCGATCAGCACTTCTTGAATAGGCTTCTGGAAATCTTTAGGGTTGATACAGTCGGTGGCTCCCAGCTCCTTGGCCTTGGCAAACTTGTCACTATTGATATCAACAGCAATGATGCGGGAAGCTCCAGCTGCCTTGCAGCCCATGACAACAGAGAGGCCAACTCCTCCAAGGCCAAAGACGGCACAGGTGGAGCCTGGTTCCACCTATAATAATCACATAAACATGGCATGCTTCTACAATCTAGGTAAAGTAAAATGCATTTTCTTATTATCAACATGTTTTCAATTAAGCCACTTCTTGTAACTTAGAGAGTACCTGCTGAGAAGGAATTTACACGTGATTACCTACTACTGCAGTAGCCAGCTATACTGTTATAATGCTACAAATGACTAAGATAAATTGTCCCTAAAATGCCTTTCTGAGACCAGGTTTTCATTACACTTCTTAGCTTCAGGTTTTTGAGACACATTATTTTAATGATGTTTTATATTCAAGTAGTGTTACAATCTGTAGTGTCACTCCACTGAAGACAGTGCCTGCTGTACAAGTCACTTTTATGTATTGCTAGAAATTATGAATATTCCATATATAGGCTTCCAAGTATTCTTAGACTTAAGTTGCAATACAAGAAATCAGCTCTGTTGTAACATTTTTCTAGGGGTGATAAAGCTATGAGAGAAAACTTAATAGATGGTAGTAGGTATTTTTACTGCATTTTTAATTGAATCCTTCTGAGTACCTTAGATACTGAGAAACTGAAATAGGCAAAGAATTACTATCTTCTTAGATACTAATTCAACAGAGTCTATACTTCTTGGCTGCTATGCTGACAACCTGCTTGCAGGCCACACAATCCTGGACAGACCCCATGAGATACCAGAAACACCAACCACAATACTTACCTTGGCAGTCTGCAAAGCAGCCCCATATCCAGTGGAAAATCCACAGCCAATAAGACAGACTTTTTCCAGAGGAGCAGCAGAATCAATTTTGGCAACAGCATATTCATGCACTACTGTGTATTCAGTGAAGGTACTTGTACCCATAAAATGGTGAATTGCTTTTCCTTTACAAGTGAATCTAGTTGTGCCATCAGGCATTGATCCAGAAGCTAAACCAAAGCTGTTTGAAACATGACCAGAAATAATGGCAAGTGAGATTTGTTGAATGTGATCGGTTTTGTGTAAATAAAATCAAGGTTGTAGGTAACCCAGGAAAACTTACTCATTTTTACTGCACAGATTCCCCTTGGAGCTTAAGCAACTTTTGCACTCCCCACACTGTGGAACAAAGAGTGGAATAACCTTGTCTCCTTGAAATAAAACAGTAATTATAGTGAATTTAAAAAGGCAAATAGTGAATTTAAAAAGGCAAACAAGAAGCATGCCAGTAAAAAGGTGAATCAAGTGTATTTAAACCCTAGGCAAATGTGCTCTAGGAGTGCAGTACTGCCTTTATTTTCTTCTGTTACCCTTGGAAGATAAAACATCGCTCTCTGTTACAAAGGACATAGGGCAAAGTTATGACAACTCATTTAAATATTCCTGGTGTCTTTTTGTGGTGGGTTGAACTTGGCTGGACACCAGATGCCCACCAAAGCTGCTCTATCACTCCTTTCCTGATCTGGACAGGGGAGAAAAACTGTAACAAAAGGCCAAGACAAGGACAGGAAGAGATCACTCAGTAATTACCGTCAGAGGCAAAACAGGCTCAACTTGAGGAAATTAGTTTAATTTATTACCAATCAAATCAGAGTAGGTTAATGAGAACCCAGACAAAATCTTAAATTACACATCCCCAAACTTCTGAAAGGGACAACTGAATGTTGCCAGCTGGCCACCAGACACTTCTTCACCACCAACTCTCTGCCAGGACAACTGCACACCAATCGAGCAGCAAGAGGTTCTGCTGATGGTGCTCTGATTTTTGCAAGGAAACTGTGTATATATAGGGGAGTTCAAGTGTATGAGTCACACAATTTGTAACATGAAAAATTAATGTGATAAGGCAACTCAATCAATTAATGAGAAACAAAAAAATCAACTATGGGATAAAGGCAACTAAATCAAACAATATCTTTTCTAAAAGTAATGTTAAACAAATGCTATTGATAAACATAAAACCACTTTTAAAAAGTGTTCAGTATTGTGATCTGAAACGAACTGTTATCTTTATCTCATCATTAATTTTTCATTCTCACTCCATACTTGGCAGTACGGAGATTTTAAAAGTGAACTCCTTAAGTATTGGAACAAACTGGGTAAAACTGAGCATTTCCATGCAGATTTTGTTCAGTGCTTATTTTCTCTTAATATCTTAGCTGCTGATAGAGTTTGTTCAGGCCCATAGAAGTGTACAGAAATTCTGGCTTATCTTGCAGCAGGAAAATTAATGCCTTTCACTGATTTTTCTATCTACCCACTGAGGTTCAGAGAGAGTGTAGTGAGAGGAGCAACTGGGCCAGATAAGTGTCCTCAGAGCTATCCAAGCCTCAGTGAGCAGTGCTGACTCAACTGCACTGGTGCTGCACACAAGCAAAGCCTACAGCATCGTGGGCATCCCAGTCATGCCCTGATACTTTTAAATTTAAGTAATTCAACACAGAGACCTAAGTACTCATCTACTGAAGTCAATGGATTGTTTACGTCTTAGGAGAATTAAAAGAAGGTGCTTTGACTTGTTGTCTAGTTCTTTGCTTTGCCTTATTAGGAGAGAGATTAGCTGTGTAAACTCTGTTTAAAAAACCTGCAGCTAGTACCTGATTTCCTACAACCAACATAAAAGAATCAATGTTCTTAATCCCATAACAGAAAAACCTCTATGTAGGTGGAAAGCAAGCTGCAGATGTTTTTGCCAAAACCAAAAGCAATGGAATAGAAAGTCTGAAAATAAATCAAGATTGGCAACACAGAAAGATGTAAACAGCACATAGTTTCCCTTAAGGTATCCTTGAAAAAACTCAAGGTTGGACCTGCAAGGGGGACTATAAGAAAGCTGGGGAGGGATTTTTACAAGGACATGTAGCGACTGGACAAGGGGCAATGGCTGAAAACTGGTAGAGGGGAGATTTAGGTTAGACTTTAGGAAGGAATCTGTCACTATCAGGGTGGTGAGACACTGGTACAGGTTGCCCAGAGAAACTTGGATGCACCCTCCCTGGAAGTGTTCAAGACCAGGTTGGATGGGGCTTTGACCGACCTGGCCTAGTGGGAGGTGTCTCTGACGATGCAGGGGGGTTGGAACTATATGATCTTTAAGGTCCCTTCCAACCCAAACCATTCCGTAATTCTATGAACATTTTCCTCTGCAATACAAGTACTCACATGTAATTATCTCTGACTTAAACAAGAGTTTAAGGAAACTCTAGCACAGGGTTTGTGTTCAGTGCTGTTTCATACCTGGTTTGACTGAAGTTACTCCCTCCCCAACACTCTCCACAACACCAGCTGCTTCATGCCCAAGAATTATTGGAAAAGGCATAACCAGTGCACCAGTTATCACATGGTCATCAGAGCGACAGATCCCTGTGGCCACAATCTGATTTAGCAAGACGACAAGAATATTTCAGTGCTTAATTATGTCATGTGAAATGAGGCAGTAAAATGATACCATGTATTTGGAGAAGTTACTTGCCTCTCTCCAAAATCACATATGCACAGAATAAATCTATTGATGAAACACTTTTGGTTATGTGATTAATGATTTTCATGGTTTGTATTAGTCTTTAATCTACAAAGCAAGGCCCATTGTGAATGTTTGCTGTGCATTACTGAGTTCTATAGAGAGTCTCACTGATCATCTGGCAGAACCAATGTTCTAGCTGTACAACCATATGTGAAGAACAGAACAAAATAAATTATTCCTAATGTTTATATATAAATAGAAAAAAAAAATAAAAATTACAGAATGATGTAAATATAAATGTACTGTCATATATTACTTATAAACATAGAAACATATATATTATCTTATATTTAGATTATATTACAATATATCATATATGTTCTATAAATATATATCATACAATGATATAATACATAACTACATTCTAAATACATATTATTTCAGTATTTTAAATATATATGTTATATATACACAAACATTTAAGCTACACAGTATTTTATATCACATTTGCAGGTAGCACAACAGTATTTCTTCTGAAACATTCAAATATGCTTTACAACTTCTGTTGTCAACCCCAAAAGAAGGTTCTCCTCACTTGTCTAACTTGAAACTGCTCTAAAATGAAAACAGCTGCTGAATTATACTGAGAAAGTTCCTGAAAGGAAACAGATAACGCAAACCCAGTGAAAAAAAGGAAGCTCAGCCCTTCTGAGCTATTTCCTAGCACAAATTGAAGAAAGTAACAGATAATTTATTGTTCCATGCCATAGAAGATTCAGATTTTTGCTTTGTATTGTCATTTTTTCAGCCCATTAGAAGCATAGGTGTCTTAGGAAAAGTAAGTTTAAAAGTTAGTAAAAAAAAACACCTTTTTTTTTTTTTCTTAAAAAAAAACACAAAAACCTCATGATCAAATGTAGGGCTTGAAGCACATTCCATAGGAGCTCACTGAACAGTAACTACTCACCTAGTGAATGTTTTCTGACTGAATCCTAAAAATCCGTAGAAATAACTGTAATAAACAGCAAGTCATAATAGTTTGAAATTTTATTTTTAGTACCTTGAGGCGAACTTCATGTGCTTTTGGTGGGGCAACTTCCACTTCCTCAATAGAAAATGGCTTATTGGCTTCCCACATTACTGCTGCTTTGCATTTAATAACCTGCAAACAGAGCAAAGGAAAAGGAAATGGCACTTGCATTTGCAAATCACCACTCAGATTGTTACATTTCTGCAGGTGACACTCGTGCTCATATTTGGGGGAGGAGAGGGAAAACTACAGGAAAAAACAACCCAATTCCAAACCACAACAAAAAAGCCAGCACCAAAGCACAGCATATGCCCATTTTTTCCCCCACCAAAATAATATCTGACTTTGTTCATATTTCCATCACACGAGGTTCTGAGCAAGATGCATAATAGTCTCCCTTGATAACTGGATACCTTATCCAGCCTCATTGCTCCTTCTCTTTTTCTGACTTCCTTGGAGGATTATTTTTGATGTGTTGGATTATTGATGTATATTTGTGTCTTTTTAGAGATGGCACTCTAAATTATGTCATATATCAGGCTGTGTTAAAGTCTGTATTATTGCCTAGAACTGCCTGTATCAGCAACTGACAAAAATGGAATTCAGAGCCCCATACAGGTTTATAAATGTTTTATTACAGCCCAAGTTCAGCCATTAGGTTATGGCAGAGAGGAGACCTATGTAAAATGACATAGCACTATGACATAGCACTACGCACAGTCCTTTTGTGCAAGATGATCCACCTAGGGTACGCTGCTTCTCAAAAGAGATATTTAACCAGAGGGGAGGGGAGGTTACTCCCCATACCCAGGACAGCTTTCTTTTGTGTCTGCTAGGCTAAAGTTTGTCCATTCGCTCCACAGGCTTTGGCAGGTGCTGGTGGGCCTCTGGGCTCCCCTGATCATCTGCGACCAAGAGAAGAATGCATTAGAAGAGAGAGAACCATCATTCACTCCTCATCCCAGGTGCTCAGACAGAAGGAAGCCCCTCTTTCCACCCTGCAAGCTCAATCCTAGTGTATTCAAAGGTAGTGGAACCTCTCTGTCCCCCTATTAATTCCTGTTCTTCCTTCATGGTCTCTGCCCATCCCAGAGCTTTAAATAACTCCCATGTCCTGTAGTATGACTTTCCATGTCACCCTTATGGGTGACACTCTGTGAAGTCCTCAGTCACTCCATTCAAAGTCCTAGTGACTGAAAACATTCAGGTGGCATTATCTTGAGAGGTAAATGGAAAAGTACCTGTGCATGAGTATCCTGTGTGACTGGGACTCTGGGACTGGGAGAACTTACCACTATGCTGCAAAGTTCTTTGGAGGGGGAAAATAAGCAACGTTTTGGTATCAAAGCTTTTGAATGAGAATTAGAAATAATGTCTAATTATCAACTGTCCTGGTTTGAGCCAGGATGAAGCCAATTTTTCTTTTTACTGATTTTTTTTTTCCTTCAGTAAGCTTTCTTGTAACTAGCAACAGTGTGTTCTGCTAGGCTGATAAGACAGTGGAATGTTTTTCTAACTACTGAGGCTTCAAGGCTGCACCTGCACTCTGCCGGCTCAGACACTATGGGGAGATCTGTGACCCCCCCGTAGGAGGCTGAGTTAGACAGACAGCAAAATTGGCCAAAGATATTCCATTCCATATATCTACGTAAGCTCAGAGGAAGGTCAGAGATCACAGAAGACAACTTCCTTCCTTCTCCTTCTCCCCTTCTCTTCCGTCCATGGCCGGCGTCCAGGGAGGACTCTGTCCATCCATCACCGTCGATCCTCAGGCTTGATCTCTCGTGACCCCCATAACTCTCTGCT
>NW_009954196.1:1666092-1668600 GCF_000747805.2 Chaetura pelagica | reverse complement strand
AAAAACTGGGACAAGAATTTGGCAAAGGCCACCTGGTTAGTTACTACCAGGGGATCCATCAATCGGGCTGGGCCTGCCCAGTCAGACCTTTTACATACTGCAGATGGGGATAAAGTCCCTGTGGTATGTGAAAGAAACCTGCTGGGTAAAAGTGTTTGGGTCTATCCTGCTTTGGGCAAAGGTAAACCTGTCAGGGGTATTGCTTTTGCTCAGGGACCTGGACATACCTGGTGTGTAATGATGGAAGACGGTGAAGTACAATATGTACCTCAAGGTAATCTGACTTTGGGAGAGAATCCTTAATTTGACAGCTGGTACAGAGCCTGTATGTAATATATGGTATGGAATAAGGGAGAACTTACCACTATGCTGCAAAGTTCTTTGGAGGGGGAAAATAAGCAACTTTTTGGTATCAAAGCTTTTGAATGAGAATTAGAAATAATGTCTAATTATCAACAAAAAGTCAACTAAGAAATACTAAACATATGAAAGAAAATAGTGCATTTTCAGCAGCCAGACTCAAAATGGGAATGAGCACAATGCTTTGAAGAAGACAGACTCAAGAGGGGTTTGCACTAAATTTAATGTTTCATGTGTCAAATACAAGTGTGATTACTAAAAAATACACGTGAGGCCAAAGATCACATTTTAAAGAGCACATTTTCTAGGAAACTTACTTTAAAAAAATAAAAGCAGGCTAATATAATTACAATTATAATTATAATACCCACAAAGCACAAGAATGATGTTCCAACTTGCACATGCAAAGCATGTGTAGTGTTAGTAAGAACAGAGGTAGCCAAGAACTGTGGATTGTTGAGGACAAACAAATTTCTCCTACAGTTAGGCATTGGTTAACTATTAATTGTTTTGATGGTTGAGTTGCTGTGAACTTTTACTGACTATAACATGATCCAGCAGATGCACCACCAGCACACTCACCTGTTTAATCTCTTAAGGCAAGTGCTAGCTGGAGTGATGTTTTTTTTTTCTGCTCGTATGTTCTAGCCGCCTTGCAAGTTCTTGCAACAAGGGGAGGGTATGTGTAGGAACATGCCCTTTTACAAAGCATTAGGAATTATGCTGCTTGGTCACGTAAACTGCACTGAATTCACATATTACTCCAAGATAAACACAGTGAAAACAAAGCAGTTTAGTTCTATCACAATACTTCATTTCCCATGCTCAGTCCAAGGCTGGGTGGAGGACTGAACTCGGTGAATATACCTGCAAGTGAACCACAGTTAATTTTGCACTTGCAGTATTTCAGAATTAAAAAGAGAGCATTTTTTTCCCTGTTGCTTGGTTTTAGAATAGTGAAGAGAATTGGCAGTAACAGCAAACAATCCTGGTACTGTCTTAAGGCACATTCCAGCAAGGTACTTGACTTCAGTTATTTTCCATCTCTGGGTTCCTGTCCATCAGCGTCTCTTACATTTCTCTGGTGTGTGCTAGCATCTCGTAGGTAGTGCAAGAAGTAACACATACTGCCTTCAGCAGTGAGATCTACTACATCTCTCGTCACTCACTTTGTAGCAAAGATGTAAATACTAATTTCAGTCCCATCTCAGTACTGCATTGCATGTGGTACTTTGTCTTCATTAACTTAAGCTCCAGACTTGTTAATGTGCATTTTCAAATTTAATGACTTCCCTAACATCAGCACAATTACACCCTGAAATTTAACACAGTATCAACTATGTCCTTTTTTTCGAAAGCAAACTGATATGCACTATAAGGAAGATAAAAATAGTTTAAACCTCTGTGGGATCTCAGAACAGGAACTGATAGAGATAATAAAGTATACATTGATCTGAACACATACTACATTGTGTCATATTTTAAATTGTCCAGTCAAAGACTAAAATTGATTGATAACCCTGGGGTGAGGTTATTCTTATTCTGGTATTGTTACCTTATGTTGCTACCAGGATTTATGGTGTCCCTGAAAATAAATTGCATTTAAAAACGCATTACTCAGCTGCAGCAAAAAAACATTTCTAATATAAAATTCTGCTTACTTTGTCTGCTGTGCTCATGTTGACTGGTGTGTCTATTTCAAATCTTGCCACCACTGTGCACCAAGAATTGAGTCAGCTGCGAAGTAGTCAGGTTGCTGATACCACAAGTCCGGTCCAATACACTGAAAGCCAGTCTTGTGAAGTGCTCCCTGCAAGTGCCCTGCTCTGATCTTTTCATTAAGCCTCCCAGCTCGAAGTCCCACCCCCTAATCAGCCAAAGCACTAGAACAAAAATAAACCACTCATACACTGAAACCTCACCCTTACAGTGCTTCTGTCTTCTGGATTCCTTCATGCCACTTCTCCCCACCCTTCTTTGAATTCCACGTATGGTTGCCCTTAACATTACAGAAAGAAAAAATCCTGGCTGGAAGTTGCCCCTTCTTTACACCACCTGGGAGGCTGCCCTCCAAACCCACTGCACTCCTTGACAGTGTAGGAGCAAAGAGAAAATGGGAGAGTGACTCTTGAATTCATAGGGGCAGGA
>NW_009954196.1:1627885-1665274 GCF_000747805.2 Chaetura pelagica | reverse complement strand
CAGGAATGCAGTGAGAACAGAAGGGCTTTGCTGACTTACTTTGGTGACACTCATGAGAGCCCAGCTGATACAATAAAGCAGAGTGTTGTACAAGCTGTCTAAGAAACATACACCATCCAACTGTGGCTGTAACTGCTTCTTTGATTGCCTAATTTTACAACGCGGTTACTCATTAATTTGTTAGAATGGTTTTCAATGAACAGTGATCAAGGACAACGTGTCGATGGTGCTGATGGGAAAACAAAAAAATCAGCAAGAAGTGCCGAGAGAGGATGCACGTTTCTTACCATGATCCACAACCTGCTCAATTTGCAAGTGATTGCGCAACTTGCTGGTTCCATCAGGACCCACAAGTGCAGGCTCCAAATCTGCTTATGTGCCCACATACTCTGCTGGCACAGCACCCTTGTGCAAGGAGCTGGGTGGAGATCAGCAGTGCATGGCTTTGCTGTGGATTTCAAGCCTCATCTATTGTCAAATTATTCCCAGCATTTCAAAATCAAGATTTTTCCCTCAGAAACAAGCAAAAAAGGGATAAGATACTGCATGTAACTTGGCTAATAGCAAGAACAGCACTCTCTCAGTTTTTCCTGTATGACTGTAATTATTTAAGAGGTGGTACAGGAAAAGGAAGCAGGGAGAAATGCAGTAGATGAATGTAACCTTGGGCAAGTACTTTAGGGACAGCAGGACATTGTAGTGGCCTCAGAGATGCAACTCCAGCCTGGCTGGGGGTATTAACCATGTTTGGCCAGGGCTAGAAGAACAGAGGTTCAAGAGCCACTGCTAAACAATTTGAAAGACCCACAGAGCAAAAAGATGGGTGTAGCCTGAGGCTAACAGAGTTCATGGATGGTGACTCATCACCCATCTGGGGAATGGCAGACCTCGGAGTACTTCTCTATACAATCTGCTCTGCTGTTTTGAAACGAAGCTCCTCTCCTGACCCTCCAAGGCTTTTACAGTGTAACAGTACATTTTTTGCTGTATACTGCAGTCATCATAATTAATCTCTTTTGCTGCTTCTTGAAAGTACCAAGCTACAGATGCCACAACAATTTCACCTGCTAAGGTTGTACCAAAGTTCATAGGGAAGCCAATATCATAAACAGATTGATTTATGTGAATGCTGCAGATAAGCTATTACTGCTTGCAGTATAGCAAATACTACATTGTGCTTACAAACCTTAGAGGAACCTCAGATAAGCCCTGTGTTGGGCAAAGTTATATGTGGACATTAAGAGTCTATGTGGATTTTACCTAGATGGAAGTAACAAGTGATCTCTTCTGTGTACTGCTAACAGTAATGGGCTTGACAAAAGACTGGTTGGTTATACAAAATTGGCCAGTTCAACTTGTATTCTCCCTCGAACATGGTGTTGTTACCACCTTGCTCTGAGTCCCTTTTCCCATCAGCCAGCCAGCAGAGACCTCATGCTGCAATCCTGACACATCATCTGGGAAAGACCATACATATGGATGGCCAACCTCAAAAAGCAAAAAAGACTCATTCTTCATATGGATAGAGGAAAATCTGCTCCCCAACTCCCTGCACAGCCCGTATACCCATACATCTCTGACCTGAGAGCTGAGTGACAGCTAAAGCAGAAGGCTGGACACCTCTGGGAATGTGTAGGCAATACCACTATCACAGAGGGTGCTTGGGCATGCCACAGTGAAAATTTATGACAGTGTTGTGCAATAAAAAGACTGGTTGTGCAACACAAAATGTCACCATAAAAATGATAAATATAAAACCCTCTTTAAGTTCTCCCATCAGGTCACGGGGCAGAAGACAAAATCTGTGTACTCTGCATCAAAATAGATCCAAACAAATGTGATTTACCTTCCTCTAATGTGCTGACAGTTCTAGAAAGCCTCAGGAGGCAAGACTTAGTGACTTGCACTTCTAGAAAACCTTGTATCAAAACGAAGAATTTCTATTCCAGTCCATTCCTTGAGTTATCTCTCTCTTCTTTCCTCCCTTCCTCTAAAGTTCCTGTCCCTTTTTCCTTATCAGTCTCTTCTCTGATCCCTTGATGTTTCCTTTCCCCTCATCTCCTTACCTTTAAGGACATCAAGTTAATGATTTTTTTCAAGGAATGGAGCTGAGGTCATCTGAAAACCATCTCCTCTGTCCAGAATGGGTACCTCCTGCAGGGAACACCGGGCAGTGAATCCTGTATGCAGCCTGTGCAGGGTAGGTGGCAGGGTCTTTAGGAAGGAGGTAGAAAGAAAAAGGACTGCATATGGGGCCAGTGAAACAGGAGCCAACTTGTGTAGCTATGTTGAATAAGGTGCTTTATCTGAATTGCTCTGTCAGTTTGCTCAGGATGTACAGCTTGGGCAAGGTGTGCAGTGGCCCTGGCACTCAGGGAAACTACACCACTGGCCCTTTACTGCTTGCTGACACAACCTCAGGCTCAACCATTTGCTCCAACACATGCCAGAAAACACTTCACTGATCCCTGGACCCCATCTGCTCCCCTTTTAGTTCACTGTGAAACTTTTCCTCTATGCTTATCTGTTTTATTCCTTCTTACACAAGGGAAATATGATGCATAATTATTTTATTACCTTTGTCCAGCTGAACATATGGCACTAATATTCTCTCTCCAATGATTTATTAACCTCAGCAGATTCCAGTGAAATGTAGCAACAGAGGCAGAAGGCAAAGAACACACTGGAGTTGTTACTGGCTGGTGAACTTCCAGGCAAAAGTTAAGAGCAGAGGACAAAGGTTGCTCATGCAACTCCCAGTCATCCTGGGAATTGCAACTTGGGCAAAGGACATTAAACATTGTCCATGTTCAGCAGATTGTAGCCATGGCTACAGTTTCTGCCTACAGGCACTTGTAGTGGAAGGTGTTTTTCACAGCCAGTACAGCCTCACTCGTGTCAGAGCTGAGCAGCCTGGCATTGCTCACTTCCCTGAATCAAGGCATAAAGTGGACGCAAAAAAAAAAGGTAGCAGTTTCTGAAACAGCCTCCTTTTAACATAAAATTAGTTCTTCTGCACTGAACCTGACCCAAATTAATAGCAGGATATTATAATTTCAGCACAATTGACTTAACTCTTTGCAAAAAAAGCTTTTACGGGCAGTTACACATCACAGTTTTTACAGGCAGCCACACATTCTGCCCCACGAATAGTAACATGTGCATTATCTTTAGATAATACTTACTTTTTTTTTTTTAATAAGTTACTTTATCCTGTATCTACACTGTTAGTATTTCTTTTCAAGCTTACCAAGGTACATGCATGTTTCTTTTCAGACAGTGATTTAGCTGTTAAAATGTAAATAAGCAAATAAAGTTTTAGCCTTTTGGAGGCTTTTAAGTTTGAAAATTCAGTGTTTCTTGAATCAAGGCATAAAGTGGACGCAAAAAAAAAAGGTAGCAGTTTCTGAAACAGCCTCCTTTTAACATAAAATTAGTTCTTCTGCACTGAACCTGACCCAAATTAATAGCAGGATATTATAATTTCAGCACAATTGACTTAACTCTTTGCAAAAAAAGCTTTTACGGGCAGTTACACATCACAGTTTTTACAGGCAGCCACACATTCTGCCCCACGAATAGTAACATGTGCATTATCTTTAGATAATACTTACTTTTTTTTTTTTAATAAGTTACTTTATCCTGTATCTACACTGTTAGTATTTCTTTTCAAGCTTACCAAGGTACATGCATGTTTCTTTTCAGACAGTGATTTAGCTGTTAAAGTTTTAGCCTTTTGGAGGCTTTTAAGTTTGAAAATTCAGTGTTTCTTCCCCCTGAGTGACAGCAATTTCCAAGTTATTCTTCTATGAGTGACTTCTGACTCTTGATAAGCACAGGACTTGATAAGCACAAAAAAACCCAGATACGGGCTCCACAGGTTAGTGGTAGGCAGGAAAACAATGCAACACTTCTCAAATACCACCATACATAGCCCAGAATCTGTGACTGCTCAGCTCCTTTGTATTTTTCCATCTGCACATTTAGGGGTGTCCAAAAGATTAGGTACACAAAACACTGCAGGTGTACATTGATATGAAGTGCAGAGATAACACGAAGCAGCATGTCAGAGTCAGAGCTAGTATTCAGGGTAGGTTAAATTAAGCCTGTTCAAACAGCTTAGGAATCATATTTGAAGATTATACAAATTGCATGAGAAGGCAATGGAGCTGAATTAAGCAAACATGGGATGATGACATACAGTTTTGTGAGAACATAAGACTTCCAGAACACACAGAAAATTTGTGGCTTCCATCTTTGGCTTTTGCTCATGGGACAATGACTTACTCATTGCTGATGAACAAAAGCCAAAGGTAGAAGCCACAAATTTAGCTAAACACTGGTTTTGAAAGTTGTGGGTTTAGAGGAAGTATGAAAAGAATTTCAAGAGGAAAAGAGTATCTAAGGAGAATACTGAATCAAGCATGATCACCCCTTTTTTGAATAATGCCTTTTATCTTTCTTTTAGGTCTCTAGCGAAGTGACAAACAAGAAGAACAAAGCACATCTTACACTATTTGAAGTGTAGTGGAGCAAATGGAACAAAAAGGAATGAATATGAAACAATTATTTTGTTATTTACTGGCTTTTGGAGTGTCAGCAGTAGATGCTGTATTTCCAGCTAACAGAGCCTAACAAATTCCCTGTGGAATAAATTGATACTTTCAAATAATATGAACCAACTTCAATAATAGTACAGTGAAGCTGTGATCTTCAAATGGGATTACCTAATGAGCTGCTGGATCTACAAAACATCCCAAGCAATAAAAAGTTCTGTTTAAATCAAAGAAACATTGGAACTCCTCAAACTTCTCCAAACCTATCCCAAAGATCTAAGGATCTTAGGAGGGCCACCTTCAAGATCTATTTTACAAATAGGTAAATTAATTGTTAATTCACAGGAGCATAAATCTGCCCAGCATACAGCAGAATCTTCCCCTAGAAGTTTGGCAACAGCGCTCACATGGAGGTACCACCTCACTGATTCAAACCAGATTAACCTCCAAATGTGTTCATACAGCCATCTACATAATTCCAAAGTGTGCATCAGCAGTGTGACAGTACTTTCTTAAATAACATACCACAAGCATGCCAGGCAGTGCTATAATTTGCATACAATATGTTAATCCAAAATGCTAAAAGATTAGAAGTAGATTTAGTACCCTCAAAAGTCACCACTGATAACAACTGCCTCACAATGTCTTCAACTGGCACTTCATGAAAGGATCTGGATCTTAAAATGTTACAGCAACCGTTCAGCTCACACTGGAGAAATCTGAACATAAAAAGATCACTGACTTTTTTCAAATTGGCTTTTATCCACCATTTCTGTTTGTTTTGTCATTATTTACTAAACAGTTGGTATCACTTGTCCCAAGCTGTTCTGCTTGTAAACTGATTTTAGGTAATGATTTCCACAAATGTGATTGAAAACAGATGGTATTTCTTTTGCCTGAGGAACATCTGGCACTGAGAAAGTTATCCTTGCATCTTCAGGATACAGTCTTGAATGCTCCTTTCTGTATCACTGTTGGGTAGGAGTACAACAGTGGTTAAGTGGTTAATGGTTTTACTTTACTGTAGATCTTTATGTAGGTCATAATCCTCTGAATTGCACAGGACTGTAGCTAAAGCTGCTTACTATATAATCTATTTTAAAATTAAAAAGTTGGATGCCATTTTGGAACAGATACTGTGTCTCTTCAGCTTTGACTGGAAGTCTTTCAGAGGAACCTTCCCACAGACACAAAGATACCCCCTCCAGAGAACCACTACTTTAAGAAACATGAACACATTTTGAAACCGAAGGGAATTGTTATAATCACCCACTACCCCAGACTTTTTCAAATATCTCTCACCAGAACTTTTCCCAATAACTCCTAGACCATTTCCAGCCAGCCTTTTACTTCAATATTTCAGTTGCTGTTTGATCCAAAGTTGAAACAAATCCGTTATTCTCTGCTGTATCTGTCTCTATCTTGCTCAACTTTTGAGTTCCAGCTGGGTGCAAGAGCTAAAGTAGCTTTAAAACCTAATTGTCCAGCTCAATTTTACACTTCTGCAGAATATTTTTAGCTGTTTTCTTATACAGAGGAGTATTGCATAAATTCTTGGGTTTGGTATTCTGCACATGCAAATCCCCAAATCTAGTTCTGAGTTCTTCCTTGGTATCCACCTTGCTTATGTGCCAAATCTTTCTTGCTTTTCACACCACTTGGGCTTTTGAAAATAGGACTTAATGTTGAGCCCAGGCTACTAGAGGGTGGTCCAAGGCAAAGACAGTTATAGTAACTGATGCAAAAGGACAGGTTAAAATAAATTTCTAGAGTAACTTAAGGTCCTCCATTATGTCTAAGCTGGTGGACCCAAGCACAATTTCCATCTCTTTTTTCAATTTCAACATCAATTTAAAAATGTTTTTCATAATGTAACAAAATACATGTACAAAATAACTATTCCTTTTAGAATTGAAAAATCATCTTAGGATTTTTACAGAATGATAATGGAAGAAATATGGATCAGCTCTCTAGAAAGGAAAGTGTGACAATGCAAAGTGCCAGAATTACTGACAGATTCTGATACCTTTATAATACATGATCCTTTCACTTTCCACTGAAGTCGACAGGCTGAGCTGAATGAATGAGGGAACCATACAGTATCCAAACCTCACAGAACACATAACGTTGGCAACTAACACTACTGCCCTTCACCTGACTCCATCCATTCTCCTTTTCTCCTTTTAGATATGTCATAATCTCTTTAATGTTTAACGCATACTGTCTTGCAGTGTCACCAGCAGAACCTCTCCATAGGTATCCTAGTCACAAAATTAGATTGAACTTCCCAGTCGATCAATCTGTTCCTCTGCTTTGTAAAAAAACAAGTTTTTCCAAATGATCCCTTTCATCACAGTTAAGCTCCTTGGTAAGCATCTAAGGAAAATGCTGTTCCAGAACCTCATTTTAATTTGCTGCATTTGGATAAAGACAATACTGTGCTATGTGAGATGTGGAGCACTTCTCTTATGACGATAGGCTGAGGGCGTTGGGGTTGTTCAGTCTGAAAAAGAGACGGCTCTGGGGGGACCTCATAGTGGCCCTCCAGTACCTGAAGGGGGCCTACAGGAAAGCTGGGGAGGGGCTTTTTACAGGGGCTTGTAGTGAAAGGACAAGGGGTAATGGTTTTAAGCTGAAAGAAGAGAGATTTAGGATAGAGATCAGGCGTAAATTCTTCAGTGTAAGGGTGATTAGACACTGGAACAGGCTGCCCAGAGATGTGGGGGCTCCATCCCTGGAGGTGTTCAAGGGCCAGGTTGGATGGCACTCTGAGCAGCCTGTTGTAGTGGAAGGTGTCCCTGCCCATTCTGGGGAGTTGGAACTCGGTGATCTTTAAGGTCCCTTCCAACTCCAAAAATTCTGTGATTCTATGATGGCAGCTCCCTTTTAACAAGTCCAGCTGGCTATTTGCTTAATTTGCTTTTATAGCAAGTACTTGTAAATCCCAATACATTGTAAAAAGCTGCAGTACAACAAGAAAGAAAAAAAAAAAGGCTTGCAGCTTACACAGTGTTCCATAGGCAGACAGACATGGTTCCTAGGAAGCTGTTTTGTTGTCATTGTTTATTCAAAAATTAGCCGAGCAGCAGTATGAATGACTTCTACCTTACAGCCCTTTCCATGTCCTTTGAATTTCTTGGATTCCTCCTTCCAACACTGTGTTTTCCTCACTGCCTCTTACATGTAGTAAAGATGCAGGTATTTTCTGTTAATTCTGTCGCTCTTGCCCCCTTCTCCTGCCCACAGACACAGGAGGAAATAGATCCAGAATTTCAAGCCAATCTCATTCATTTCCTTTAAAAGGAACTGATAAAAGTGCTTTGAGAAACAAAATATACATCTTAACACATGTCCCAATGGTCCTGATGCTTTGTGTCTCCATGTCTGACAACCCAAAATCAGCCCATGCTTCATGCTACCTCTGTGCCTTCACAACAACAGTCTGTCCTCTCTGCAGGCCTTATGACAAAGCAAAAGGTAACATGTAATTTTGGGCTGCAGGATCAGCAGGACCTTAAAACCACAACACAGTACTTAAATTTAATTTATTGTTGACCTCAGAGCAAGGATTTTATCCTTCTCTTTGTTTCCAAGCTGCCTTGCCAAACCAATAAAAAATTAAATCAGTAGCAGTCACTCATAGGTACAGTGTCCTGAAATAGCAGCCTCTGGAGACCACAAGCTAATGGACTGCTATGGGCCCCCACTGGGAGCAAAAGTACTGATTCTGGTCCACCCTCACAGGGAGGCAAAAGTGATATCCAATAGCTGTGTTTTATGGAATATGAGTGGTGGTAAGGAAACAAAAGCCTGTGAAACTGAGACACACAAAATATCCTGTGAGTGTTTAAGTCTATATAATAATGCTTGTAAACTTGGAGGATTTCTTAGGAGACCTGAAAAGTGTAGCAAAGTTGTGACCTCAGTGTAGCAGAAATCTCATTTTTGTGAGCAAAGTACCATTGGAGACATCTCCAGCAACAACCAATGGCCACATTACAATATAGATTTTCCAGACTTTATTCCTGTTACTAGGTTCAAACGGTGATCACATGACTACATTCAAGATCCTACTGGTCAATGCCTGAAAATGCATTTTTATGATTACCCATTAACTCTACTTGATGATGGCAGTTTCGCTTCTTGAAACTATGTAGCACTGCACTTGTACTCAAGCAAAAAATCATCTCTAAAATCTTGTCCAAAAGCATGAATTTTCTAGAACACTAAACCCCAAGGCCAGGTGATTTTATACTCCTATGCACAACCTTTTTTTTTGTGTCTACATGCAAATATTAATTCTCTACAGAAATCAGTTATTTCTGGTCATCAACATTATTCTCATGTTAAAGAGGAAGAGTGCTAAAAACATAAAGGCTGAACTGGGGGTACACAAGCGCTTCCCTCTGCTAACAGGCAAAAGGCAGTGCACTTGGAAGGTTCTAGAAGGTTCTAGAAGGAGAGGTTCTAGACCCTCCCCGCATCACAAGCCCTGTGCCTGGCAGAACAGACAAACCAGGCTCCTGCTCACTCAACTGAAGACCCCTACCTGAGGAAAGATGTGATTCCCTTGCTACAGGGGGAATATTACCTGCTGCACCAGGTTGTTAGGTGCCACTGTCCTAGCATCCTGCTGAGAAGGAGGTCCTCTACAACGCTGCTTCTCAGGTGGTTAGACCTTTCCATCCAATTACACCACCACTTATTTTCCAGGTATGGGCCGAGAACTGGTGAAAAAGCAATAAATGACATTAAGTTACACTTTCTTCCTGAGAGCACAGTAACACAGAGATAAGACTACTCTAAATAGCTGCTGTACACATCTTTTGTAAGAAAATGGGAAGTTTCTAAGTATTTTAGAATACTGCAGTGATAATCAACATGTTGGGTATGATTTTATCTACAATATAAACATGACAGTGCTGGCTGGTAACACTGTTCTGTCAAACATCCAACTGTTTGGGGTATTGCTGCATTTAGTTTTACTAATTTAAATATTAGCAATGTCATGAGTTGCTGTTTTGGGAAAGTGACAGCCCTAAAATCCCCCAAATATACTGTACCAGCCATGATTGTATATAACACTTTGAGGTTGCTAAATAATTAGTGAGATTCTAAAAGTATGTTTCACAAGACAGTTTAGATTAACAAAGAAAATCCAATAAACTATTTAGTAAAGATGAGAACAGTCCCACATTAACTTAATTTTTAAAAACTTCAGCTTGATAGAGTTTGTCCTTTAAGGTAACCAACACAAAAACGTAAGTAAGAGTCTGTAGAAAATTAGAAGCCCCAGAAAAAATAAAGTATTTTCTGTTCCAACATGGTTTTTTACATGCTCTTTTGAGTAAGCATTTCATCTTAAGCACATGGAGAGAATATTTTATGGTAAGTACTACATATTTTAAAAAATTACAGGGCTTTGGAAAATATAGTATCCCAATTAATATTTTTTTAAAATTGAAGTTATCACAAGTTGGCTGAGAAATACAAATGCAATCAGAATGTTACAAAAATAGCCATTTTCATTATTTCAATAATCAATCCACTATAACCAAAATCATAGGATGTGTATTTTTACTTTTGATATCAGGAGATACTGGCATTTTACATTTGAACAAATAAGCTACATGCCATAAGCTACAAACCATTTTTATATGAGCTGTAGCTTCTACCCTGCCTCCTTGTGCAATGAAACATGATTCTCAGGGGACAAACAAACACTTACCTTGCTTTGGTTGGTTTATCAGGGCATAGGATTACTTAACACAAGACCTGCTCTGTAATTTATACTTTCTGTTTTCAGATGGACAAGCCTCCTCATGTCTGTTGGCCTTCTATGCACGTTGCAAAATCTGTCAGTTCACTTGAGTTTTTCCCCCAGTCAGAAGTATTCATGGAATAAAAATGTAACCTTGCAAAACATTAAGAATAGATTAAAAAGATGTCCCGTCCTTTCCCAATCCTCTTCTCTCTACATAGCCCTTATATTATGCTGCTTCCTGTCCCGAACAGATAACTGATGAATGCTTGCTTGTTCCATTCTCAGCTCACCCAGGCTCTTACAGTCAGCAGCTCTTACAGATTAACTTCATATGCTTGATCAATTTGAGACAGGAGTATCACTAAAATTAGTTAAACCTGCTGTGTGACATTTGCAAGGTGCCTTCATTAAACAGCCATTCAAATCTTTCAAATCTTAGATGTTATGGTACTGAGTATCCTAAGCAAGTTCCAGAGGCAAAGAACACTGTGAACATTAGTGACTGCTACTACAGGAAAGGAAAAATAACAAGTTAATGGTAATAACAGCTACTAGCTTATTATTCAACCTCTAAAACCAAAAGCTAGAATGGATACCCAAATATTAAGAGACATGAGACTGCATCTCTGCATATACAACCCTTAGTAAAGGTAGAAATCAAAAAGGCCTGGACATCTTCTTTGCTATCATCACTTGTCTCTGCACTTCTTATCACCAATCAGAAAGGAATCTGCTCCCCCTGCTTCCATAAACTCTCTTACTACAAAAAGGTGTCTCAGATGTGCACTACAATAAGCAGCTGAGCTCTGGAGCAAAAACTGCAAGGAAATAAAAGCAGCTGGAAAGTGCCCACAAGCAGCATTAGTTGTCTTAGGTAACTACTTAGTGGAGCAGTAGAGGTAGCTTGCTTCCACCTTCCTGTGCTTAAAGCTTCTCCAGATTTTATGTGGAAGAGGTAAAAATAACAAGAAAAACAGTAACTGAAGTTTCAGTCTTTATGAGCTCATATTCTTCACCTCCAGTGTTTGGCCTGAGGAGATCAGCAGAAGAGCCAACCTGCTCTGCAGAGCAACACTCCACAAGAGAATAAGAAAGGTTACACAACAAATATCAATTTAAAGTCAATGGATGAACCTCACTTCAACCACAACATGTGGAAACACAACAACAACTGCTCTAAGTCTAGCTACCCAGGGGAAATCTACTGCATCTCCAGGAACATTCCCCATCCTAGGATGGTCTGTCACATACCAGGTAAGAGAAGTTGAGACCACGCAGTTAGCCTGGACAACTGCCCTAGTAAGCATGAAGAGAAATGTGAGTGTAACGTGATTTTTTTCCAAACATACGCACTGCTCCTGTTTCTGTCTAAGAAAATAATCTAATGTATTTTTAAAAAAAGAAAAAGAAAAAAGAAGATATTACCTTTATTTCAATCCACTAAGCATCTTTACCTGTCCCCAGCAATTAATAATCTCGGGTCAGTAAGAGGAAGGTTAGCAGCACTAAATTCTTCATGTGGTATAACTAAAATTTTTTCACCAAGACAATTGTCTGGGATTTCTTTTAAGCAAAAATAATTTTTTCAAGCTAAAATAATTTCATCCTTGTTCCTTCTGTGCTGACAAGTGTACCATAAGAATCTATGTACCATCTGCATCAGCAGAGAAATAATACTTAAAGATAAGGGCTTTAGTTTCAGAAGCTAACCCTGTATGTGTGCACAAAGACATCCTCTGGCAGCACCTGAAAGAAAATTGCTGAGAGACAGCCAGATTTATATTGCAGAAGGCACAGAAGGGTCATGAAGAGTTAAAAAAAAATCACGACCAAATTCCTTGGGGTCTGTTAGAATAAGCAGATATTGCATCAGGGTTGGTACTAGTGGTTGATGAATCTGTGATACAACTTTTGTGATACGGGATGGAAGGCGATGCAGGACCAAATCAGTTCTGAATAAAACCGCATGTCTTGCATCTCGGAAGGGATTTCTTTGAAGGAACAAAGCAAGACTCCTTCTTTCAGATTGACCAGTGCCTGATGTACACAATTCCGTGTGTGCATATATACATATATATGTAAAATCTGCCTTAAGTCAAAATATAGAACACCAAAAAAATTAAGTATAGAATTGTGTATTTTTTCTCTTTTTCTAGAAACTGGTAAAAATGACAAGCTGACCACAGCCAGCAAATACCGAAGTTTTAGATGGGTTAGTCAGATCAATTTGGTGGATATCTCTGTACTCTGAGCAGAGTAATGTCTAGTTGTAATTACTTTCTGCTTAGTATTTGTCTTATGTCACCTACTAAACAGAATCAAGGTTCTGGAAATTCTCATGAACTACCTAAAGGCACTGCTTCTTTGCCATGTTAAGTCCAGTTTGACTTACATTAATGATAAAAATAATGTTTGGTTATAAAATTCATTTAACCCTGATTTGAGAAAGGAGGATTCTAGTTCTTCATTTACTGCTGTGGCTCTCATTTAGAATCACAATGTTTTTAAGAGAGGCAGAAGAATTATACTTATCCCCTGCTTGGCACTTCTAAATGAGCACATTTCACTCTACCTGGCCACTCTCTAGATTTTATCTGGAACATCAAAACTGTTCAGATTGTGGTTTTTTACAGTCTCTGGAACAAACTGCTTATGGTCTTCTGCCACCTATTAATTTTGCCAAGTTTATTCTCAGTTTACACTCTTCCATAATTCTTGTATTATTACATACAAATTTCAGATTTGATACCTCTGTTTTCCATTCTTCCAGCACAAACTCTCCTTGGAGATCACCTGCTAAGTTAACTGAGCATGTTTACTGTAATAAAGACTGTATCTTTCGTTATTTTTGCATAGGATTAAACAATGCTCCAGTGTGTTATGTAAGAAACAACTTTCCAACAGAACTGGCTGGCAACACAGTCAGCATTCCTGAGAAAGAAGCTGATCAAGAACAAATGGTAACTAGGAGCACCAGAAGCAACACACCTGCCAGCTTACACCTTCCAAAGCTCAAGGATTTTGTGGGACTGGAGCTAGGCACTTCAGAGTCTGTGACAAGTGAGTAGAGACACCCAACTGCCATATTATGCAGCAGCAGAAGAATGTGAGCTGTTAGAGGTGCAGTTGTGTCTCAGCCAGGCCACTGTATCACCACAGTTCAGGTCCAGGTGAAGGAATCATAGAGCAATGGACATATATTATATTTAGAAGGCAAGTGTTTCTTCCCTTCTGTATCTGCTTGTCTCCAGATCTTGCAAGATTTCTCCTCAGTAATTACCCTTGCATCTTCATAGCTTTTAGAGATTATATGATCACTAGACATCTAATAATTTCACAATTATCAGCAGTTATTCCATCCGTAAGCAACATTCCGCAGTAGTGCTTACACAGCACTATGAGCATACAACTATGAAATAGGCTTTCCAGGATTCCCTTCAGCTTTGTTAGGCATCCCAGCAGATAATTGCATTAATGTACTATGAGAGGTAGTAAAAGCAACAAAAAAAGGGAAGAAAATACATTCCCCTTAGAGATATCTGAAATACATCTTGTGCATTTCTGTAACTGAAAATGCCCCCTGCCCCTGAGAAAATATAAGGCATGTCTTACGGCCTTTATTTTTCACCTTGATTTCCAGAAGGAAGTGCAGATGTTCCCAGAAGGATTCAAAATACCCCTCTTTCAGCTGAAAAGGTAAGGGGAAAAAAGACATAGTTCTTTATTTCAGCACTTTCTCTCTCACTTCTCAGCACTCTAACCTGAACTGACAGTCTCAGACTGCTAAGGAGGACATCACAAAACCAGAGAGAGGGATGTAAGAACCATAGAATCATTGTGGAATGATCTTAAAGACCAGCTACTTCCAACCCCCCTGCATGGGTAGGGACATTTCCCACTAGACATGGTTGCTCAAAGCCACATCCAACCTGGCCTGGAACACTTCCAGGGATGAGGCATCCACAGCCTCCCAAGGCAACCTGTGCCAGTGTCTCAGCACCCTCACACTAAATAATTTCTTCTTAACAACTAATCTAAATCTTCCCTCTACCAGTTTTAAGCCATTACCCCTCATCCTGTCACTGCAAGCCCTTGTGAGAAATGCCTCCCCACCTGCTGGCCATGCATCTTTTGATGCAGCCCAGGACATAGTTGGCTTTCTGGGCTGCAAGTGCACACTGCTGGCTCATGTAGAGCTTCTCATCAACCAACACCCCCAAGTCCTTCTCACTTAGGCCTGTTCTCAATCCATTCTCTAGCCAACCTGTATTTGTGTTTGGAATTGCCCTAGCCCAGGTGCAGAACCTTGCACTTAGCTTTTTTGAACTTCATGAGGTTCAAAAAACCTCTCAAGCCTGTCAGTGTCTCTCTGGATGGCATCCCTTTCCTCCAATGTTTTGGCCACACCACACGGCTTGGTGTCATCAGTAAACCTGCTGAGGGTGCACACAATTCCACTGCCCATGTCACCAACAATTATGTTAAATACCAATCCGGAGGAACGCCACTCATCACTGATCTCTACTTGCACATCGAGCCATTGACTCCAACTTTGAGTCTGACCATCCAGCCAGTTCCCTATCCACTGAGTGGTCCATCCATCAAGTCCATGTCTTTCCACTTTAGAGAAAAGGATGTCATGCAGGACAGTGTCATAGAAGGCCACCAAATTTGTTAGGCATTATTTGCCCTTATTGAAGCCATGTTGGCTTTCAGCAATCAACTCCTTATTTTCCATGTGCCTTAGCATAGTTTCCAAGAGGATCTGCTCCATGACCTTGTCAGGCACAGAAGTGAGAGTGGTCTGTAGTTCCCATGTGTAGATCCCATGTGTAGAAAACAAGAGGTTGGAGGGGAGATGGTATGAAGTAGGGAGATAACTAAGCTATAACTGTATTACTTTCAGCTCTGTAGTGTCACTGTGCTCTGCTAGCAAGAAGAATGGTCAAACACAATGAGGACAAGATTAAAATTCACTTTCTTTCAAACCACTGAGGAAGAAACTGTCACACTATACCAGAAACAAACACAGGAGAAAGCCTCCTCCCCTCACAACATGAAGATTCTGTAGATTACTTATTGTCAACAGTTTCGCTTTTGCTGACACTGTTTTGTAGAAGCAGCATGCTGGGGTTTAGATCCAACTTTGCAGCTCTGTTCATAAATTCCCGCAAAAGATTCTTTTTTGCTATAACTCTTTAGTCTCAAGCAGCAGGCTGTCTAATTACTCATCTCCTCTATCGTGACTGTGCAAAAGCTGAAGACTGCTAATATTCCATAACCAACAGTATCACAAGGACTATAGAGATAGGGAATGCAGCTGTTGCTGCACTGATACTGGACAGCAGAGGGCACTACGAAGACGTTTTGCAGTACAGATGCTAGAAATCATTCATCTTTCGCCTAACTTGTATTTTCACTGAGGGGGTGGGAGTTTGTCTAAATGTTGGTCTTTGGTTCCTGAGCTAGGTGTCGTAAAGATCATACTTTATTTGTACTGTTCACTTATACATGAGGAACAGAATTCTTCAAACTCTGTTCACTGTGGTTTGGCTGCAAATTAACTACCTCATGGCCAGATACGCCATCGAGCTGCATTCAGTACACAACTGTTTCTTAATAGCTGTTAGTTGCCTCTTGCTTTTCTTCTGCACTTACAAACAGAATGTTCTGCCAATCACATTTTGATTCCTGGGCTTTTAACAGGCTGGAGAAGCCTACACACAGAGTAATATAGCAGCTCAGCAGCAAACTACAAACCCTTGGTAGAAAAGCAAACAGATCACAGAGGTCCAGATTTAATTCCTTTCTCATCTGATTTCCATCTGTAGTTATCCAGTGTGGCTTTTGTTTTCACACAAAAATCCTGCTCTTTCCAACACAAAAGCTATTAAAAAAAATATTTCTAAGCAAAACATGGGGAGCAATTGTACACATTTTCTTCAACTAGAGGGGAAATCCAATGCTACGCATTATGCCTTGGATAACTGTTACTATTCTGGGTGACCATATACTAGAAGCTGTAGCAATTAACATATGCAATCAACCTAGAGTCAGTCATATTCAACCAAATAACAGTTTTAGATGTGTTTTCTGCTGCACACCCTTGCAGGGGACTAGTGTTAGCCATATACTTCACATTTCCTTTCATTGCTGCTTAAAAGGAGTCAAGCCATTCATTTACACATTGTTTTCTGTTTTGGAAAAGCTTTTGAAAAAACTACTCCAAGCCTCAGAAGAACCTGCAAATAGACACGGAATCCATGGCATGCCTCTCACCCAGCCTTCCTCTCCAGCTCCCAACTCGCATTATCGTCCTTGCACCCAGGAGGATGTGGGTAACCTAGATGAAGGAATAAAGGTAAGACATGAGTGCTACAGTATATGGCTTCCTATGATGTTGCATATATTTATTTTTCTTGAGGATGATGCAGGACTTTACTGGTCAGGTTTTCCACCAGTGTGGAGTCTACTGACTTTTGTATTTAGCATTTACTCTTGGAGTTGCTTTCATCTAACTGGAAGCTGCTTTTGGCAGTCACTGGAGGGACAATGCAGCTGGCACCTGGGCTGAAACTTGTTCTCTAAAAACCAGCCTGCAGATATTACATGTCTTGTGCAAGGGGCTTTATGTACACAGCACTCTCTTAGCATCACCTTTGCAGACTGGTGTCCTTGGCTCACATTGGTGCACATCATGGCAAATGGGACATCTTAGGCTGGGAAATGTACACAGTTACAAAACTGCATGCTCACACAGCTAGAGCTAAACAAAAACATTCAGGAACTGTCATGAATCAGTTTCTCTTCCTTCATGGTAACTGTCCTGTACATCTTTCAGGTGATAGAAAACCTCAGCAAAATTTTGCAGACAGATTCACTTTCCGAGATCCAAAAATGGCTCACAAGGGCAAGTAAAAAAGGTAACAAACATGCACATCTGCATCCCTTTCTGAAAAGCTCACACCCTTGTACATTCACATAAACCCATTACAGTCTCACAGGCCTGAGGGGTTGCTGAGGTGGGAGGAATACAATCCAGTGAAGTGTGCTTGGCCCAGCTATGGCTGTGCTGAGCAGTAAGGTGACAGGACACGGAACAGTCACTCCGACCTCAGGTTCGGGGCAGGGTGGAAAAAATGTGCTCTCCCAGTGAAGCTCTGGGATGTTGTGGGTTTGGGGAAGACAGAAAGCAAATGAAATGCATATCTCTTATGTCCTTAAGCTCTTTGAAAATGAGGTAGGGGAACTCCTGAATTCACCCTAAACATCCAGATCATCAAGTGGGAATTTTAATTAAATTTCTGCTACTTGCTTATTTCAGAGAAAACCTTCATGTCCTGTCTGATTTACTCACAACTGATTGACAAAGGCATGCTGAACTCGAAGGACAGTACAGCAGAGAACATGAATATTAAGAGTCAGCTAAAGCCTCTCTCTTCTATTCAGGGAACTCCAAAAGGGGAAAGGAATCAGCACAGGTAAAATCTGCAGTGAGGCCACCAGGATTAAGGATAAGCTAAACCTCATAACCAGAAATGTTTGTTTTCTCCTCCTGTAATAAATGAAACTTTGTGATTGAAGTTTATCATGCATGGTTTGAATAGAAAATACTTTGAACTACAAACAACCTCATACTCTTTGATACTAATTTAGTTTATACATTAACACCACAAAATTTAGGGGGAACTTGAAACCCCTTTGAGAAAAACTTTCTGTATATTGCAGTGCACAGTTTCTAACATTTGTTAATAAGAGATTCTTTTTCAGTCAGGTCTCCATCTAAAGAATCTGTGTCAAGTCAAAACATGAAACAGGGTAAGTAATGGAAATTGTAAAATAAATATTTAGACAAGTGGTGTCAACAGGACCCAAATTCAGTGACAATATGAGAAATAACATTTAAAATCTCTAAGAGCTAGATACCCAAGACCCTCTATTCTTGCTGCCACTCAGCTGATTTGTTGATACGACATTCACATAAATCTTCTCCCAACTGGTGTAACTCAGAAATACAGCAAAGCATTATGAATATAGATGTGGGGATGAAAGGATTGAGAGCAGCCCTGCAGAGAAGGACTTGGGGTACTGGTGGATGAAAAATGGGACATGAGCCAGCAATGTGCACTCACAGCCCAGAAATCCAACAGTATTATAGGCTGCATCAAAATAAAAGTGGCCAGCAAGTCGAGGGAGGTGATTCTGCCCCTCTAACTCTGCTCTCATGAGAACCCACCTGGAGTAATGTGTCCAGCTCTTGAGCCCTCAGCACAGGAAAGACATGGACCTATTGGAGCAAGTCCAGAAGAAGGCTGTGAAGATGACCAGAGGGCTGGAGCACCTCTCCTGTGGAGACAGGCTGAGAGGGTTGGGGTTGTTCAGCCTGGAGACAAGAAGCCCCCAGGGAGACCTTATAGTGGCCTTTCAATACTTCAATAGGGCTTACAAGAAAGAAGGGGACAAATGTTTTACCAGGCCTGATAGCAATAGGACAAGGGGTAATGGTTTAAAATGAAAAAAGGGTGAATTTATTCTAAATATAATTTAGAATTTATACTAAATATAAGCAATAAATTATTTAGCTTGAGGGTGGTGAAACCCTGGAACAGGTTGCCTAGAGGAGTTGTGGATGCCCCCTCCCTAGAAGGGCCAGGATGAATGGGGCTTTGAGCAACCATGTCTAGTGGGAGGTGTCCCTGTCCATGCAGGGGAACTGGAACTAGATGATCTTTAAGGTCCATTCCATCCCCAACTATTCTGATTCTCTGATTCAAGCTGAGGGACACATGTACAACTGCATCCGCCTCTTGCTAGAAAAAAAAATAGCAAGTGGTACAGATTTCACCTCTTCACTAAAATCATGCTTGGGTAAGTTACAAGCTGAAACTCCTGCCGATGAACTTTGGGATTTGCCCTCCTCTAACGTATGTCCCTCACTTTTTGCAGGGTGTATCAGGCTTTCTTAGACTTTTTCAGCTAACAAAGCCCACCTTTGCATCCTCTACCCAGTCAGGGCAAGCCAATAATACTGGTGGTCCCAAGAAACACCACTGTCACCTCTTCCATGTCCCTTCTGAAGCACGCAGAGGCAAGAAGTCAGTCCCAGAGTACATACCATTTTAACAAGGCCATTCATGCCAGCTCTGCTGCTACCAGCATTTACTATTGTTTGTAACTCTACTGGAGCAGTGGATGCAGAGTAATTTTACAGGAGAGGAAGGAAAAAGAAGAAACCTCCAAAGCAACAATCTCTCCTTTTTAAAGTGGTGTCCAAGAGTGGATGTGCTTCTGCACTCTCAGCAGTGTATGGAACAAAGCCAAGCCAGTCTAACCTAACCCGTAGCCTACCCTGATAATATTCAGCTTTATTTTTCAAAATCTTTTCCAGAAAGGAAGAAAGAACATTGTTTGCTCCCAACACCGAGTAGCAGAGATCCAACCCAAGCACTCTGTTCCTAGGCAATCACAGAATGTAAAAACTGAGAAAGTGAAGTGCTATGGAAACAAGAGACCGTCCTGCCTTCGCATTTTATCGGAAGTCCCACCTGTGCCAAAGCCACCTCCAGACAACAGATACCCCTTTCCGGTGGCAGACCCCCTATTTGGAGCCACTGAAGCATCTCCCAGTCACCTTTACACACAGAAATATGTAGTCTTAACATTTAGATTATAAATATATTTGTTCATACTCCCTGCTAAAATACTTTAATGTTCATTATATTTAGTCCTCAAGGGATTCAACCAAACCATGCTTCAGAGGTACATGAGAAGTGAGCTAAATGACTAAAAGGGACAAAGGGAATGCTTTTTGGGATCAGATTAATCTTTTTGCATGACCCAGCCAGGCCTGCACAAAGAACTCTTGTGCGCAGCCTTGATGCTACAGTCACAAACATACTGGGGTAAGAAGAGGGGTACACACACATTATCTACAGAGATGCATGTCAAGCCCTAGGCACTGGGGAAAAAAAAAAGACCCTAGATTTTCAAAATCTGGCCCACAGAGACTGCAGATGTCTGATCACGGCAAGCTAGAATTTGCTTCCATTGCTTTCATTATTAGCCAAGAAGTATCACAAATTGTAGTATCCAATGGGAAAGGGAGGGATATGGCTGGGACAGGACAACACCAAATTGCAAACCTCAAGATTTTGAAATTATAGAATCCTAGGGGTTGGAAGGAACCTCGAAAGATCATCTAGTCCAACCCCCCCTGCCAGAGCAGGGTCACCTAGAGTACATAACACAGGAATGCATCCAGGTGGCTTCTGAATGTCTCCAGTGAAGGAGACTCCACAACCTCCCTGGGCAGCCTGTTCCAGTGCTCTGTCACTCTCACAGTAAAAAAATTTTTTCGGATATTCACCTTGAACCTCCTATGCTCCAATTTGCACCCATTACCCCTTGTCCTATCACTGGTCATCACTGAGAAAAGCCTAACTCCATCTCCCTGACACTCACCCCTTACATATTTGTAAACATTGATGAGGTCACCCCTCAGTCTCCTTTTCTCCAAGCTAAAGAGACCCAGCTCCCTCAGCCTTTCCTCATCAGGGAGATGTTCCACTCCCTTCATCATCTTTGTAGCTCTGTGCTGGACTCTTTCGAGCAGTTCCCTGTCCTTCTTGAACTGAGGGGCCCAGAACTGGACACAATACTCCAGATGCGGCCTCACCAATGCAGAATAGAGGGGGAGGAGAACCTCTCTTGACCTACTAACCACACCCTTTCTAATGCACCCCAGGATGCCATTGGCCTTCTTGGCCACAAGAGCACATTGCTGGTTCATGGTCATCCTCCTGTCTACCAGGACCCCCAGGTCTCTTTTCACCTACACTACTCTCCAGAAGGTCAGCCCCCAACATGTACTGGGACATGGTGTTGTTCTTCCCCAAATGCAAAACTCTACACTTCCCCTTGTTGAATTTCATCAGAGCAAACAAATAAAGCAAATAAAGGCAAACAATGACAGAAATGTCCCTGGCACTTTTTCAGGCCTTGTGAGTGAACTGTGAAAGCAGAAGAATTTGGGTTTATCTGTTTTAAACATACCTCTACCAATTATCACAAAACCAAAGAAAGGTGATAAATGGACCCTACTTGTGTTCATTTTCCAGAGCAAGATTATCCAGTGCAGACAGGCTCATGCTAAACACCTTGCTATTTGAGGGGGAAGCAGAGAAGTCCTGTTAGCACAGCATCAAGGACAGCAGAGGCTAGCTCGCAGCAGAGCTCAGTGTACCAGGAGTCTTCACTTCAAATCATGCCTATTGCAGTATCAACTACCTCCATTCCTATTTCCTGCTGCAGGAGAGGAGCTAACACCTGGGGGACAATCTCGGCTCCAGTTTCTCTTGGTGCTCACTTGCTCATGCACCTGCCCAGCCATGAAGGAGGCTGGTGGGTGTGAAGTAACATGTAGCTGCAAAATGGTTAGCAGAAGGCCGGTTGCCCAGAGCAATCATTGCTCAGGTCCACTTGCCAACTCAGACTGCAGATACAGAAACTCATTTGTACAAAATTACTTAACTGGATATCAGTTTCCCAGATATGCAATTTCTAGACAGCTGTGCAAAGGCATGAGCCTGCAGGCTCTTCAAATGGGAGAGGAGCTGTCAGTGCTCTGAAACTTCCCTTGTCTTAGGTGTAAACACTACAAAGTCAGCTGGAAACCAAACTGGAAGCCAAACAGCAGGGTAGAGCGATCACACACTGACTGAGCTGTGGTAATGACTTACCAAATGGGCCAGATACTGGACCAAATGCTTCTGGGCCACACTCAGATTGCCTTTATTCCCTATAAATCTCTGTCCTGAGTGTTTCTTATCAGCTGTTTCTCAGCATGATGCAATGTTAGCTGAGCCAGAAAAACTTAATCAGAACTCAGAGGCTCACTACTGAACACAATCAAAATGAAAGCAACCATGTTAACACGATCTCTCAACAGCATGGTTACATTTCCTCCAGGCTGACAAATTACTCAGCAAGTATGTTACAGCCAGAAGGGTGATAGTTTGCAAGGATACTTGCAATCAATTACATCTTCTCTGTCATTTCCCTTCCCAAAGCATCTGTTACTGTATTTGCTAGACGTCTGAAAACATGAACTCCCCCAAAGGCACTTCATCCATCCTAGTAGTAAAGGAAGCACAAGGTTGTGTTCGATTGTGCCAGTCTCAAGATCAGAATTAAAGTCACTTATGTTGGGAAGCATCTCAGATATGTAGAAACCTGTTGATCCACCCTGAACTTTGCCATTCCCCAGTACAAGTGTTGCCCAGTCAAGTTTTCATCCTAAAGGTTGTGCATGTGTGCTCCAACACCTGCTGTCATGCCACCTGCCAGCTTTATCAGTGACCTGGATTCTCTAGCATGAGAAGCTGAAGCAGATCCTTACAACCACATCAGGGTGCAGCAGGGATGAGTAGTCTGATGATGATTGTGGTGAAGCAGCTGCATTTTTATGTCTTCTAATAAAATCAGATGCCCCATCTTCTGAGCTATCACTTGTCCCTACCCCTAACAGCTGGGGCTCTGCAGTCTTCAGGATCTGTCTGCTGTTACTGAGAAGGTTCTGACAGTACACCCATTTAAAGGGTCATCCATCCATGTCAAGTATTTCTAAGTACTTCGTAAGTGCTCTGGTTGCAAACCAATATTCCTCTGCAAGTATTTATTTCTGTCCTCCTTCAGAGAGATTATTCTGTCACTGCAGATCTGGCCCATTCAATAAATACATAAAATATTTGCATTGTACACTGTGCACAAAAATGAGTTACACACTTTATCACTGATAACTAAATATGGGCAAGTTTCCAGAACTTTCAGAAAAAAAACCCAAAGAGCTGAGCCCAGATAGCTGCATGAAGAGAAGCAATTAAAAGTACTGAAAAGCCAAATTCCAGATGCAGGGTGCCTAGAGGCCCCTCACTGCAATTAAACAGACTTGAAAGCCACACTCAGATATAAATACAGATTTCTGGTCACTGAACTGTTTTTAAACAGCTGCCCATTGCTGCAGAGGTAGGAGGTACTACTTGGGAAGTCCATTCCCTTCTTCAGAGGCAGCCAGGGACACTCAGGGGGGTAAAAAAAAAAAAAAAAAAAAAAAGGGACACAGCAGGTTAAATACATCATGATGATGCATTTCAGGATCAGATTGAAATACAGCACAAGACCAAGACCACTCAGGATGCATTTCCCAGGGATGCCAGCAAACAGCAATCCTACCACCCTCCAATTTCACACTCAAAAAGACATTGAGAAGATGGACTACCTTCCTGGTCTGTCTTGAGGAGTTGTGGCATCACTGCAGGGACTGAAGATGTCATGAACAGCACAAGCCCTCTTGCCTTTACAAGATATACTCTGGTTCTCTCGAGAAACAGGATTTAGTTTCTCACACTGGGGTGATTTTCACATGCGCCAACCAATTAAACTGTTTTCATAAAAAACTTACATTACACTCATTACAAGAATGACACTTTGGGCTTCCTGACCCACCACTTCTCTGTGAGGACTTCTGCACAGCTGCATGCCTGAAAGCAAATCACCACTTCACTCTAGAATGATTGTATCTAGTGCTGGTGATTCCAACAATTAACAGCCAAGCATGTGAAGTGTTTAGAAAAGGGTTAGAAAGCTCACTGGTGCAAGTCCACGTCTACCAAGAACAGCCTTTTCTAGACGTCTGCAGAACTCCAAGATACTGAAAGGCTGAGGACAGCAGCAGTAGTCAGAGGGCTGTGCCCATCAAAACCCCAAGTGTACTGTTGCTTACTACTCTATCTCACCAGTTTACACATCCTGAGGCCAGCATCCTGCAGACAGCTCATAACAACAGACACGAACTTCAGCCTACCATGACCTGACTCAGCACAAACAGATAGGTAAACAGCAGCCATACTAACTACCAGTTAAAGCACCAGTGAGGACAGGGAAACATGGAGTTAGCACTGGGAGCCTTCAAAGAACAACATCCCACACCATCTTTTTCTTCTGCATATTTCTCCATAGACAGGCAAGTTTCAGAATTGCATCAGCTTGATTTAAAAACCTGTGCCTGTGCAAGGGTGTGTGCGCTTATCTTATTTTCCTGGTGAAGATGTAAGACAGGCTGTGTTTTAAGCCATAAAACTATTCCCTAAGATTACGGAATTCTCCCAGTTCCCCAACTTGTCTATGCAATCTGTTCTTGCACTCTCAAGCCTGAGTAAATGAGGCTTATGAAAGCCTCAGAGAGACTGAAGTCTTAGATCAGATTTAATAGGTACCATGTACATGAACATGCAGAACCTCAGCTGTAAAGATGTAACTCTTGTAACTTCACTGCTTTACACACTTACATCAAAGAAACAGTGTCATACATGGTGGATAGACTTATGCTGTACTTTTTGTTACAGAAATAAAAAACCCAATCCTTTTATGAAAAAGCTGATCTAGTTTCTGGAACAAAAGCAATCACATTTTTGTAAAGCATAACAAAAAAACCCCTGCATTACTTGAGCAACAAAACACAATCCACACTTTTAACAGGAGACACTTTTCTATGGTTATCTAAAAGTATAGAGAGAAGAGCCCTGAGTACATTAAGTTGGTTGCCAAACCTTTAGAGGCCACAGGGACCTGTAGGGATTCCAATTCTAGTTTCCATTTGAAAGTAGTAACAACAGAGGGAGGAAAAAAAAAGGAAAAAAAAAGCCAAGTCACACTTGGATCAGGCCTCTGATTCCAGAGCAGCAGAGATGAACAGTTACTATGCTGCATTCTTACGCTCTTCAGCCAACCTGTGTGAAAGCTGCACTTGTTCAGAAGATGCAGCTCCCTGGCTAGTCCCTAGAAAGGGATGGGGCAGGCTGACAGGGGAGAACTGAAGTTACACTTCCAAGGTATTAATTTCAGTACTTTGCAAAAGCACTTAAGTCAGTTAAAAGTAAGTTGAATCAGAACATCCAGCCAAAACTGAGACTATGTCTTTTTTTTTTTTAAAGGAAAAATATTTGACAGACAATACAATACAGGTATACTGAAACTGAGTGACTTGTAAGAAAGGGTTCCTGTCTCCAGGTATTGTTCTGAGACTGTACAATAAATTTTGCTATGAGGTTCAAGAATTCATCAGAAGTGCTTGTGTCACCTCAAATCCACGTACACCACCTACCTACCATGGCACACAATTTGTACTTGCACAGACATCCACACCACTCAAGCTCAAGTATAAAGCACTGGCTTAATCCAACACTCATATCTCATCAACTGATCCGAGCTAATTAAACACAGTATATAAACCAGTGTGGCTCAGCTGACAAAGGCAGTTCCATTGTTTGTGACTGTCTGTTAAGGACTCAGGAAAATCAGAACTTTTGTATGTTTGCTTTGGGTGTTCATGCATACTTTGCAACAGGCACTAGTGGTACAGGTTTTGAGGTCACAGGAATGCTTGTCATTCACTACTTTTACAAAAACTTAAGAGCAGAAATGGAGAAGAATGTATATATTAAAATAGTAGCTCTTGGGAAATACACCTAATTTGGTGTGTATAAAAAACAATATTAAATAATAAAATTAAATAGCTTCCTTGGGAAACAAAATAAAGTCTGCATTTGGCATTAATTTATTTCTTTAGAAAAAACTACTAATATGTAAGTTTCAGGGACCCCTTATGTCCAGAAATAGCTCTGGGCCAACTATGGAACTATTGTGCATTGAGACAATTCAGTATCACAAGGGCAGCAAATGGTCTTTGAAGTATAACTACTTCATGTCGCAGTTTCATCCCACGAACTGCACGTCTCCTTCCCTGTCATCTCATTCTGAAGGCTAGTTTCTGTCCGAGTCAAGTCATTGTCTTCGTCCTCTTTTCCAGATGGAGCATGTTTGGACAAATCATTAGCTTCTCCCAAAGGAACAGCCCCTTTCCGCTGTGGCAAGACACTGAAAAAGGCCTCCTTCCAGTCTCTCTTCTCCAGGTATGCAAGGATGATCTCAAACACTGCAACGTCAAGAAAGATCATCAGCTCTTTTACAGGGAGATAAGTGAACTGCTGACAAGAGCACACCCCCAAAGTCATCTGTAAAGAGGTTTACATACATGTGGTTGTGGCATATCCAGAGTAAAGCTGATGTGGTACACGCAGAAGCAAACAAGACTGTTTTGCTACTGCTGCAGTCTAAATCCAAGCACACTTTGAGTCTCCAGTTTTAAGTCAGTTACTACAGCAATGCTTTTCTGCGGCATCTCCAGTTTGAATTAATTTCTCTCAGGGACAGAGAAACGTCTTCTCAGTAGTTCAGTTCTCACCTGTGCTTTCTCATGTTTGACAGAAATACTGCTGCAGATGTACTTTAACAATTCTTTCCCCCCTTCCTAACATATGGGCAGCGCAAAGTCTTTCTAAAAGCTCCTGTAGTTAGCTTTCTCTTTCATTTCCATCTGAGCTTATGGAAAAAACCTATTGGTCTTCAATTCTGTGATCCTTTCTTGCTGTTTCTCATAAGCTAACCATAGCTCCAAATTGCATTATATGCAAAATTAATCAGCAAATTCTTATCTTGAGAAATCCCAGGCTATCCAAAAAATGTCTCAACACAGCCTGTGGCTGGGCAGCAGCAGGGAAGGCAGGAAGAGGTGCATGGCTGGTAAGTAAGCCAGACTTGGATGACAGATCTGGGCCAGAAGGCTGGCTCCTCAAGCCTGGGGCTACAGGAATAGTGCTAACACTGCCGGAGAATGCCGACTTCAAAGAATGCACCCAGCACAAGCGTTCTCAATGCCAAGTGACAGCATATGAGAAAGGATCAAAGGAGCAGTGGAAGGAAAAAACCTTAGAGAGAGTTAGGCAGGCGTTCAGAAAGGGAGGAGCAGTATAGATCTCATACTCTCTGAGAGTCAAGTTACAGAAAAGTGTCACATTTACTAGAGGCTTCCTGTATACAGATTTACTGGCCAGCCAGCTGCTCTCTGTGACACTGATATTGAAGATCTGGCCATTTTACTAAGCAGGTAATTCACCTGAAACGTACTGTGAAGGTATGAGCTCTCAAAGGACTATATTAATATCACTGTAAGTTACTGCAGAAAGCATCTGTGGCAAAAAATGCTGGCTTGAGGCAAGAAGAGAGTAAGGAGCACATTTATTCTCCTTTGTTTTGGAATTTCCTTTATTTGCATAGTAAAAAAAAACTGATGGAAAAAGAGTGGCTTCCACAGGAGAACAGAGGCTTCCATGATACACTGTAATAGCAACATAAGTATTATGCAAGGACAGAAAAAGGGAGTGGGAACAGTTCGTATACATTATTGCAGACTGTAATGGTGAAATAAGGTCCCTGTAATATATATCAGGATACAAACCTGAATAGAGGGAAACAATTTCTGTCAGCTACACTTTTGCAATACAGTGGTACACTTTTGGTGATTCAACCACCTCCCTGGGCAGCCTATTCCAGTGTTTGATAACCCCTTCACTGAAGAAGTTTCTTCTAATATCCAACTTAAACCTCCTCTGGTGCAACTTTAGTCCATTTCCTCAGGTCCCATCACTTGTTACCTGGGAGAAGAGACTGACCCCCACCTTGCCACAACCTCCTTTCAGGTAGTTGTAGAGAGCAATAAAGTCTTCCCTCAGCCTCCTTTTCTCCAGTCTAAACAACTCCAGTTTCCTCAGTCACTTGTTCTCCAGACCCTCCAGCTTAACCTTCACAGAGGGTGGAAACCCAGAGGCCAGAATAAACAAATCAAAACAGAAAGGGTGAGCAATTACATAGTTACATAAAGCAGTGAGGTGGATGTAGTCATAACAAAGTACAAAAAAGTCAGTGAAAATACACTTCTCATCTACACAGAATTTATAATACAGATTTGAGAGGCAGCTTGAGTCTGTCCACCTTACTTGTGCCAAGAAGCATCTCCTGTGAAGGCTGTCTTTTTAGATCTAAGTTGTAAGCTATTAGGATTAGAATATACACCAGAAGCTTAATTACAATTGTTTAAGGTACCTCTACTTTTGATGGTAGTGGAGTTGTGCTTATTTTCTGCCCAAAAAAATTAAGCAGCATACTGCTATAGTATAATCTTTAGTATAAAAAGCATCTGTGCACTAAAAGCCTTTCAGATGCAATTTGAAAATGTTTTAGAAGAGCAAGGAAGGTCAAGCTCATACAAAATAAAATCTCAGCAACTAAATTGCAGTGGAATCAGTGCCTAGAACTCTGGCACAAGAAATATGCACAAGACCATAGAACAGATAAATGAAAACCACAGTAAGTCGGCCAATTTATACCCAGCACTCCAACATGTAGAGTACTGTTCAAACAACAGAATATTGTTGAGTAGTGCATGATATTTTGGGCACCACAACATAAAGAAGACATCAAGCTATTAGAGAGCATTCAAAGCAGAGCCATGAGGATGGTGAAGGGTCCGGAAGGGATGATGTATGAGGAGCTGCTGAGTCAACTTGGATTATTCAGCTTGGAGAAGAGGGGGCTGAGGGGTGACCTCATTGCAGCCTATGGCTTCCTCACAAGGGGAAGAGATGGGGCAGATACTGATCTCTTCACTCCTGTGACCAGTAATAGGACTCAGGAAATGTTTTTTCACCCAGAGGGTGGTTGAGCACTAGAACAAGCTCCCCAGGGAAGTGGTCACAGCACCAAGACTGCCTGAGTTCAAGAAGCATTTGGATGATGCTCTCAGGCACATGGTGTGATTCTTGGGGTGCCCTACACAGGGCCAGGAATTGGACTCGATGATCCTAATGAGTGCCTTCCAGCTCAGCATATTCTGTGATTCTGTAAAACAGCGTCCAGAAATGCTGACGCTAGAGGTCAGTATAAGATTATTGCAGAAAAACTTCAGTAGAAAGCTACAGCTCTATCTTTTGAAGAATAAAACAAAGTCCTACTCTTGTCTATATACAGCAACATTTAAATATTGAGATTTAAAAATCTTGATCTTACAAATATATGTGGCTTGATAATTTTTAATTCCACTGATATACTATGTCCTCCTCCACGTTTAAATAATCTTTACTATCACACAAACACACATGTTGTCAATCAATGGCATTTTAAGAAAATAGTGTCATCATCAAGCAATGTGTAACATAATAAAATAAACCTGAAATAAAGCAAGGTAAGATAAAAGAACCTGAAGTGGGGCAAAATAAAGACTTGGACAGCATATAAAAATTTCCAAGAAGGTCCATTTTGCATGTATATTTGCTTGATGACACCATAAGATAATCTAATAATAAAACTTAAAGTTTAGAAGAAATGGGATTCAAGACTCAGTTAATCAATTGCACACTTCAATCAGAACCAGGAAACCAGGTAAAAATATAGTTGTGAAAGCTCAGCAGATGGAGTGTGGCTCATACCAAATGAGTTGAGTCTACAGGTAGCTAAGCAGTTACTGCTGAACAAAGCTGTTCAACAGGGTGAAAACATCACATACGTTTACCCTCCTCTGGGATAAAAGACATGAGATAATTTCCAGCATTCTACTTACTTACATAATAAGCTTGGAAACAAGACCAGGATAGCAAGAATGCCAAAATCACTCATGGGACAAACCAAAAGAATAGGAAGCACACTTCTAAGAGGCTACGTCACCATTCTTCAGATTTAACCGTATCTAAAATATTTAAAGGCCAAGGCAATGACTGTATTCCGAAGACAACTAGATTGAAGAAATATCAACATAATAAAATAAGATTTAGGTATCTGCACTACAGTACGCATGTTGAGGGTTCATATTCTGAATTATATTCTACAATGATGTTATTATTTTGAGATTTAAAACTTACCATGATTGACAGCTAACACTTTCCGACTGTTCATCTTGACAAAGTTTCCAAGTGGGAGCTGTGCATGACCAATTCCCTGCTCCACAGCTTTTTTGTAAGTAATTCCCTATGGGAAAGATACCAAAACAACTGGACTGAGAATCACCATTTCAGATCAGCCCATACAGATTACTAAAAGTACCATATTCTGGCAATAGTTTTGCCAGTGCTGCCATGATTTTGCTTTAGAAGATGTTTACAAAAATAAAACTCATCCCAGTTAGCCAATATCTGCTTCAAGGACTAACTTTGGAAAACCTTCTACTTTGAGTATCTATCACACTATGATGTATGGCCAAAGGGATTGCAAAAAAACCTTGTTCGTGCAGCTGCAACTCCAGAACATGTCAGCCATAGCTTGTTTTAAAGGCAAGCTTATGCTTAAGTACAAAGTTACTCAGCCTGCAGTAACTGTATTTTTTTAAAGGAAGAGTAAAGGATAAATATATTTTGTTTGCTTTTTTAAATCTGGCAATTCTTGTGCCCAAGATGGGCAAAAAAAAAACCCTTTAAAATTGTGTGAATACTTTCTACTGTAATTACTCTATAAAAGATCTGCTTTAGCACCTTCCTAGCCTTTAACTATCAGCTAATTGCTGAAGTACCATTTGGTAAGGCTTAAGATCCATCCCTTTTTTTAGCATCACCCTGAAATATTCAATATGTCACCAGACACAGAGTGTCTCTGAAGAAAAGCAATAACAGTGTTTTAATTTCCCAGCTGCATTCCCTATGACATTCTAGTTCTATACAGCACGATCCCACGTACAGGTATGGAATCAGATCCCTGAGGCATGTATGTTACTTAGCCAAGCTCTCCTGACAAGTAAACTTAGTAAAAAAAGGACATCCAAGATTCAAGCGTTGTTATTCATCTATATTTGGTCACGTGCACACACAGGCGTGCGCATGCACACTCACACATGCATGAACAGAAACCAAACCCTTCTGTCTGAAAATATGGCCCTAAGTAAGTTGAGCAGTGTTATTCATTCCATTCCTATATTTAAAATTAACAGATAATATAATAAAAAGCTCAGCATGTCTGCACTCTGAAACACAAACAACTGCTACCACCACAATTTTTTTTCCCCATTTCTTCAAAATGTTTTTGAAGTCTTTTTTGAAGAAGTTTTCTTGTTATTTACTTTTGTTAGTTTACACATGAACAGCATTAATGTCAAATAAGATGCCAAATTGTAAAGAAATTAATCCACAGTTTACCTTGTGGTGATTGTGATCCACCAGTCCTCCAATCACATAGGCCTTCTTCTCATCAAGCTCACTAAGAACATCTGGGGAATCTGAGGTAAGATATACTAGGTCTTCTTTCTTTATGAGCTCACTATAGTGCTCTGTTCTGATTTGGATATCCTCAAAAAAAGGTAGTTAAAAGAAGTTACATTCAAACTGATAAATTTCTGGGCAAGCTTTACAGACCCAAGATGCAACCAGCAAAAGTAAATCCAGTGTGCAGCCATTCCACATCCCCCATTCATGTTTAAGTATGTAGCACAGTCCAGATTGACTTCTGCATAAATAATCCAGTCCCTACAGCACTGACTTCTAAAAACAATCAGGACATTTTGTGAAACCACAAAAGAATTTTACAAATCCTTAAGCTCTAGTGATTCCCTTCAAATGTTACCATATTTCTCCCAGGGATCCAAATAAATTTCAAGTCCACCTTTCTAAAATCAGATGTAAATGCTTATTTAACATTACTTGCTTGATAACAGAGGTTTATGCTGTGCTTTTGCAAGCAGCTATCACACAAGACATGCTGAAAGTGGAACTGTTTTTATTTACACAAAGTGTTCTTCATTTAAAGTTGCTGGAATACTGGTTTAATAGAGGGTCACAAGGAAAACCAACATGAGCTTGACAAGCTACTTCTCTAAAGACCACTTCTGTGTCGACAGGAGACATAATAGAAATGAAGGTGCACACAAGACAATCACAACATGATTTCTAAGTCTTATTTTTTGCTAAGAAAAAAAGACCACTGTCAAGACAGACAACTACCAGAACTGCCCAAATCAAGCAGTCATCTTAGTGTATCAGAGAATGGAATCTACTCAACAAAAATGGGTGAAAATCAGTACGTGTGGAGTTTCAAGGAAAAATCAAATCTAGATTCAAGACAAGCAGTCTTTGGCTTGTGTAAGTTACATTAATTAAAAGTACAGAGACTCATTATTTCTAACATGCTGCTGCTCTAATGTCTTAGAAAAATCTGTGCGGAAAATCCACAGGTCCTTCACAACTAACAACCTAGTTAGCAACTATAACCAGGACTTCTTTCTGTCTTTTTACAGAAACAGTAGATTATTCACCTTCCAGTTCACCCATCCTTTGTCATTTTCATTCATGTTGCTCTTCAACTGTCCCCCATGGCTGGTCAAGTAAAACTTTGAAAAAAACACACAATAGGCACAAAATAGTGAGATGTTAACACACCTATCTGTTTCCTCTCTGTACGAGACTTTTTCACCTGTAACTATTAGCTAAAACTCTTTGCTATTTTTTAGCTGAACTGGTACTAAGACCATATTCATATAGTTAATGACATGTTTAAAAGACAAATACATAGAGTCACTTTTTTTTTTTTCTTGAATCTATCACAGATAAAACTGTCAACAGTATTTCAGTGGCATGCCAGTATCTGGCAGTCTTCATCTGCATGTACATACTTTTTCATATATACAGGGACTTTTATAACATGCGGGTTGAAAACTAATCTATTGCAATATAAACAATTTTCTTATTAAAAAAAGGCAGCTTAAATATTTTTTTCTGCTACAGTTCTCACCACTTAGGCAACAGTTGCCTTTCTCATATGCTTTGTACACAGCAATACAGCCAGTGCTCAGTTTGTTTAAACCTACCTGCACAGGATGAAATGCTTTCCGGTTTTCTGCGTAACACCTCTGGATTTGCTTGTGAAGCTTCTTAACATCCTGTATACAACACAATTTGTTTTTACATAGTCCTTCAGACAGACCACCACAAAATGCTTTACCGTGAGCCAGTCAGAAGCTAAAGAGAGAAAAAGGAAGCTTTTAACTGGCAAAAGTGATGACTGACAAGAGTGCGTGTCAGACCCTGTGAGAGAAAACACCCACTGTGAAGGGATTATGCTGACAAGGAAACACACACATCTTCCACTGAAGTGTACTTACACACCTTTACCTGTGTGCTTGATCTGCATTATTCTAGGAAACAAACGATACATTATTATATGTAACAACATGCTCAAAATTAATCAGGCAGATTTATCACCATGGCAATACTCAGTCTTTCACCCATGCGAAAAACCCTGAGAATATACAGTTTCTATTTAAGAAAATTAAATATGCATAATTAAACTGAGGAACCCCAGAACAATGCAAATAATTTATTGAGCTGACGATTTGGACAAAAGGTAACTACTACTACAACAGGTAACTAGTACTACTTAAAATGCAGCAGGCTTCATTTTTAGCCAATTATGGTTTTTTGTACATTTCATAGCTTTACTCTCTCAGTGCCCCAAAAGCAATGTCCTGTAAATATAACTGATGCCCATTTTAAAATGCAGCATCATTATATTGCTTTTGTTCATGTAGTGCTTTGAGAATGTTCTGGTATCTCCAAAGGATTTCAAGTAAACTAGACTTTATCAGACCGATATTGATTGCAAGTTTTTACAAACACTAAAAAATACACCTAATTAACCCCATTGCTAAAGGCCACAACTATCTTCACTTACAAAGCTTCATCCTTCTGCCTTCCTGGCAGAAGTGCCAGTTTAGCATCAGGCCTAACAGGGTTTCTGCCTGACCAAGGAAGGAAACCTGTTTTATGAAGGACAAGGCTCAGCAAGAATGCTGACGCCCAGTCAGCATCTCCAGAACTGTTAAACGAGTCCTCTAGTCTCTTATGGGGCACTGTCAAAGGGCTCCTCAGAGAACCAAGTTCCAAAACACCAACTGGAGCTGCCCCAACATTCTGTGGTGAGTGGCATTAGGTGCCATTAGTGCTATATGCACTTTGTGTTACATTCAGTGTGCAGCCAGACAGGCTTTGCAAAAGCTTGAGCTGAAGCATTCTTGCAGCCTAGTCCCTCCCAGAAGCAGAAGGGCTCAGGGCAGCAGGGAGGGGAGAGATCCAACTCAGAAACTAAATGCTACACTCTTACCAGAGACTGCAAATTAGCACACTTCCCTGGAAGAGTTAAAGCTGTTTTGGTCTCTCAACACCACACCAAGGATTTTGCCCAGTGGTTTGGGTATCATGCTGATCTTTCTCCTATTTACCTATCCTGCAACCATCTCAGCCTTCTTTCATCCATTCTAATATTTTAGAGATGGACAGGGAACAGTGTCTTCCTGTGCAAACTGTCTCTTGTGTGACTAAGAGAAAAAGCTCAGTAGCCCCATAGAGCTCAAAACTCTCATTTCCACAGATAGTTACTACAGCAGTTGGGAGTCTCAGGTCCACATGGAAAGAGAAAGCAACTGGATGTGGTATTTGCAGCCCCTCTAGCAAAACCATTTTGAGGCAGAACTGCATCTAACTTTCTGGTGAATATGTGCCACAAACTGTTTCTATTTTCCTAGTATTGGAATCAAACCAACTTACCACATTTCCACGAAGGCAAATAGAAGCTCTGATAAGTTTATGTAAGGGTAAATTCCAAATCCTAAAAAAATCAGTAACTGATAGAAGTTGGTCTGGGAGACATCACAGTCTGCAACATGCTAACTGTCCTCTGCAAGCTGCTCTCCAGTTCCTGTGCTCTGATGCTGCATCAACACTCACCAGAGAACCTTTCAACATTTGCATGTGATGGGTAAGTTTCTTTTACCTTTAGCACCATCAGGTCATCAAAGCTGCAGTCCACAATGAGGCGAAGTGTGCTAGGAACAACTTCCCTTCGCAGGCGCTTCCTGTCGCTCTCTTCGCTATTGGAGTCCAATTTTGACTGACGTTCTAGTTTTCTCTTCTGGCGTTTTTCTTTTCGTTTCTGCCTAGAGAGACACACAAACAAACAGACCTTCAAAAAGCACTGCCAAATCTGGTGAGGTACGTGTGATGCACATAAATGCACACTTCTATGATCAAGGTTATTGTCCCATGACTATGGTAGTTTAAAATATGCTGTTCCTTACATTTGTGCTAGGCTGACACCAGCTTGATACATATACCCCAACTTTGTGAAGTTCCATATTTACCTACAAAGACTGGCATCTGACAAAAATTCAATTAAGTCAATGGTGGGAGTCTTGTGGATCTAAGGGTGCTCCAAGGCAGGTCTCATAACACAACCAACGAACCAGACTGCCAAAATCACAGTGTCAGAATCAGACAGTAGAACACAATTTACCCCATTTCACTGAACAGGTTTTCAAAAGGCTTCTGAGGCAATTGTTTCTTCTGCCTCTTCCCCCAGTGGCAGGAGGCAGTTGGGAGATCAAATTTTGGAGACAACAACTTTAACTCCCACTGTCTCTGGAAGGAACACTTCACACTGAGCAGGACAAAGGTAAACCACTATCATCCCATTTGGAGATATGCAATCTCTCAACAAAAGAACAAAACAGAAGCTCATCATCTTCCAAAACCTTTTAGCAGATTGTAAGTCAACATAACTTATAGCACAGCATTTCATGTGCCAAAAGAAATTGTTTTTTCATTCTCTTTGTAACACTGACCAACACTGACAGCATGTGGGAAAGAAGGTGCAGCCCATTCAGAAAGGATCAAGGCCACATTATTTCTCCCTGCTGACAAAACAAAAAACATGCAAGTTTGAATCCCTCCTCATGTCCTTTTCAAATTGAGGAAGACTTCTAGTATGAAGAGAGGATGCTTACCTTTAGAGATTCTTCATATGCAGATGGAGTAGCCTGTGACTACTGCTTTAAACCTGGCATGGGAGAAAACTGGTTCAACTGCCTTGTTTTGCTAAAGCAACCTACATGCAAGTTCTGCTGGCACATCTTTATTAGTAGCACTAAATACTACACATGATCCTAGGAGAGCTACTTTGCAAACCATACCTCCGTAGATCTTTCTGTTCTTCCCACTGCTTCTGCTTCTGTAGCTTCTTCCATTGCCTCTTGGACATAGGCTCAAGGCGTTCTTCTTTGTCTGATCCTGCCTCCTGTCTCTCTACTGGACTGTCACTTGACTTCACCTTTCTTTCCACATTCGCAGCTTCAGGGGACATGGTATTTTCTGTTGGCACCTCTGGGCTTTCTGTTAGCGTTTCTGATGACATCAGCTTTTGGCCAGGTTTATTGACTTGTTTCTCAACACGTGATAAATATTTATTTAAAAGCAATTTTTTCCCCTCATCAATTCTGTAAAAAACAAAACATTAGCACGAATGTTATTAACAAGAAGCTCAATCAGAAAAAATATCACTCTACACTTACCATAAACCTGAATAGAGGAAAAATAATGAGATTTGGGCTTTTTGCTGTTGTTGTTTAAAGCTCAATTAGTGCCTGTGCAAACCGTACAATATAAAATACTAGTGAGAACGTGACCTGTATTCAGATCATGTTGAAAGCTCTGCCTGCTGCACCTGCAGACATTCAAGAGTTTCCAATTAAAAACTCTGTCGTAACACCACTGCCCGAGAGTAGGGAATCACACTGGAAAAAACATAAAAGAAAAAACTTTACCAGTACTATTACAGGTACACAAAATATTCTCAAATATTCACAAACAGAAAAAAAACTAAGGAGGTATCTTGCGATATATATATAGAGAGAGGTAAATATAACAAGATTAAAGCTATTTGGGGGTGGACTGTGAACAAGCTGTACTTCTTAAAAATGAATTCTAATTCTTCTGAGAACCAAAGACACTGGGCAAAGCACTGACACAGACTGTCAGTGGACAGAACACAGTAAGGGCATTAAGAGACTAAACTGTTACTCAGCAAGATGTTCTGCGTATAAACAAATTACAATTATGCCCTGTCCTTTTCGACATCAAGTGGTGTTTTTTTGTATAAGAAGCTCCCCTGTGCTCAAAAGCCACACGGTTTTCTAAAGATAACCACTTCACCAGAGAACACCGCATAGCAGACCCAACACGCAGAAAAACAACCCCCCGGCTCCTTGAGGAACAGAAGAGCAGGAAAACACACACAACACCAGAAAATCCGGAGTGTTTCAGCTATCGCGCCCGGGTTTCCCTGTCTGGGGGTGTTAAGCCAGCGGGGGGG
>NW_009954196.1:1605322-1626474 GCF_000747805.2 Chaetura pelagica | reverse complement strand
CGTCCCCCCCAGCCCTGTGGCTGCGGGGCCTCTGTGGGATTAAGAGGAGTGAAAACTAAGAAAACCTTATTTTTATCTGGTGGTTTTGATGACACTGCTGGGTTCACGCAGGGGCCAGTGCGGTATTTTTAAGTGGTCACATTCCTTAGAGCAGATTTCTAGCTGCAAATGTCCCCCAGCAATGCTGTGTTCCCTCTACCCCCTAAAAAGGGGTCTACACGCCTTCACGCTTCGTATTTTTCAAGGCCACCACCAATTAGCTCTTTAAGCTCTACTGTCAATACTTAACTAAGGGTGACGTTCCTTCCTCTTCAGATAACTGCATGAAAGAATGCTGCCCTGATACAGGAGTCAGTGCTGGAGACCAGGATTATATTATATGACAAAAATAACTTTGGGGCTGCCTAAATATGTAGGTATCCATTTGCCCCTGGTTAATGAGGCACACCAAGTTAGCAAACATAAAAATGCATGCTACCATAATACCCCTTTAATCTGCATCAGTGTTAATCTCAAGTTTCATTGGTTCCAGATATACATGCTCTTTCAGTTTTAGTGCTGGTCTCAGGTTTACTACAGCTATGTTAAAGTCACAAAACTGTACGATGTCACACTGACCTTTAGTTGCTGTTGGTATTTAGTATTTGTTGTAATACTTGATTTAATTTGTGATTTGTATTCCCTGTGTTATTTTAAAAGAGCTGGATTTGCTTTTGCTAGTGTCTATTTAAAACTTCACTCATGTCACTGTTACTATCTAGCTTTACACACCAGCATCACACAAGCCCAAATGTGCTGCTGTCCCTATGAACAATCTTTCATTGTCTTTTGGTCATTAAAAGGGCTGCAGATCAAGTACTGATAGAAGCTCTTTTGCTTGCTTGCTGTTTCAAAAAGGCAAAACGTCTTCTAACAAATTCACATAACATTCAGATGTGCTTTTTCTTAGAATGAAGAAACTGCTTACGCATTTTGATTTATAAATATTTTTCTCAATCAGTAATGCAATGTTTTCTGAAGTTTGCCAAGTGCCAAGTGGTGACAAAGCAAAGTGAAGACCTGAGCAGTTGTAAATATTGAGAAAGAGCTGCCTAACTGAATTTCATTCTTTTGACAGAGCTGTAACATGACTTTTCAAGCTGCTCATTCCATACTCAGTGGAGGCTCAGTTGTGGACACAGATACAACTCTCAGTGGGCCAGGTCTGATGGCAGCACTCCTGGGGTGAGGCTTAGGATGTAAGTAACATGCACAACTCACCTTTAGCCAGTAGCCTGGCTGGGCACCTCCCCTCCCCCTGTTCCCTGGGACAGAAACAAGGTGTGTCTTTTCCACCAAAACAGCGGGAGCTGGGGCAGGCAGGCACCAGCTGAAGGGTAAAGATGGACTCGATGGACTTCTTTGGTGCACATAGCAGAAATTTGAGTTGAAAACCAAAATCTTCACATTGTTGTCCCTGAAAAGAAGACAAAACCATTTTGTTGACCCCAGAAGATCTGAGGAAATCTCATTAGTTTTATTAGGTCGTATAAAGATATGAGCCTTATAGTTTGGACTCTGGAAAATGTGCAGCAACAGTTATACTTTGACCCCAGTCCATATGCCAGCATGGCATGAAATGTACAGTAGGGGCTGATCCTGCAACCTCTGTGTGTAATGGACTTTGCTGGACCAATGCTTCTCTCACTGGTGTAATTTGACTTCACGGAAGTCACTGCTGATTTACTCTGGCCATAACTGAGGTGAGGCTCAGGCCTCCTGTGCTTAAGAAGTCTGAAGAACGTATCAAGTATGCATTATGTGCACATATATGGGTGTATATATGTACATGTATGTACAGCGTTTTTCTACATGATGGTTACATCCTTAGTTCTGTAATTGGCACTACTACAGTAGGGCCAAAGAGATACACACTGATTTAGCTCAGCATGGAATTCAGCCTCTGATATTCTAGTGTCTAAGTGAGGCCCTCTTTAAATAACTTTATTTCAAGGAAGAAATAAATTTCCTGTGTTCCAAGAGCGTAAAAGGACAATTGCTCTTTTCCAGACTTCAGACCAAGACCAACTCCTTCTCATGAGTGAAGTGTGAACACTGCAAACCTCCAAAGCAGGGTTGTACCTCCAGTCTCTCTAGCCAAAGTTGGTTTTGCACACAGATAATGTCCTTATTTTTTTCAACAAAACACAGGAAGCCTGGCAAGCTCCTTGTTTACCAAACATGGCAAAGGGATCCTTTGCCTCAGTCTATTGAATTCAAGAGCATGTCACAGCCTGCATTCAGTATGTTTAATTCAAGAGTATGTCAAGAGCATAAATAACCTGAAACTGGGGAGAAGCAGTAGCTGTCTCCAAGGTTTCCTACTAATCTCCGCCCTCCCATGTGCATGCACACACGACACATAAAGAGCTTCAGGGGGACTTTCACAAGGTGATGAGAGAGGAGCAAGAAGCATTAGCATGGACCTCTTGTTTCTCACTGTTTGGCCGTGATTGATGTCCATGGTGCTCAGCTTCTCTTTCACTGCAAGGCAACAAAGGAGGCATTTATACTACCCAATGGTGAAGGCCAATCTCAGTTTACAATCCTATACTAATACAGAGTAGCTGGTGGAAGAAATGTCCCATTGGGAGCAGCAAAATGCAGTCTGGGGCACCATTGGTTCAGTCAGGGTGTTTGTAGCTTGCAGTCTTGTTAAAGCAGCCTCTGGAAGTGGAATGGAAGAACATGGTGATGGCTCACAGGTATGTCTCCTCCACAAGCAGGAGCAGACATCCTCCATCCCCGCAGAGCCAGAGGCTTCAGATGCTGGGAAGAGGGTGCTCCCTCACAGGCTGTGACTCCCAGGAGGTGCCAAGGAACTTGGGGGGTGACCTACTGCCCCACCATCACCTGGGAGACAAGGAGGTCCTTTAGAGAGCCCTGTGGCCATAAGGCTTAGTGCAAGATAGCCTGGGATTTACTCCCAGAGGAAATGGGGAAGCGTGTAGGTAGTCAGCCAGGGGCTTCTCAGGGGAGGGGCTGAAATGAGGGTATAAAAAGGGAAAAATAGGGTTGAAAAGGAAAGTTTGATTGGTCCTGTTCCCAGACCCAGCCAAACAGGTCCTGTTCACTGAGGTGGGACAGAATGGCTGCTTTATCTCATCTTTTCAGTCTCTAACCTCTGCCACTGCAATAATGTAAGATGTGGGCTGAGGCTGCTGAAAGAAAGATTTTTTTTTCATTTGGGATGATACAGGAACTGGCATTGCATTTGAGTGTCCATAACAAAGTAGCAACGTTTTTTGGGGTGGCACTGATAAATCACATATACTTTCTGCTTCCAGGAAGATCCTTACAAAGCACCTGCCACTGGGGTTGCTCACAGAGTTGCTACAAAACAGCAGAGACAGCGGTCGGGGTATGGCCCCTGGCAGCAACAGACACCGTTGCCCTTTCATTCAGACAGAGGAGGAGTGGCAGGATCTCTTGATGTGCCAGGACTGAAGGTGGGCTCCACAGCTAAGAAATGTGGCTCTGTGGTCTCAGTATCCAAAAACGAAAGCCGAGGTGATCGATAAAGTGGGGTAGAAACCATGAGTTACCCCAGTTCTTAATAATTAACTGGAAGTCCTTTGATGAACTTAGTACCTGAGTGTGGAATTTGGAATCTGACCTTTACTACATGTAGATAAACAGTGTGGCCAACCCGGTGGCTCTCTCCGCAAGCACCCCTCCACTCTCAGGAGCTCACTTGGAGACTCTCACACTTCATGCTGCAGTCAGGAGCCTGCGGAAGTCCAGCATGATTCTTCTTACCGTGCTGTTCCTTTGCATCATTTCCACTTACTCAGCCTCTGTTAAAGGTAGGTCTCGGTTCAGATTTTGTCTGAGTGAAGGCATAACCAGTGCATGCATGCAGATCTGCTTTGCATCAAAGTCAATCATCTTTACTCGTCCATCCTTGAGTAATGTAAATTTCATTTAGCAATTACAAAGATTTCAGTGCTGGTAGTATTTGTTTCAGCAGAGAAGATGGAGGAGACAATGTTTTCAGGTGCACAGGGCCAGTAGTGTGAGCCAGCAGTCTGGGGATCTTGACCTTGCTTAGTCAGGACATGCTGTGAGGGCACAGACTTGAAAGCGACTATTCACATGCTCAGAAGTTAAACACACAGAAGTGCTCTGGTGGAGCAGAGCCAGGAAGTGCTCAGGGCTCTCCAGGTTTCAGCTTCTGAGCAGTTGACTCAGCTACCACTAAAGTCAGAAACAAGCATCCCATTAATTTCATGGGGAGCTTGCTCTGCAATAAGTCATGAAAATCTGGATGTCTGCACAAGCCCTGGGAGCAGGGCTTTACTCAGGTGTCCTGACAAAGGTCAAGGGTATGAAATCTGGAGACTGATTATCATACAAGCGTATGAAGCAAGGGAAGGTGTCTTTAGTAGTGACCCTTTGTGTATAACTTGACATTAAATTTAGAGGACCAACAACCTTAAAACATGAGCTGACAAGTAGCTTTTAGTTTAATGAGGATATCCTCATCATGATGAAGAGCAGAGGGGGCACACCATCCTAGTTTAATCTGTTAAAAAGGCTGCAGAGGTGCTCTCATGGGTGCCTCCTCCAGCTCCCTGCAGGAGATCCAGGGCCCTGTATCTGGGTAAGCACAAAGCAGTAACCTTCCTCCCTACCTCTGTATCCCCTTACAACAGCAGTTATAAAGCAGATATGTTTGCAGACAGCTCCTCTGTCTATGAATGTATTTCACGAGACTGCCAAGTAGAATGTATGGCTAGATACCATTGTGCCACATTCTGATGTCTGCTCTTCCCAGCTTCTCCTTAATATCAATTAAGCAAAGCTGCTTCTGGATGTGAAGTAATTTTTGTCACTTTACATCCTCAGGGTACTGAGCAAGCATTTTCCCAGTAATTAGTCTTCCCTTCAGCTCTGCCAGGTCTCATCTCTCTCTTGTGCAGAGAGATTGAGAGCTGAATTACTGGCCCAAAGGTCAGCTAGTGCTTCAGTGACAGAGATGGGATTAGGATGCGTTTTACCATTCCACCAGGCCATGGTGCCTTTTGGAAATACTGAAAGAATATTCTTTTCCTTTAAGTCAGCTAGATCAGCACACCTGAGACTTTTCTGCTGCAGTTCCACTTGAAAAATGTTTTCAGATAAGTGTCTGGGTTTATGTTTTAAAGCTATCCAGTATCAGAAACAGTGACAAATATAATTTATGAAGGTAGAGCCAGCAAGTAGTTAGAGATGCACATGCTGTGCATGCCATATGTATTAATAAAAGGCACAGGACTTGACAGCTGTCTCTGCTCATGCAGTATAACCTTCTGTATTATACAGTATCATGGTTTAATTATAGACTTGGCATGTTACCCTTAATGACAGACACTTAACATTACTTGTCAAACTATGTGTTATGCACTCCACCTTGAAAGCAGGCACTTCTGACCCCAAGAGAGCGTGGCCAATTGCAGTCTTTATGTCCATCTCACCTCCCTTCTCAGTGGGACATTTGCCACCAGCTGAAATGGCAATGGCTGTATGGGTGGCAAGGATCCCTGTGCTGCACTAAGTACAAAGGAAAGAGCTTCTAAAGACCAGGGTTTTATTTAAGAACAGTTTCAACAGGAAAGGTGTAGGAATATTCCTTTTTCAGATAGTACTGGTGTTTTTCTTAATGAAAGATGGCATGAAAAATCAGTTATGCTGTTTTGAATACTGGTTCTGGGCAGTGACACTGTATCCCTCAGCCACCAGTAATCCCCTTTGCCTCTTAAACTGACCCTGCTACCCAGCTCTCTTTGCTTCCCCATTTCCACCAGGGTAAGTGCTCACTCCTTGGCACTGCCTTCAATACTGCCTCATCCCTGCTGCTTCTCATATCATGACCCACTGCTGGCTCACCCTTTTCCATCAGTGACATCAGTCTTGCAAATAAAGGCATCTTTTGCCTTGGCTCCTGCAGTGCTTCCCATGTATGAAATGGTGGAACTTTCAGAACCTAATATTCTTCTAGCTCCCAGAAGTACTTTGCAATTATTAATCTCTTCCATGACACTTGCAAGAAGTTGCTGCATCATTTGCTTGTCTGTTTCCTTTAAGAGGGAACAGTTCTTTTGTATGTGGCAACAAGAAAATGTTAAAAGGGTGGAAGAGGGAAGGAACTCTTGCAAAGGGAAAAATACAATCTGTGAGTTGAGCTGTGGGAAAAGGAAGAGGATAGGTGAATTTCAACTGAAAAGAGAGAGGGAGAAAACCCACAAACATCCACCTTAACATGCTGAGAGACACATCTCTTGGCACCCAGATCATTTTTCTTGGATATGCTTTCCCCCCACCTTTATCTTTAGATGGGCCTGTTTCACTGTTTGCATTTAGAAAGCACTTAGTGGGTGGCACTCATAACATCTCAGCTGGTATTAAATCATTAGCCCTGCCATTTCTGCTGCAAATGAAGGACATTCTGAACCAGGAAGCAACCTGCTCTGAGGTACTGCAAGGAAGCTGGGGTGTCCCTGAAAGATTCAACCATCTCTGGGCAAACACAGAGCACCCTCTGCTCTTCAGGGCAATGTAGCTTCAGAGCTGATAGGAATGTGGGCAACTGGGGAAGTGGCTAGGAAATTCACAGTAAATCTGAAGGGAGGGTTGTAAGCCTCTTGGTGACTTTGTTTTCAAGCAGACACACAAGACATGCAAAACTAGGAGAGCTCTATCATGCCAACATTAATGCTTCAGCCTCCCTGCAAAAAAATCTATAGTCACTGCTTTGAGCTCTCACATGGCAAACACACTCCCCCAGGATTACCAAACTCTCTGTGCCACATCTCCAGCTGGTATAAAGCAGAAGTCAGTTTAGTTATGTGTAGCTTTGCCAATTTATGCAACTTGAAGACCAAACTTTGAGGCGTCACTGTTTGCCTCAGGAAAAAGTTCTTTGAAGCTTACCTTTACTGCTATGACATCTGAGTGAACAGGAGGGACGCAGGAAAAACCTTTTAAAAAGGGTTTTGAGCACTGCAGAATGTATCTGTATATATCCAACATCTGTGTTGGAACTACAGTGTCCACCTACCTAATTGGGATTTAAAATCTGAGTGTGGAATAAGACAACACATTGGTTTTCCTTTTTACCAAAGCAATGAGTTTAAATTTATGTAACAGAGTTCAATAAAACACTGAGGGACATGACATAAATCACAATAGCCTTTTGATTCTCTGCAAGGGACTTTGAACACACTGATGAAATTACAGCATGCTTAAGAATTTGTCTGAGATATTTTGATAGACTTTTTTTCTTTTTTTTTTTTTTTTTTTTTCTTCTTCTCTGCACTTGTCATAAGACTGAGATGCATTTCCCTGAGGACAGCACTTTGCTTTTCATAGATAACTCTGTTGTGAAGTTTTTGTTTCTGCTCTGTACCTCCTGAACTCCATGAAGAAATTCCCAGTGGGTTGAGTGGTGCAGCATTCAAGAGCAATTCAAGAGGGTAGTGCTGTGCTGATTACAGATAGCACCTAAGGTCACTGTGCGTGTATTTACTTTGCAGATGGAACAGCACTTTGTGTACGGCCAGGTTCTCCTCCTGTCCCTTCCCTCTACAAACTGACCTCATCAGTTTTTCTTATGTGGAATAGACCTTTTTTAGGCATCCACACCAGAGGAGAGAAGCCCTCGAAAGCAGTGAAAAGGGGTGTTACATATACTCTTTGTGGCAAAATATTTAGAGAGTATTCAAGAATAAATTTATTTTCCTTAGCATGATATTAATTCCTGTGCCTGAGGCTGGGTAGAGAGTTGTGACACTGGTGCCACATGTTCCCCACATGGTTGAGCATGAGCAAAGAAAAAAAGAAGACAGAAAAGGATGTGGTAGTAAGTAGTTTCATAAAGGAAAAATAAAATTAATGTGTATCCTACAGGTTTCATTTACACTAGGAAGAGTGCAACAGAATCCCTAGGGAACAGCCTATCCAAGTTGTTAATGCAGATGGAAATAGTACCATAAATTGGATATGCAAGTTGCATTTATGCTAGAATTTGGCTTTTTGTATCCCTTAAGCTACATCAATTAAGAGCAGAGGCACAGCTATGGAGACAATTATTTAGTTTAAAGAACAAGGGCTTAATTTTTTAATCTAAAAATATTTTCCCAATGTACTACATTCACGTCACCCCTGGGCAAGGCTCTCAATAGGAAGACTCGAAATAAACATGCAAGAGGTGCAGAGAATGGTTTCTGTTGGCTCCAACAAATTACATCGGTGCATTTCAAATTGCTAAGCACACAAATGGTATAATTAATTACAGTTGCAAAATAGAGTTCCAAATAATTTTGGATTAATTTCTAATACTAACATATCCAAGTAAAGAATTTGACACTCTCCTATTCATATAAGTTTAGAGCTGGAACAAAAGATTTTGTGGACATTCTTATCTTAAAAATGTGAGATTTATTTCAACCTAATCACAGAAAATCCCAGCTGCTCCAGTAGAACACCTCTGTAATCAAGGGTAGCAGGATCAGTCCCATAAATCTTTTGTTGGCAATTAAATTTTTAATTTTTCTAAAGATGATTTTTTAGAGAAAATAACAGATGATGTGACTTTGTCAATTCTAAAACAGTTTGTTTTTGTTTTCCCAACAGGGCACACTACTGGACCAAGCTTAAATAATGACAAGCTGTATAAATTTGCTTACTCAGCTGAAGTGTATGTTGATCAAGTGAAAGCATCACTGCAGAAAAGTGCAGGCTACCGGATTTCTTCTGGTGTGGATGTCAATCTCTTATGGAGAAATCCTGAAAATGATGATGACCAGTTGATCAAAGTTACGGTAATTAATGCTAAATTACCCAAACATGCCCAAACTTTTCAGCATTTATCTAACTGCTAATTTAATCTTGAAGAATTTTTTGCTGAAGATGAGCTCAATCTTTTATTCTTCTCTCGTCTCATCAACTAAAACCAGCTTCTTCGATAAGCTGATTTTTATAGAATAAAACTTCACAAGACCATATCTAACATGATAAGCCAGAACGTCAGAATGTCTCCTATGTTTTGAAACCGTTTCATACAGCTTTTGCATCTTCAAACAACTGGTGTGTAAGAACCTACTTGAGGGGCAATATGTTGTCTGAAGTATTTGGTTCTAGCTGCAAATCATTACATTAGCTAAATACAAACTGCATTTGGTACTTAGCTTTACAGTGAATTTTTCTGCCCCAGTGGTGAGTGCTAGTTTATTTTAAAAACATAGACATAGTCATAATGAAAGATGAATGATCAGAACCAGAAATGAAGGAATAAAAAAGATGCATTAGGTGGTTTAGTCTACCTAGCCTACCCCAAGTCAATACTAAACTGCTCTCTACAAGAATTTCCTCTGCTTTTACTTTGCTAGATAAGAGATGTTCAAGTTGAAAATGTGAATGAACGTCCAGCTGCCAAAAACATCTTCAAAGGAAAAAGCATGGACAAGGTCATCGGGAAACAATATCTGGAAGCTTTGGAGAGGCCTATAGTTCTTGAGTTAGTCCGTGGAAAAGTAAGTCCTGGTCTTTTAAGATTCAATCCCTGAGGAGACCTGAGACAAATCTTTTCTTACAGGCTTGGAAAATTCGCCAATTTGCTATTTTCTCAGTGTTCTTAATATGCCATCATGTCGTATCTTTCTATGCAAAGCACAGTAGTTTAGAACAGACCATAATTCACCTGCACAAGGGACCCTCCAGCCCGAGACTCTCATGCATGGAGGACACTGTACAGTATCGAAATAAACAGCAGCTCGGCCACAAATGTGTGGGTACACATGCAGATATGTGCACAATTGCTCTGTGAGATTGTGCTGTGGACGTCTGTGAGGCCCAGGTTTTATCCAAGATCTGAAGGCAGAAAAAGAGGGACAGTTTGTCATGAGGGAGGTTATACTGAGTCTGTGAGAAACTGTGTTAATCACTTTAAACCCTTAGCAAATACTTTAGCATGACTGCTTTTCTCACATCTCTGGCTTGCTTATTTACTTCAGTGTCACCTGCAGTTTCAGTGCTCCTGAATTAATGAGCTTGATACTGAAAGAACCATTCCTATTGTTCCTCTACTGGGAACTGTCTCCGAAAATCAGAAAGGACAGTGATCAGGCTTGTCTCAGTGTATGCCTGGGTTTTATAGCTTGCCATGAGAAAGCAGCAAAACACTGTCCCACTGCAGGAGCACCCATGTCCAATTGTAGCTCTCAGAGTCACAGTCTTGCTCAGGAAGGGAATTAAGGAAATCCATCTCCCCTTCTTTTTCCATGAGGAGCTGCTTGCTCATCCCCTTATACTCAGCCTACTGCTCTGGCCAGGGAATGGCAAGGCTTGAGCCATGGCTGCTCCTGCCTCCTTTCTACAGTTCTTTACCTTATCATTGCTTGTGGCTGGGAGTGTTAGGCCAAGAGCCTTGCTCCCCCCTCTGCAGCCCCAGCAAGTGGGATGTGGGCAGAGGGGCAGTGAGAAAGAAGGAAGGTTGAAGGTCACACTCCCTTTTCACCACTGCAGAGCAGAGTAAGGGCTGTGACACCCTATCCCAGCAGGATCTTTACCTCCTGCTGTAAATAGGCACTGAGCACATACCCTGGCCACCAGCTCAGCCTACTGAATTGCAGCTGCTATCAGGCCTGTTCAGTAACTTTCAGACTCAGCCCTGTCATCAGTTTTACACAACATAAAAAGAAACAGGACAGCACTGGCTCCCAACTGTACACATCCCTAAAGGAGGACAGAAGTATCAGAAGAACACAGTCAAAATACATCTCTGCTCCTAATACATTAAGCAGTTCACATGCTAAGATTGAGATGTAGTATTAAAAACTAGGGCTTTTTCTCAGGTAACAGGGTCTGTACACTCCTTTTATGATTTTTCTATGGTATGATACTTTCATCCCTGGCACAGTGATTTCACCTTCCAGGGCTGCCCCGAGATAACACGCTGATTGTACTTACATTTCCTGAAAAAAAAAAAAGTGCACTTTTAAAGCACCTTGAATGCAAAGTTGAGGGGCAAAGTCTTGTTACTAGAGGAGAGGCTTAAGCACAACAGTTGACCCATCAAGTGCAAAGGTTGCGATGTGTTTGACACGTCATTTAAGTAATTATAACTGTGATTTATCTATGATTCATTCTGGGTTTTCATAACCTATGATTAAAGTGCAACAGATATTATATCCCTGTGAGGAGGGATTATGTAGAAAAATGAGTTACTTGTGAAATTATGTAAAGTTTCCCATTTACCCTGTAAATTCTCTCTAAGGATGCTCACTGCAGTGAAACTGTACTTGGGTTTAGCTGAAGCCCTAAACATGTTTGTACTGCTATTCACAGGCACTGCAGCCCCTGGAGTTGGCTTAAATAAGGGCAACAGGTCCAAATTCAGCTTCCCAATCACAAAAAGTAAAGGGAGTTTTTCTAGAGAGGATCCACACTATTCTTTTCTCATGTAACTGGATTTGTTACATACTTTATTCCTACAGGTCAAAACCTTCTACTCGTATGAAAACGAACCCGCTTTTACTCAAAATATTAAGAGAGGCCTGGCTAGCCTGTTCCAGCTACAGCTGCACTCCGGCACTGTCAGTGAGGTATGATGCTATATCTGCTAAGATAATAATAATCAGAGAAAGAGGCAGAACCTGGTCTGCTCTGCAAGGCAGACCTGTGGCTCCTGCTGACTTCAGAAGGAAGGAACTGTGACAATAATCAGCCTTTTAATCACATTTGAGGCTGGAGACATAAAGACAGTCCTCTGAATATTTGCTGACACAAGTGAAGTTGCTGCAATGAATGTAAAGAACTGGTGAAACTATTTCATTTAAAATGTATCCATTTACCAGAGTTTGGTAATAAATCAACTTAAACCATGTTACTCTACAAAAGATTATACTGATGTATGAAGTCAGTTGATTCCTAAACTAAATTCAATGGATTAGGCCATTTTAAATCAGAGTATCCACACAAAGTTAGCAATTGTTTAGCCACATCCATTCAATCTGAATTATATTGTTAAATTTCTACAACCACCCACATAAGCAAAACTGGATTTTAACTTGCATTTTGTGAGTATAGTGCCAACTGCTTGTTGTTTCCTAATTTTTCTGTTTAAACAAACATTGTTAGCTTCCTTCATAGCCATCTAATGAAAAGCACCCCTGGATATCCAAAGCAGATAGTTAGAAACACTGATATCTTCAAAACTGGTAAATAAATCCAAAGTGTGTCCCATCTCAATTACAGCATTCCACCAGTGGAGAAAATAGTTTGACTTTGGAAGGTTTTCTGGGGTCCCAAAGATAAACTCAAGAAATTGTACTAATCTCATTCATTTTTTCAAGGTGGATATATCTGGGAAATGCAATACTACTTACCACGTAAGGCAAGATCAAGTGACAAAAGTAAAAGACGTGGACTCCTGTGAAATAGAAAAAGAAGGATTTACCAGTCACAACCAGGTATGGTTCCGTTAACAAAATAAAATATCTTCTGCCTGTTTAAAAATATATTATTAGTAGGTCTCAATAATTTTCTCAGAAATCCTTTCTTGCATTACAAAAAGCAAATTCTACATATACATTTTGTAGTATTGCTAGTACCCATAGAGACAACAGGAAATACTCTCCTTTTGTGTAAACCACCTTGACTCAGCTGACATTGAGTACAGCACACCAATTTGCATAATTTTTTTAATCTCTTCCATAATATATTTTAGTTTCTATGCAGATTTACAGCACTTTTTTCCTGGCTGTACAGAAGTTTTAATTGCTGTGAGGCTTCTTTTTGATTTGCGGGAAAATACTAGATACAGCCACAGTCACAGTGACAACAGTAACCTTTTTCCCAGCTTCTAAGTCACAGCATTTACTGTACACAATAAATGACAGGCAAAATGCTGACTCCTGAATGGAGCCTGGTCAGGCTTGCCTGAAAGGTCAAAGGCTTCCCTAATACACAGCTGTAATGTCGGAGATGTGCTGTAGAAGTAACTGAAGCCCTGCTATGGCCTTAATGGTCCTCCACTACCAGTAAATGCCTTTCTAGTGGTTCCTACTCAGTGCAGGCTGGACATATGTCAGTAACTGACCTTTCTCAGCTCAGAGAAGTACAAAGGTAGCACACACTCTGTTAACAAACTGCCTCAACACTCTGACTGAATTCCTGAGTTTCACACTTGCCACAAAGACTTCATATTGTTTACAAACAGATCAAGCAAGGTGGCTGGCTTTGCTTCCTGGGTGTGAATGTGACCACTTTATTTATAAAACATTTCCCTGGAAAAGTTTTTCATCTTATTTAAAGCATACTTTTAACTAGTGTAGTACCAGCCATTTTCTCAGTTGTAGCCTGCTCCATAACTTCCTCCCTTTCTCCCCTTTTTTTTTCCCCCTCGTACATACTGAATTTGAAACACGTAGTGCAGAAGTGAGCAGCTTCTTGTTGCAGAAGGAATTTGTGAGACCCTGGTTTATAGGCTTAGCTTGAGAGGCTGTCAAACCTCATGCACCTTCCTTATTTGGCTCTATTTCATGATAAGTTTTGCCCTGATTTGGAACTGTGAGCTCTTTTCCTATTCTGTTGTTTATTGATTTTTGTTAATTTTTGGTTTATTTTTTAATCATTTTCAGATTTTAGATGTCGGTACAAAAGCCACATCTGCCACAATTTATGTGCTGGAAGATAGTTTCATTAAATCCATTAAGGCAGAAGAAAATTATGTGTTTGTTCTGAATTCCCGACGAAAAACTGGTGCCAAAATAGTTTCAAAGTAAGTTGGGCAATTTGACTGTCATTGATGGTAGCATTCAAGTCAGGTTGTATGCGTATGTCTTACAGCATCAAGCACTAATGCCCTAAACTCTTCAGGTAAGGATTTAGGTCTCTTTTGTATCCATATGGTACGTAGTCCAACTTTGATTAAGGGCTCTACCATACCACAAATAATAAATAATGGCATTAATAAGAAATGAAATGAAAACACCTGGAATTGGCCAAAATATTTTAAGAAACACATTACTTCCCTAGGTGTTCATTTCTGTGTCCTCTCATTTCTTAAGAAATACTTCCAATGGATCTTCATTTCTAGTATGTGAAAGTTCAGAAGTTCAGAAAACAAAATCTGCTGCATAGAAAGGAAGCAACAATGAAACCTGGATCTGTGTTAGACTCCAGATTCTAAAACACTGAAAGTTTGGAGATACTCATACAAGATAAATTATTCAGGTGTTTCCTTAGAATTATGATATTAAAAAAATGTACACTCAAAATCTCACTTTCAAGATCTTCTTATGAACAAATACATGAAACATGGAGGGATTTTTGTTTCCTCTTGCCATGATTTCTGCATATCCGCTGCAATGGCTGAGCTCTAACAGTGCTTCACTCTGTGGATACACAGGCAGAGACTGGAACTGAAGACAGTACAAGCAGGCCCTGGACTGATTGCTGGGAAGCAAGTCGCCGGTGTTATCAAAGCCGTGGATTCCAGTTACGTTGCTGTGCCACTGGTAGCAGAGCCAGTCAAATCTGAATGCAAAAAGTGTCCTTCAGTAAGTAAACAGGCTCACTGAATGTCAGGCTGGTTAGCTGAGCAGGAGAGTGAAAGGCGTTTCTGTTCAACCAGCCCACCAGGACAGGTCTAATGTAGCAGTAAAAAATACACTCCAGAGTGGGGAGCATGGTAGTGATGCAATGGTGCTCCACCTTACAAGTGGGTTTTAAGATCTACCCCTTAAAGTATCAACCTTTTTGCTCTCTTTCAAAGACAGAGTGCAGCATTTCTAAGAGCACTAGAAAATACAACACTCTCGTTTTATCTCATCTTTGTCAACCTTGATTTTGCAGGAACTTATTTCCTCTGGGTGATGGAGTGGGAAATTACTTTTAAGATGGTTGGCCACTGTTAATAAACAATTCTGTCATGGGGGAGCTGAACTGCTGCTAGAAATTAAAGCTAGTGAGCTAGTCCTTAGGTAGGCCAAAACTTTATTGGCAATATATCTAGCATCCTCTTACTGCCTGTCTCAGAAGGAAGTCTTTTATTTAAAAGACTTTATAGGTATCTTATTAGAAAATGCACCTTCAGTATTCTTGGCAAGTCCAATACTGTTCTAATTTTTACCATGTAAAAAAAAATAAATTACCTTGTTTGTTTTTTAATATTTAAAATATCTAAAGACTGCTAAGAACTTGGTACTGTAAATGCATCAGATTTTGGTTTACTGATGCTATTAATCACAAACTAATATACATTGCTACAGTGATTGTTAGCATTGTGGAATGCAATTAGCAGTGAATGGAAACATCAGTTTAAAGCTTGTTCCTCTCTGTCAGTTCTTGATAAGCAAGGTAGGCTTCTATCAGCATTTGTAATTTTAATCCTCCAGAAATAGTCTTTATGGTCATAAATACCTTACTAGATTGGAACTTGTGCAAGTTATTTGGAAGTAGCTTTGCACTGCAATAGTTTGTCTTGTCTAATGCTTGTTGATCTGCAGAGAAGATGAAAAAATATGTTGGGGGAAATAAAATAGAAATGATGCTGCATGTGTGCTGGAGCAGCTCTGAGCAGGGAACATCAAAAGATCTTGAACAGAGCAGGGATAGGTGCTTTTTCTTGTGACTCTGCCCATCAGAGTGTGCTGACCAATTTGTCACTTGGAACTGAGTTTATCATAATAGAGTTAGTTTCCAGACCAAGATAACAAACATAGGATATAAGTCTAGACTACTGCTTGGGCTCTGAACTATGTCATTATAAACCTAATGTTACCAAGAAAATGAGGTCCTGCTTTGTCACTGTATTTTGCAGTAACTGCTATGAAAATATGGGGTCTATCAAAAGAACACTGATCCAAAGCAGCAATATAACATTTGGTTCTTATTTATCAGAGCATTCATTAATGCCATGCTGACATGGTATGCACCACAGTTTTGTTTTCAAAACCCTTTTTGAATCATAACAGGTCTTATCTCTGTGAGTTTGATAAAATAACCATTACTATCCCCACTTCAGAGATGGCAGCATTAGCTTCTGTGGTGTTATGGCCATTTACATTTAAATTTAGGCCTAGATTTCTGTGTTTAAGCATCATAAAGCATGCTCTTTTCAGAAGAGTTCATGGTTCTTACAATTTTTTTATGCTCAAGGTTCGTACAGGAACCAATGCTTGCCCCTTCTGAAATGGAAGTAACTTTTTTCTGTCTTGTGCAGCCAATCTGTGTAGGTTGGTAAAGCAGCTGTCAGGCACTGATATTCAAAACAAACTCCTGCTCAGTGTAAGACTTTTTGCTTTAGCTTGACTTTTCTGAGAGTGCCCACAAGACCTCTGGTCTGATCTCAAGAGATTTTTGTCCAAGCTCAGATGGGTTGCCATGTGGAAGCATGTGTATCTGTGCCTGAAACCTTGGACTATTCAATCCAAACTGCCTGATATTCATATCAGGAGAATGTAGCCCCTCACAACAGCTAATTAAATGCTGTTTTTTAAAGTCATGCTCACTGCAGGAGAGAGCAGCTGCTCCTTGTAGCAGCTGAATGGTTAGAGCACCCCTCACCCCTCCCAAAGAAGAAGACTTGAACTCCACTCTCTTTTGCTTGAGATGGCTCCAGCTTGCATTTCCCACTTTGCTTGTCTCTAGGATGTGGGCTAAGATGACTGAGAGCAGCCCACACAGCTGGGCTTTGCACAGGAGAAAATACAGGATTAATGAGGTTAGAGATTTTTTTGCTGGGCTATGGTGCAACTTCAACAGGGGTAATAGAAAGAACACATGCATATGTTTATCCAATTCCAGCTTATAATAGCCACACTGACCTTGGTGCTAAGCACTAATCACCCATTGAGGTTAACAGACCCATCTGCCTCTGAACACGAGCTCCTCCCAGCTGGTTATTAATCCTCAGGAAATATCCTATGTCTCAATCTTTGTTGCCTAATTATTGTTTGTTACAGTTGATGGAAGTTGCACTCTGTACTGCTGAATGATACCTCTATTTGCCAGCAGGTTCAAGAGTTATTGCCTAATAAATATTGCCATGAGAGGGGTAGTATTTTAGTAAAGGTCAAGTGGGTGCTAGTGTTATTTCCCACTTGGGAAAACTGCAGTAAGCACTGCTGCAAAGAACAGCTGAGTTTTCACCAAGGAATGTTCTCAATAATTTGAGATAACAGAGGCAAAGGCAAGTGAGAGAAAAAAAGGTCAAAACACCTGCACCGGTTTCTTATGGGAGTGTATCTGGAAGGAGAGGTTTTGGTGCTTTGGTACCATGTTGGCTCATTCAGGTAAAAAATGTGGTGTGTGGAATAAATAGAGCCACAACATCTAAATAAACTGATACCTGTTCTAATACCATCTTACCTATAATTTTGTACAATAACCACAAATCCCTCCCCGTCTTATATAGGTTTATTAATAAGAAATGGGAATTATTTGTGGGACATTTACTCCCGTTCTATACTAACCACTTACAAATTTACCGTCTTCTAAGAAAATATAATTAATTTGTGATTTGGAAATTGTGCATCTCCCACTTTAAAAAACAAACAAACAAAAACCTTAGGAGAAAATGGGAACAAAAAGGCAAACACATTCACCAAAAGCACAGTAAATTTGCAAGAGAAGAGAATTCACCTTATTCCAGTTACAGTGTAACTAATAATGTTTTTTTTCCAAAGTGGATTGCATTTAAGGCAATGTATATTATTAGGAAAATACTAAAGTGTTGGAAGAACGACAGCTATAGAAAGGTTTCAAAAATATTTGTGTTGGGATCTCACTAAAGGATCAGCAGTTTCTTGGATTTCAGCTAATTTGAGCAAGAGCTGCCCCACATATATTCATTTACTAAGCCTGATTTTGAGAACTGAACCACAATCTGAGAGATCTGACATAATGTGAATTACTTTATAGCTTTCTGAACACTGGCAGAGCATCAAAGAACATCTACATCCTGAAAAACTTTCCAAAGCTGAAGCAGCAAGAAGCTTTTTGTCATTCATTAAGAACATCAGAAAAGCTACGAAAGAGGAGATACTGAAGATTATTAAAAGTGAAAATAAAGAACTTCTGTAAGTCACCATGAACAAGCTTTCAAAAGGTTGAAGTTACTTAAACCTGCAAAAGAGCAAATGGCATGCAAACAGATTCAATTCTACTGGTGATGTCCTAGCAATGCAAAACCAGTATTCAGAACTGTCTACAGTAAAAGGATTTTTTTTTAAAAAAAAAAAGCTGTGTTTGTGCTTGTAGCATATTTGCAACACACTGTTCAGCCACCAAGACTGTGTCTACAGTGCAAGACAAACATGCTTGGTAGCTTGTCCAAAGGTTCTTATCCTGATTGCTTGTTCTGAAACACTGTAACAACTTCTTGACTGGCCAATTTGTTTCCTTCAAATGGAAATACAAAAATAAGAGGATGGTTCATGCCTATATATTGTCCTAAATTAGAGTTTGAGTGTGAACTGCATGCACATCTAGGTATATATACAGCTGAGATCTTTCAAACAAACCATAGCAGTTTTTAACAATAGAGATAAACCTGAAAGTAACTTGGGTATCATAGCAGCCTCTGGTTGGCCACTTTGTATGTAGAAGTAAAACACTTTTTTTCCATTTACAACCTTGTCCTGTAAACTTTAGGATACTCTGGATAGGTCTGGTTTTTTATACTATTTTGGTCCCATATTTGCATAAATTCAAATATTATTAACTATGGACATGAATAATTTATGGAGTTCTACCATTTTGAGGTGGAAGATTGCAGAGACACGTTTCTTTCCAACAAGAGTAAAAATTTCTATCTCTTACCTGCAATGAAGAGATCTTTCAGCACATCAGCTTCTTTCTTTCTCTATGCAGCAATGTATCTGTCTCATTACAATTACATGTTCATTTCCACCTCTTTGCAGTCCCCAGATAGTGGATGCCGTAACCTTCGCTCAGACCCCGGCATCGCTGGAGGCCATCCTGGAGTTTCTTGACTTTAAGGATTCAAGCACTTCTGTCCTGCAGGAGCGATTCCTGTATGCCTGTGGGTTTGCATCTCACCCCAGTGAGGAGCTCCTGCAATCTTTAACTGTAAGTCAAAGGACTAAACAAAGACAACAGAATTAATACTCTTGAACCTCATCGCTGTCAAAGTCAAATGGAAGAAGGAACAACTGTTTCTGTGTCCAGTTTTCCTTTCTTTATGCCTTCCAATGGTTTCCTTTACATTGCCAGTAGAATATAGCCTGGAAAAAAAAATATATATCCCAGGTCCAGACTGAAAGTCTTATTTGTAAAATGTTATCAATATCTACTACTTGAAAAACAAACATAATTCCAAGCATTAGCAAGACAGTTTCAGGATTGTTTGATTGTTGCCTTAACAAAGTCATGTAACCATTTAATAATATTTTTCCAAGCATAGCTTTAAAATTAATCTACTACTTGAGACACTGAATGTAACTCAAGGAGAAGATGGCAGTCAGTTATGATGTGTAGCAACAGATCAGGGCTCTGCTTGGTCTGAGCCCAGGCCATTGTGGACATGACTGCTTTCGCACTGCACTCATGTTCACAGGAAATGAGGGAGGATATTCACCCCACCACAGACTGTGGGGCATCATATTTAGGCAGAGAGAGTAACAGAAGTGCTTCTGCATTGCAGGATAAGTTCAAGGGTGAAATTGCAAATGAAGAAATCAGAGAAACTGTTGTCATTGTCATAGGAGCGCTCATCAGAAAGCTGTGTGACAGAGAAGGCTGCAAACTTCCAGTGAGTATCTACCGTTCACTGCTGGCCATATTCTCACCTGCAACATGTTCCCTGTTGGTATTGCTGGGAGAGCATGAGAGACACAGGAAGCACATTTCCTTCTGTTTTAAAATAAGCCCATAAATGATTATGTTTAATAGAGAGAGGATTTTTTTTCTTTTAATAATGACATCTGCTTTGTCAGCTTTAGGCTTTAATATGGTCTCTTCTCATTTCTCTGGATTTGTCTCAGTTTGCTCTTGTTTGACAGAACTTTTTCTCACTGCCTAGTCTGTCAGCAGAAGCAGTATTTGAGCTCCCTTGTCCAAAAGCTTTGCACTGGCAACATGGCAAACTCAGGATTTATTTCATATTTGCAATAAACTTAGGTTCTTTCAGCTCCATGGAGAAAATTCATTGGTTCAAGTACACAACTCTGCCCCAAACATGCATAGAACAACCCTGGAGGAAGACTACCACCTTGACCATGGACTGAGTAGATGCTAGTGGTAGAGGATGAGGATGATCAGACAAAGCACTGCTGTCTGCTGGGTCTGTGATGTTTGAGATTGCAGCATACTGCTGAAAAGACAGAGAGGACCTGAATAGCCCTTAGGAATCCCTTTTTATTTCCCCTTAGTTGCCAAACACTCTTAAAACGTGATGTTATGAAGCACTAAAGAATACTCCCCTTGTTTGTTTTTGGCTTTGTGGGTTTTTCTTTGGGGGACATGTTGGCCCCATAAGTAAGACCTGTGAAGTCCCTGAATCGGGGCAGGAGCAGCTAGGAATGATAAATTTGTGGGCAAAGTGCCACTATGGCTATAGCTGCTTTGTTTATGCTTGAAGGAAGTTCACAGAGTTCACAAATGACACCTTTGCTAACCCTAGGCAATGATGCTCTGAAACAAAAGCATGCTAGAACCTAGCCCTGCCCCATCTACTTCTGCAAGGGAACCAGTTAGGTTTATGATCACCAATTAAACATGCTGTTTAATTTCTTTAGGCTGTTGCAGAAGCCAAAAGGCTGATTCTAAATAGACTGGAGAAGGCTAAGAAAGATGACAATGTGAGGATGTACCTGCTGGCACTGAAGAATGCACTTCTTCCTGAAGCAATCCCACTGCTTCTGAAATATGCTGAGTCAGAAGAAGGGCCCATCAGCAATCTTGCTGCCACTGCCTTACAGAGATACAATCCTTCTTTTCTCACCAAAGAGGTAAGAAAACATAACTGACCAAGAAAAGAAGTGCAAGAGACAGTAGTTTGTTTGTCAGTGCCACTCTTTACAAGATGCCCCCCCCATACATGGATTTTTTACCTCCAGGAAGTTATTATACACACTTCAGTTCCAGCCAGAAAACTCTATACATTCCTG
>NW_009954196.1:1598620-1605274 GCF_000747805.2 Chaetura pelagica | reverse complement strand
TGCCAACTCCCAGCTCCTAGTCTGCCAGTGCTGGTCAGTCTTTGGCTCCAGAGTCACAAAGCCATTGAAGGTGGCAGGCAAACTGTCCTCCCTTCACAAAATCTCTGCCTTCTCCATGACATAGAGGAGGCATTACAAACTTGAGCACCTATGTAGACTCTGCCCTTCCTTGTGCTTTCACATAGCCAAGGAGAATGCATGAAGTAAGAGAAGGGTAAAATAGCTGTATCTTACCCTGCAGCCTCCAAGAGTAAGAGAAAACATACAAAATAGTGGAACATGAAGTCCTGCCTCTGCTGCATTAGCCTGCATCCTATTTCATACCTACTGCTGGGAGCTGCGAGGTTGTCAGGGTGCTGCTCTGCACCCTGAAAATGCCAGAGGCCGTTTTGTCTGTGGGCCTACCTGGCTGTCTATGGACTTACCTGTCATAAAGACATTCAAAACCCGCCTGGACAAGTTCCTGTGTGATGTACTCTAGGTGACCCTGCTCTGGCAGGGGGGTTGGACTAGATGATCTTTCGAGGTCACTTCCAACCCCTAGGATTCTGTGATTCTGTGATTCTGTAAAGATGTGTCACAACTTTCTCAGGGACATTAGGCCTCCACGGGCACAATATAGAAAATTCAAATCACAAGATTCACAAGATTTTTTAAAAAGTACATATTTGTTTCACAATCGAGGAAATCTCTCTCTTGATCTTACCACTGCCACAGTATTTTGATCTTAGTACTCCTACTTATTTACAGCCCTGCTGTGAAAATCAGTGAGGAAGGCTGTCTTTGGAGTGTGGCTGAGAGAAGATAACATGTGGTCACTGAGCTATACATGTCTCATACATTCCAAAGGGACCATTAAAAACCGGGTGCTGAAAATATATCCTTATGTATTAGCCTAAGTTATGGAGCTAGCTTAAGCTGATATTATAAACAAGATTCCTGTCTGTGCTTTGCCCAGTCATCTGTGTGAGCATTGACTGAATAATCTGTTTCCTGGCCAGGTGAAGGAAACAATGAACAGGATATACCACCAGAATCGTAAAGTCCATGAAAAGACAGTGCGAACCACTGCAGCTGCTATCATCTTAAACAGTAACCCATCCTACATGGAAGTGAAAAACATCCTGCTCTCCATTGGTGAACTGCCTCTGGAAATGAACAAGTACATGCTCTCCATGATCCAGGATATACTTCACTTTGAAATGCCTTCAAGGTACATTAAGCTCACTATAAACAGATACATCTCATCCTTACTTCTTTGGAGAAACTCAAAGAACACACAGGTTCTTATTGATTACTACTTTAAAATTTAAGCAGAGTATAAAAGAATGCCTGATTTTTGTATAATTTAAAGTATTGATATTTCAGAGTGAATCTCTGCATTTCAATGACATTAATAGCAATTCACATTTTCAGAGGTACAAATAAGAATTAGCCATCTAACTTGCGTTACTGTAAGAAATGTCATCTGTTGGTCTTAATTCTCTCAGCAAGGCCCTGGCTTTTATATTTTAAGAACCAGTAACCCAGAAAAATTTGAAACATCACAGCACTAGAATGAAATAACCAAAACATTTCTTATTCTCAACACCACTAATTTTTAAGCAAGACTTTTGCTTGTGCTTCTACCTGTGGCTGCAGGGAGCAGCTGAAATTGGAAAAGAATCTCTGGGTTAGGGCAGATTTTTAGTGGGAAAATGTGAGGGTTTTGAGGACCTTCTTTCCTACTGGGAAATTTGCCCTCTCTCAAATGTTATATTTCTACAGAAGAGTAATACATTTGGTATCGTAACATTTCTGTGTCCCTGTTTTTTTCACTCCTTTGTTTTGAAACACCACAGCAAAACAGTTCGGCAAGTTCTGAAGGACATGCAGGCTCATAACTACGATCGCTTCGCCAAGATGGGCTCTTCCTCTGCCTACTCTGGCTATATTACACGTATGTAACCATGAAACTGCCTTTTGACCCTGTTTGTATTCCCAAACATTTGATTAATCTACTAGTTTAGTCACAGGTACCTTCTCTCTTTTTTAATTAAGGTGGTCCTGATATAACATCCACATACAGCCTTGACATCCTCTATTCAGGCTCTGGCATTTTAAGGAGGAGTAACATGAACATCCAGATTTTCAATAGAAATGCTGAACTTCATGCCAGCCAGGTAACTGCCACACTGTACATAAAAACTATGTCTATATGTGGTCCTCTTTTTACAGCTTCTAAGTCTATTCAGCTAATGCTTAAGCCTGTAAGATTTGCTGCACTGGGCAGAGAACAAGCTAGTAACAGGGGAAGAAGAAACAACAGCCAAGGAGTTGCATGTTTGCCCTAACCAAAAAGACAGGTGTTTCGTTCTGTACCATATATCAAGTTCTGTCTCTGATTAAGGCCTATAGTGTTTATCTGATACAATCAGGAAAAGCTTTGCCTGTTTGTAAAAATGAAGTCCTGTGTTTCACTTATAAAATGGAAATAAAAGGAATGGACCAAATGTACAAATCAAAGAGATTTAAGAGATGCCTCTGTTTTGGACTTTTCTTAATGTTGCCAAATCCCATCAGTATTAAAATCCTCCTAAATTTCTGCAGGACAAAAAGTGTGGAGTGGAACATCTTTGGGTATGTTTCTCCCAACTGTCTGGAAAACAGTCATATGAATAAAAGAAAACATTTTTGAAAGAGAAGTAGGCTCAGGATTATGATCTGCATGTGAGCTAATTCTGCCTGCATCTAAAGGGAAAAAAACACTCCATGAGATTATTCTAATTTTCCATTTTCTAGCTGCTCTACCTAGTTCTCTCAAGTCTTAACCTCATACTTTGTCATCTACATAAATTAGAGATAAGCTCTTAGACATTGAGGAGATGTGTAGGGTTGTTAACAGACTGGGTCAGGCAGAGTTTTTTCATTGATTCTGTATCACTCTTGCTTCTTAGGTGGTGATTGAAGCTCAAGGTCTGGAGTCTATAATAGCTGCAACTCCTGATGAAGGCGAGGAAAACCTGGACTCCTTTGCTGGCATGTCAGCCATTCTGTTTGATGTTCAGCTCAGGCCAGTTACATTTTTCCAAGGGTATGGTGATTTAATGTCTAAAATGCTCTCAGCAACTGGAGATCCCATTAATGTGGTGAAAGGACTTATCCTCCTGACAGATTACTCACAGGTACTATTAGCACACTTGTTTGCTTCTTTTTCCGTCTCTTAAGCACAGATGCTCCCTCCCCCGCACCATTATTGTAGGACATCTTATTTTCTTTCTTTCTTTTCAATGGTGATAAACCTGATCAATGTTACACAGGCTTATCTTACTATGGAAACAATAGAAAAGTCAAAGTACTAAAAACCAGAATGAAACTACATGAAAAAACAAACTACAACAAAAGTCAGAACACATACCAGCCTAGAAAACAAAGTAGCACTGAATAAAAGCAGATCCATCTGAGTTTCCTGTAGAAAATTCATGTTGCTACCAGATACAGTCTCTCCTCCCACAGCTTCTTGTAATACAGTATTGTCCCATGTGACCACCCAAATTTTCCTCTTCTCAAGTTGTCCAGAGACTTTACATCCAACTAGGCAATAACTGTCAGGTACTGAATGAATGAATCACTGATACTCAAACTTTCCCAGATAACTAACCTTCAAAGAACAATGCTATTGTCCAACATTCCAAAGTCCAAATTCCAAATGCTTATAGCTAGGTGAACCCAAGAATTAAAATGAGGGTTACACAGTTTTTATGCAACTGTCACCCCAAATGGTCTGCTGATTTTATGCTTAAAATATGGACTTCCATACAAATATAACAGGCTGCATAAAGTATTATTGGAGGAGTCAAAATCTAGACATGTCTCTGAAAGGGCAGTGCCAGAATTTGGTTAGTTGTTTGTTTTTTTTTGTTTTCCCACACGGGGATCTCCTTAGAATATGTGGATTTAACAGCAGCACACAGCTCATGAAAAGATCGGCAGGCTTGAACTTTACTTTTTATTTTTCCCCTTTAATTCCTGGCAAAAGAAAATGCCAAAAGCAGATGATAAGAAAATCCACTCTGATCAAAATTACACAGAAACACCCCCTGCACATGACAGCTGTCCCCATCCTGAACCCAGCTCAGCCCCTTTGTAACTGCATTATAAGTCTTGAGTGCTTCCCATGTAGAGCACAAATTGGTTAACTAAAGCTCATTCCAATAATGCTTTACAGTTCACACACAGGTTATGGGTAAAAACTTTACCACGACCTATTTAACAGACAGACTGCAGAGGTGAAAAAGATAATCATGCCCAGTCCTGAGCACACAAGCATGGTGTTTACAGAGCTAAAAATTTCCAACTGCTGTGCGTGCACTAAGCTCCATACATACCCTGGCTGAAACAACTGACCAGGCACCCTGAGAGCTCTGCCAGCCAGCAGATTCTCCACTCCTTATCTTTGGAGAACCTCACAGAAGTCTGGGATATACAAGGGCTGGGACTGCATGCCATTTTTAACAAGATCAGGGTGTAGCACTTTTGGGCTCTCACTGACTCTCTGGGAGTCTGGACAGCAGTGTAATGAGATGGGATCCCACCCTGTTTTTTCTCTTGGCTTGCCACTAGCACAGTTCCTGTCTAAGCTCTTTGGGACTCAAGCAATGGACACAACCAGAAGTGTGTGTTCACAAGCAAAAAGGCATTCATTCTTACCTCTGCACCCCACAAAGACAAGAATTGTTCAAAGCACCACTGAACACAGCTTCAGGCTGTGTTCTATACACATTTTTCTAAGAATGGATTTACAGTCCAGGTCAGCAGCAACATCGATACAGTTTGGACACTTCCACATAACCCAGTTAAGCTTCATTAGAAATGCTTTCACCTGTCAAGATCTTGAACTATGATTACAACTGTACCAGAAAACACTGTCAGAATCTAAGTGTGAATAGCACAGCACTGGAACTGAGGAAAAACGGTGCAAGAGAGCTATAATTAATCTAGCTTCCCCTGGCCAGCATGGACAGGCCTTGCTCAGAACATAATCTCCTTTACAAATTCACACCACAACCAAGCCAAACATAGATATAACTTCTTTTAAAGAAGCAAACCAGGCAGTGGAAACAGTGCCCATTCTATGGTACCAGAACTCAGTCTGCCACAGCTGACTGCAGTGTGATTTCAGAACAGGCGAAATCCAAACAAAAGATACAGACAGTGCATTTGAGATCAAACATCAAAAGGATGGCTTGGAAGCCAAGATTAAAACTTAAAAATCAGGCAACTGAATTGTCAGAAAAGAACTTACGTAACATTTAGGTTGCAATTTTTGCATTGGTGCAGCCTGATTTTGAGAAAAGTGATTTTTAAATATTAGAAAATCTTTGCTGCCTTATTACTGTTCATAAGAATGATTTTGCACAGAAAGACAAAAATTGAGTTGTACTCAAAGTGCTGTCAGATCTACCAAATAACTACCCCCCTCTGCCCAGAAAACAGTTTTCTTTCATTAACATTAGAGAGGCAGTAATTACAATAGTCACACTTTGGAGATTACAATCCCACCCACCATCTCTAAGACCTTTTCTCACATAACTCCACAAACTGGAATTGGAGTGTATTTTACAGCCATTGCCAGTTCTCACAGTGTTGTTTGAAGGCTAAGAATAACCATCCAGAAGTTATAATTCCCCTCTATAAAATAAATAGCTCTCATAAAACTGTTTTCAGATTCCTAAGTCACCTGCATTAAAGTTGAGTAGTGTTAATATTTCTTCTAGTCAACACACCTGCCAGAAGCACAGAGAATGTATATACTGTATTATTAGGTCAGAGAAAGCATTTGAACAGCAGACCCCACAGAAAGGTGGCCACTTCCCAAAGAAGTGCCTGTTTCAGCTATCCCTGTGTTGTATTACCTAACTCCAGTGCCTACAGAAACCATTTCTAGAATGAAACATAGCGTGTTTCAACACCTTAAACAGTAACAAATTACCCATTCTGATATTTTGGATAATATTTTCCATTGCAAATGACAGAAAGCTTAAAATAGGAAGAGCAAGGAAAATACTGCTCCTGAGGAGGCTGAGTCCCTGTGATTTACACCTCCCATCAGCCTGCACTGGATTTGCACAAGGCGAAGGACAGGACTGAGCTCTAAATAAGGAAATAGATGAGCTAGTAAAACACAAGTGCTCCTTAGCTTCTCTGCTGGTTTCAGTGACAAACCTGCCTTAATTATAGGTAGCCTTTAAAGCCTTAAATTAAGCAGACCAAAGCTACTCTAATATTAGTTGCAATCTGACAATGCATCTAAAAATATCTGCTCCCCTGGTTGTGTGTACATGTATGTAGAATGCCAGAATGTATACTGTTACCTCCTAGCTCATTAACAGCTACCCACCATTTCAGTTCCAATGAAAAGCAAAGTAAAATAAGTAAAACAAGCTTAATCTTCACAGCTAAACAGACCAACATGGAAAGTATGCCTTGTCCCATTGCAGTCAGTAGAAAAACTCCCTTGGATATCAGAGAGACCAGAATTCAAATCCATGATTTTACTTGGGTAAAAGTAAAAAAATCAGAGCATAGCATGACCACACTTGCTGGGGGAGGGCTGGATTTATAAGCTACAGCCAGCCCACCACATTCTTCTATTAAATCTCAAGCCCACTTCAG
>NW_009954196.1:1581469-1598192 GCF_000747805.2 Chaetura pelagica | reverse complement strand
AGCAGGATCTGACTGCCAAGTTAGTTCTGCCAGGGAGATTGTTTCAGAGATTGTTTCAAAGATTGTGTATTTACTCTAAAAGGTGAAGTAACCATATACAGCCACCTTAGTTATACAAGTCCTTGATTATGGCAGGAAAACTTTAATGCTCAGAATAAAAACCTCCCCAAACGTTGCTCCTTGCTAAAGGGATTAGGAATCTAGACTGTCTCTGCTTGCTTATTTCTTAAACTTTGCACACATGAGCTGGAACCACTGGGCTACCAAATAGCTGAGAAGAGAGACTTTTAAAAATATCAAAAAGAGGGAGGAAACTGGGTATTCACATATCCTACAAAGGCTTGCAGCATTACAGGTGCAGAGAATACCACAGGCACAGAAACCCGGAGGGAGAGAGAAAACCAACTACATGAGAGAAGAAAGTGTCCTGTACTGCAGAATAAACTTTCCCAAATGAATGGATCTTTTAAAACAGTTAATTAATCCACTAGTTCTTAGAGAAGCAGGACAACTATATAAAGTGAGGTAGATTGCCAAGCTGAATGAACCTTAAAAGGCTCACTTTTTGGCTCTGGATCAAAAGCAATGAGCTGCCATGGTCCTAAGCTACATTATCACTTCCGAAACAGACTCTGCATGGTGCATTTCCAGTCCAGCCATAGAGGTTTCAAGAAGTCATGAGTATACTTGATGGTTGATGGGAAGTGCATTAAATGCAAATTCACAGTGGCAATTGAGGCACATTAGTTAATGGGTTTGGCCAGCCCACCACTAAAGATGTAATTCCTGCCACACGGTGGATTGGGAGCCAGTGCAGGCTGCACACCTGCTTGCAGCACTGCATCCCACTGCCAGTGCGGGGCTGCCTCAGGAATGCTGACAAAGTCCCATTGTGCTGCTCCACTGCTGGAGCAAGGAGTTTTATCTGACTCAGCTGGACTGGCAGCAAAGCCTCTGTGAGGCTTGCATGGTAGCTCTGGGAGACAGAGGCCATGACATTCCTTGCAGGGATACTCCTTGTAAACATGATGCCAGCTGACACACAGGGGAGAGGTAAGGAGGCACCTCCCCTTAGCTTCATCCTGTTTTCTAAGGAGCAAGGTACATCGGGAGTGTTTTGTCAACCCTTTCAGAGAAGCCCTCTAGTTCTTTTAGTTTCTGCCAATTGACAAGTGGCATGATCACAACACAACAGGGAGTATGGAAACCACTGAGGTGTGCAGTCACTAATGGGGTGGGTTACCTGTGCTTTCTGATGGCTCTAGGAGATTCAGCTGCAGTCTGGGCCAAGAGCCAGCACAGAGTTCCTGGGTGGCCTGGCCATCGACATCTCGGGAGGGATGGAGTTCAGCCTGTGGTACAGAGAATCCAAAACCAACGTCAAGAACCGGTGAGATACTCTTAGTGTGTGCTATAGCTGTAGAGAACTCAGGCTCCTGAGCTCAGGCTCAGTAGTCCCAATGAGAAAAATTTCAATATAAAAGACCTTGCAGATGAGTTAAAATTAACTATCAGTGCATGGGAGAACAAGTGTACTTCTCTTTTCCTTTCCAGTGGTTAATATCAGTTCCCACTAGTCTCATCAGAATTTATATACCTTTACCTGAAGAACAGGCTCCTTTGAGGGCAGTTTTTGTGTATGTGTGGTTGGACTATTTGCAATTTAATTTTCTGTTAATGTGTTTTGAATTAATTGTAATGCCTTAATTTATTTGCAGAGTAGCCATGTTTGCAGCTGGTAACATCGAGGTGGATTCCTTCTTTGTAAAAACTGGTATAGAAACCACTTTGGAAGCAGAGACAACATTAGACTTCATCTCCACAGTGCAGTTTTCACAGTACCCATTTTTAGTCTGTATGCAGATGGACAGAGTAGAGACTCCATTCAGGTAAGAACTAAAAGCAAACGATCTGAAGCATCCTTCCAGCCAGCTGCTGAATCTGGAACTTTTGGTGTCCACAGTCACGAGAGATTAACAGACGCCAAATTTCAGCCTAACACAGTCAAGGTGTAGTGTCAGCCCAAAGGCTGTTACACACACCAACCTGTCTGCTAACACATTTTTCGCTGTCTCTTACCCCTGAGGTTCAGAAAGGACCTCTTTAAAGATGACAGCTTGCTCTAAATGTGCACTTTAGTCCATTTTTCTAATTTGGTTTTACAAATAAACTAACTGAAGAGGCAAGACAGTGGTCCCCTCACGGACAATTAGTTGTGATGGTGACCTGAAACTTTGCCAGCAACAGTTCTCTATTACACTATTGAGAGAGGAAGTGCACAGCCATAAACTAGCTGAAGTAGAAAGCTTTCATCATCATCTGCTGTTTACTAGTGCCAGCCAAGGTACCTGGTGTGTTAAGCTCTTACAACTGTTGTGTTCTATCATATTGTATTGAGGCACCAACGTCCCTGAAAGCTGAACAACTGCGCAGTAAGGTGAAAAAGATGCTTTCCAGCAGCCAAAGAGTAGTCGTTGCGTTGCCATGTGAGAAGCTGGGTTTACTACTCCCTCCAAATCCCTATTTGTTACGCCTAAGGGCAGTAACATTTGCAGAGCCTGTGCCAGATTTCCATTTAGGGTTTTCTGATCTGAAAGATGGTAAGCCTGAGAGGAATTAAAGAACTCAAGGATCCCCAGGAAATCCTAAGAAACCACTATCCATTACTCTGTAGACACTAAAACATCTTCTGATTATACCTACACACTGTGGAAGTGTAATCTCATCTGCACATAAAATGTTTACCTCTAGCCTCACCTGCAGGGTACAGTTTTTCCACGGATTTGCTGATGCCACCACCTTGTGTCTTCACAGGCGTTACGTGACCAAGTATGAAAGCCTCCCCTCTGGCAGGCGCTTCACCGCAAGGAGAGGGAGAGCAGAACTGTTGGCAGGTAACGAGTTCCCTCTCCATCAAGAAAACTCCAACATGTGCAAGAAGGTTTTTGGTGAAAAGTCTGACTCCTCCAGCAACTGGTTTTGAAATGAGCACCTGAACTACTTCTTTCCTGAATCCATGGCTCCCTCAATGACTTAGGCTGTACGTACTGTACTAACTTGGAGTTTGGTCTTGCACTGCTGCAGTTAATGGGCAATTTGCCATTGATTTCAACAGGCCAGGATCAAACTCTCAGTGCGTGCACAGTGTTTACATATTAACCTATATTTAAGACTTTTGTAAAAAAAAAAAGCTAAGGCAAATAAAGACCAATTTGGTGGTATTCCATGCACTCCCTTAAGGGTGGTGCTCATTCTCTATTTGTACTTTTTTTGTGCCAAAAGCAAAAATAATCCCTCATTTTTCTTTGTTGGGGAATACAGAAGTCCATGTTTTTGACATGCAATAAGAACAATTATGATGTATAAAGAATGATTATTTATGAATATATTTTCAAATATTTAGGTATTTTAGGCCTATGACCAATACTCATTCAAGTATGCAAGTACAATTAACATCTAGATGGGACCATGAATTCCTGCTTACTCAGTATTGCCTGTTTACAAAAAAAGAAAGAGCAGGTTTTATTTTACATGATTTTAAAGATTTTTTTCTTTTTTTTTAAGCAGTCAGAACTTGATTGTTATTATTATTTATCTTTTTTAGGGTTTCTTTTTTATTAACTGCTATAGTTAAATACAATTGATTAAAAATGTGGAGTAACATTTCCAGAAGTACTTACAGTTGCCTTAATTCTGTTCCCACTGAAATCAATAGTATAATTTCTGTAGTTATCACCAGCAGCTGAGTTAAGCCAACACTGGCTGCTCTTCAGGGTTGCCTCCTGAAAATCTGTCCCTCTGTGTAACCAAGGCAGGTGCATTGCAAAAAGTTAGCACCCGCTAAGGCAATTCTGAATTATGATGAAGGAAAAGGTCCTGAAAAAAAAACACATTTGGAATGCACAGCCTAGCAAAGCCTGTGCAAAGCTACAACACTTTCTTCTAGGTAAGTCAGGCTTATATTTCAATGCAAAAAATAATCACTACTCATACAACTCTTCCAGTTACAATGACTTACACCTTTTTGCTCATTCAAGCAGTGTCTTCATAAGAACTGTGTAAAAACCAAACAAAAAAATGCAAAAAGACCCCAACAAAAATAAATTCAAAAAGGTTTTACATTTACAACAGCATTGCAGATTTAAAAAGAAAATACCTCATCCCAGTTCATCTGATTTCTGACATGATCCATCTGATTTAATTTCTATAGGACAAGGTGAGTAAGTGCTGGTCACAACAAAGTAAAATAAAAAGCCAGGTTGTTTTTTTTATTTTTTTTTATAACAACAAAAACACAACAGGCAGGAAAAACTCATAGATTGTCTAGGAAAAATAATGTATTTCAAGAATAAAAATATATCGTTTCTTTTGTGTTGTAAAAAAACCAAGAGTGCAGAAATCTGCAAAAATCAAACTATCAACAGGTTGAAACAGTCTGCTTATTATCTTTCCTGAAAATGCTGACACACTTCTAGTCAAAGCATAAATAAAACAGGTAAAAATACAGTGTGAAAAAAACTGCTTTGTTTCCAGTCTTGGTCTTTGTCTGTGCTCTTCTGGGTTTGAAAAGCCTCTCGTAGGGGAAGAAATTCACCACCACATAGGAGCCAATAATGTAAGTTGGATGCCCACTTGTCCCAGGCTCCCCCTCTAGTCAAGAGATGGGTATCTCTCCAGTGGGGGCTGTAGACCCCAAGCACTGCAGGATGCACCATGTGCTGGAGTTGCCTGCCCAAATCCTCTGCCCGGAGAAGTAAGACATAGGAACCCTTCTTCAGTCTTGACACTCACCATGAATGAGTTAAGGTCAAAGTGATACCAACTCTGCTGGCAGTGGCACCATCCTGGCCAGGACTGCCAGCAAACCTGCTCCTGATCCTCAGCCCTAAACACTCTCTTTCACTCCTCTGCTGAAGATTTTTCACAACACCCCATCCCCAGGCATTCCTCTTCTCTCAACAAGGGGCAGTTTTTCCTTCATCCCTTCCAAACCTCCCGTTTCTCCTCAAAACTGTCTTCCCCTCAATATCCAACCCCAAGGTCTGCATCCTCTATTTTGTAGAGACTGTTTGGCTCCTCCATTACTGCTTTAGGAACTGAAGACAAGCTTTTACATTTGTTATTACTTCTTGCTATTTGTGTCATATAAAACAAAAATAGTATCAGAACTAAGTATTCACACACGTAGAAAGAAGCAATCTCTTCCTGCAGTGATCTGACACCATAAATATAGGTGGACAAAGAGTGGCAACAAGAAATAGCTATCATGACTACTTCACTTGTAGAGAATTGAGAAATCAACAGATGACAGCCTCAACTCCACATTCTAATTTGCATCTACAGGCTGCCAGGCTCACCCATGACTCCACAATCCAAAATCAGAATAAAAAGGCTCTAGATAATGCAGTTTGTATCTGTATGATCTGTGATTGATATCAGAAATCCCACTGCGAGGTTTACGCCCTCTCAGATTTATGAAATCTAAGAACCTTCTGAACGTGTGCCTGTAAAACGGGGGCCCTTCTGTTCATAAAATAATGTAACATTGGTGCTTACTTTTAAAAAACTGTATTTTCCAATTACAAAAGATAATCTGCCTAGTGCCAAGTGTCTGGCGAACAGCATCAGGTGTGCTTCTCTTTCAAGTGAAATGCACTGGTCTGTTCGACATAGATACATCAAGTGTCTTTTGCTTTATTTACTCATCAAGCCCTGGCACAGCTTGTTGAAGGAAAATCACGTGCCCATCGGCACTACTGAAAACCAGTTTTTCAGAAGGGGACAATCAGCCTGTAAAGGCAATTTTGGGGCTTCCACAGCTTTGACAACATCCCTTGAAATGGAATCAGAGCTTCTGAGGCCCAGGTTGCTCCTTCAGAAGTGGTATGTGTCCTCGTGGATACCCCCTGGCATGGCAGCAATACACTTGCTTCTGAAGCTATCTGACCCTAACAGCTGGACATAATGGGGATTCCAGAAGGGGTTTAGTCCAACAGCTGGGTAATGGAAGGCCATGGCTTCCTTATGTGGGTTCCATAGCTACGGAAACAACAAAACTGACAATCTTCTAAAAATAAGGTGAAATTAATACATTGCTTAAGCCAGCACTTGAAGTGAAAACACACTTAGGGTTAGAACAAAAGCAAACACTATGAGTCTTCATCAGATCAGTGGGGGTTAATCACAGATACGCAACATAAATCCTTAATAATGGCTATTATGTGTACTTTTAAACAATCAGCAATGGTTGAAATTAAACAATAATTCATACATGAAGTGCAGAGAAGCAAACAAATGCTCAGTGCAATGATAACCCAGCTAAGTCCAAAACCCAAACCACTTGCAAAAAAGATTTTTTAAACTTTCCCCTTAAACTTTCAAGGAGTGCCGATTTGTGAAGACTATTTTTCATATACTCTTCAAAAATTATTCAAATTCCAGGATTCAGTTTCTCATTCCACACCTAAACATATTCTGCTGCAGAAAGCTCAGGGATATGTCAAGATCAGTGTTTGGGAGGCATGAATTAAGCCAGCAGTGCAGTATAGGTTAGCAGATGTATGTGGGGAATAAACAATTATTTTTTAACACTTTACCATAAACAACTGCTAGTAAAATGTATTCTTTCCTGTCAGTAATGGGCACCATCCAGACTTGCATGAGTGTAAATCAGCACGATCAGCAGTCCTTAAGTACAGATACATGTAACACGTGCTGCAATTGTACCTTAGGAGACAGAAGGATTTGTTATAAATACCAAAATAAAGAGAAGTCCTGGTTGGTCAAAGTTTTAAACCACTTTTTCAACTTGAACTGTGTGCCTTTTCCAGCAGAGGTCAATGGAAAGTGGGGCAGTAGCAGAAGTGGGCTGGCAGGAGCTATTTTGTGGCATCAGGTTTGAATTTGGTAACAAAATTATAGGTACCCCAAAAATAGAACAGCTGGATAGACTAGGGATAGCTTGGTTTTGGCAAGCAGATGACTTATTCTCAGTGGCAACAATCCAAGCTGACAGCAATTCTAAAATAGGTGTGCTTTTTTTGGTGCCTGTTTTTTTTTTTTTAAGTACTTTATTTTATCTGGGGTAGCTTGCTTAGGTAAGACATTATTCGCTTCTCATTTTGCTTCATTCCCATTCCTTCTGACAGAAAGTGCTGCATTTCTACCTTTTGGTCTCATCATTCCTACCAGTCATATTATAAAGACTATTGAGAAACTTGTAAGATCTTCTCCAGCAATCCTGAAAATCCCAGACATATTTCACCTGACATTCCAGTCTAAGGTGTCGTAAGAAACACTCTCACTTCCATTTCAGTGGATACTTGAAGAGTGACATGCACTGCTGTTGGACAAACACTGACTGCAGAATTTGGTCTCTCAGGGAAATGTTATTTATCTTGGCATATTTACTTTTGACCACTCTTTTGTACAGATTTCAGCTAAAAAGGTCCCTCTATTGTGAGAAAGCCACAGTACTGTGAAGAGCTTGTAACAGAGGCCCACAGGAACGAGGCTCCAGAGTTCTTGGAGCAAAGGAGCAGTTCTCAAATTTTCCTGTTGACAATGCCAGGTCTCTCTGCAACTTCAGACTCCTTTAGTTTGAACACAGTGATCCAAGGCCTCTCTCTCTGCTCTACAAACCCTCTATTAATTTGGTTCTGGTTTGGTCATCCTCTGATCTCCTACGATCACCTTGCCTTGCTACTGTTGAGCTAAGCCTGTGTGGCTGTGCTCTCCTCTGTCCATTACCCCCTTTTCCCAGTTCTTCAACATCTGTTCTCATTCCTGTGATTAGTTTTTTGGGATCTGCCAATTAACCCATTTCTATCTCTGTACAGTTATCTCTAACTATACATTGACAGTGAAGTCTAAATGCAATACTAAGGTGCAAATTTCAAAGAATCCAGAAAGAGAGAGAGAAGGTCACAAACACCAGCCATTGTTTTACCAGTAAACTTGTGCTTCCAGCAAGGTAGAAAGGTTGTGTAGCCATGTCTTGTAATGACACGGAAAATTCACAGTAGATGTCTTCATGCTGTATAACTTGCAGAGTTGGGAATTTCTTTTTCTTTAAGCATCTAGGGCATATGATTAAAATGAAGGTCATAATAATGTGCCCCTTACATACTGAAAACTAAGGAGTGAAAGTGTTCTTTTAAACTGCAAAACTAGTATTTTGGTTTTCAAGTCTATTTGTGATTTTTCAGTTTGATTCACACTCTTTTAAACATTTGGACTTAACATCAGAAAGCTGCTCAATCTCCACAAGGGTAGGAGGAAGATGTGAAAACAGCAAAAGATTTTTCAGAGCAACAATGCAAGCAATACTGCTATCCACTAATAAAGTGATCATGTTTTTGATAGTATCACAATATTAGACAATTAAAATAACAGAAAATTAACAGAAATAAGTTCTTCACCCTACCAATTGCTCTCTCTGAACATTTACAGAAAAAGATGCAGTCCTTTAGATATCCAAACCCATATACCAATCAAAGTTAGTCCACTGAAACTGGTGAGTGCTTTTTTTTCATTTAAGTTGTATCTGGGGGAAAAAAAAACACAACACCAAAAAAACAGCCAAATGAAGCAATGTCCCCAATTTCCCTTTGTCCTAAGAGGGCAGAATATACGATGAGATCAGGTCAGAAAGAGACTTACCTCACTGGTACAAATCTGGGGACACTCTGAGGGCAGGGTTTTGGATCTGCTCTCCAGTGAAATCTTTTCCTCCGTTACTCTTCACACATCAAACCAAGTAATGCCTCTGTTATCACTTGCTCTGCAGACCAGTGAAGGTAACTTCACAAACATATGACCAAGCAGGGAACTGCAGGCTTACTTACAGTGTGTCTTTTACTGAAAAATACATTTTATTTATCATAACATTCAAAAAAAAACCCCTAACATAATACAAATGCTAACTCGTTCAGTTACAAACTTTGGTACTCAGCGGTTTCAGACAGTCTGTTCTCACGTGGTCGTGACATACTGAAGTGTTCCTGACGTGCCACACGCTGCTAGTGCAACGCTCAGAGCGACTCCCCTGTCCTTCCGTCCCAGGCTCAGGGCATCTTGCAGCGGGATCACTTTGGGCTTTGGCTACACACTTGCCACAGTGTCGTTTATCTTGAGAGCAGCTCAAAGAGTCCATTTTTCTCCAGCTATATATATATATTAATATATATTCCCCCCCCAGACAACAATCGCCAACACATTGCGTTCACAGCATTTTCCCCTTTGCCTCATAGCCCAACCGCTCTCTCATCAGACGTATCACCCACATCCTCCTAACAATCATTATCTTTACTTCATTTGCACTTTTAAATGTCTTTACACTGACAACTCACCACCCTTGCAAAAGAGGGGGGGAAAAAAAAAAAAAAAAAAAGAAGGAAAAAACCCCAAAACCCAAACAAAACGTAACAGAAAAAGGGGAGAAAACACAAGCATTTTTAAAGTATGTGTTCTCAGGTAGCCACAAGTTAATGCTAGTTTATAAGCATAAGGAATGACACCTTGGCCATCAACACTAGAGAGTAAAGGTAGCTTTGAATGCAGACAAGGGAAAAAAAACAACAAACAAGCCACACAACCCATAAATACATTTTAAATCATTCACCAAATGATTCACCAAGGAATACATTTAACTGAGTGAAACCAACCCTGCTGCAAGAGACCCGAACAACATTTGTGCATCACTCCCGTCCTGCACAACCTTTCAGTTGGATCCTGACCCAGAAGGCATGGAAGTGGCTGGCTGGCTGTTACAGCAGCCTTGGTAGCTGGGCTGGGAGGGAACATGAGTGGTGCACAGGATTTTGCCCTGCTTTGCACACAGGGTGAATTTCAGCTGCAATGTACCATGACTGCACTGTGAAACATATAATACTAGCAGCTTGTGAACCCTAACAAGGAGGGCTTGACTCTAATCCAAGATACATGGTTACATAGCACTCCATCAGCTGGAGACATTCACCACTGGGTATACATAAAGGAGCACCATATGACCAGGTATTTTTCTGGTACCTTTCATGGCATTATCTCCTGGGTCTGGCTAGAGTCAAGCCCAGAGCTCCAGTTTTATGCATATAAAGTAAGGAACCTGGGACTCAGGCCTGGAAGGCTGTCCGCGCTCTGGGACAAGTTCAGCAAAGTGTTGCATTCATGGTGAAAAAATAAATACATTATTGCACTTCCACTGAAGTTCCCAGGAATCTGCTTAGGTATTTGAGGTTAGAGATGCACGTGAAGGCTTTGCTGGACTGGGTCTGCAAAGCAAAGCTCCTTGGAAAATTGACCCCTTGATGCAAACCCAGAGTCTCTTCAGTAATAGCCAAAATGAAGAAAACACTGTTTGACATTAGGATTGACACATTCTACTCAAGAAATTTCCCCTGAGAAAATAAAGAGCTGTTGGCATTGCCTCATTTCATTGCTTTCGTCTCCACAGGCAGTTAAAAAAAACCCTGCAAAATTTTTCTCCAACAAATACATGTTGAAACCCTGGGCACTTTCTTTTCTATGCATTTTTTTTCTTTCTAGTACACAGGTGAAACTGTAAACCCTGAGTTCGCGTGTGCAAGCCTGTATCTTGTAAACTGCAATGTGAAACTTGGCTCCGAGCACCAACACAGGAAAAGAGGACAAACCGTTTTTAAACACGGGTGCCAGTGTTATAATGCACATACCGCACACGTGCATGTGACAGGGGACGGTCTACGCTGGCACCTGCACTGTCCTGCAGCCCGAAATACTGTTTGGTTTGACACTGATACTCTATAGTCGTGATATCTATGGACTTAGCAGCCATGAAAACAGTGACACAGCATTCATTTTGTCTAAGAGGTGGTTGCCCCAAATCCCAGTAGGAAGTGAAAGCTTGTATCTGTAGACTGTACAACTGAAGAGCATGGGAATTAAGTTTACATGCTATATGCTTTAGTGGGGCATGTCAAGCTCTTTCAAAAGGGTTAGAATTGCATTTTTCATTGGATTTCCACAAAGATGAAGATAAATGAGAAGATATATGCTATATCACTCACTATGTGTATACTTGCAGTGCGTTTCATCCTGAGGGCAATTTCAGTTTGTGCCTGTAAACAAATAAATGGCATTGAAATACAATCTCACATGTATGGCTGCAAAAGGTTATAGCTGAACTTTCTGTATCTTGAGAGTTACTCGTGGAAATGAAAACCTTTCCTTAAGGGAAACCCTGAAACTTCTTAATAGTAGGAAACCTTAAAAAGATGTACAGGAAAATCCCGTCTGTGGGTAAATGCTTAGATACAGACTTTTGAGGTTTCTATTTAGATTTTACATCTGGAACCTGTTACCTTGAGAAAGCCTTATGCTAAATAATTTAGGCTTGATCTTACATTTATTGGCTTCTCAAAGCACTTCACTGAACTGAAACTTTGGGCAGAGAACACAGTATCGTAGTTTAATTTTAGTGCCATGATAACAATTCTCTTTTACTGAGACAAACTGGTCGCTGGCAATCAAATCATCAGTTCAAGCAAAGTTTGACATAGGGACATACATACCACTACATTTTAAGTAAACGTATTTAATATTTTCATATTCTAAGGAGAAATATTTTCTTGGCCAATAGAGATGGTGTGCAAATAGCCCTCAGATGAATATGTCAAACATAGCTAAGGAAATGACTACATAGTATTTGGGCTGTAACATTAAAAAACTCCTCTCACGGGGGAATCACTAGAATTGTGTTTTCAGTAATGTTATAATTTAAGGAAGAAAAGACTGCAGTCTTAAAGAAAAATAAATGCTGCACTCTCCTATAGAACTGGAGTGTAAAATATAACACACAATTTCTGGCTTTCTGGTATTTAAACACTGTCATAATTAAGGCACCTTGTGATGTTTAAGGCAGTGCAGGGGAGCAAATAAAAACCGAAAGCAATCAAATGTGTTTTCTGAAATGTACATAATCCATATAGAACCACCCATACTCCAAAACTGGGGGGTATTCCGGAGAAAACAGGAAACTTACACACTTGTTTTGTATGATGAAGCAAAAAAATGAGAGAACTGTAGAAGCAGATTTTAGGATGTATGCTTAGAGTTACTAAGTGTATTTCAGATTAAAAGAGCATCATTCTTCTTCCTCATCCCTGTATAAAAACAAACAGACGAGAAAACATAAAAGCATCATTAATAAAAAGTAGATTCTTAAGAGAGCTGCCACAATCAATTCTTAGACAGCAGGTCTCCCTGCTCCAGGGAAGTGCACAGCACCTCCTTCACAGTCACACTATTCTCGCTACTGATTTCCTCAGCTAGTGCAAATAAACTGACAATAGCACCTGACTTTTTAAACCAAGTCGGAGACTAGGAAGCCTTATTTTTTGAGCAGAACTGATCCTTGCTGCTTGAGGTGTGCGCTGCCTTACAACCCCATGGTCCCCCACTGACTGGTCCTGGGGAGCCCCATGCATAGGGGTAGAGAGACGGCAAAGTGATCCATCTGGAATTTAAGTGATCCACCCACTTCAGTTAAAGATCTGAGCACTTTACTCAACAGATCATCCAGCACAGCATACGCAAGCAGAAGTGAAACAACTCGTAATCATGTGCTCCAAGATTGGTAGAGTTGAGATCTCAATACTGGCCCAGGCAAGCATCCCAGACAAGAAGAATAATTAATCTCACACTTAACTGTTACTGGCATCGACGTTAAGCACTATCTAAAGTTTCCTCAGTAGCTACGGATTTGAACACAAGCTCATGTTAATTTTCATTCGTAGATTGATTTACTAGATCAAATGATGAAGCCCTTTTACTTCTTGGAATACTCCTGTATTTCCCACTAAAATCAGATGGATGCTTTCCTAAACTCTCAGTGAAGGCATCAGCACAAGTAAACCTTACATACCACATATTTCACTGTAACCTGGCTTTTTGACTTAATAATGCAGAATATATATTTTGCTGAATGAATATTTAGGGCACAACTGAAACAGAGTTTAAAAATATCAATTTATGAGCCTTTAAAAAATCATTTGTATATGCTATCACACATTTACTTTTTAAAGGATGGCATAGATTGTCTGAGGGCAGGTAGGAAGAAACACAACTAAATATATTAACACATGTTGGTGATAGAAGTGCTTGCATTTGACTTAGACTATTTAAATACATATCCCATGTATTCCTGTAACTATAAGGTGGCTTAAGTTTAGGCACACGTTTGAATAGAGCAAGGCAAAATACCTAACACTGGCAGTACAATTTACTACAGTAACTTTCTACTTTGTTACATGTTATCTTCTCATTTACCTAGTACAAGGCAGAAACTCCCCAGAGTATAACATAGGAATAGATAAATAAGCAAAGACCACATTTTCAGTCACTCAGGCTGGGAGAGTCTGGGATGAGTCTTCTGGCAGACCACTCACTATAGGCTGACACTGTCCAGGTTCAGATGCAGCCAGATATGGCATGTTTGCTAGTAGTGGAAATTAGCATGTTTGTTGTGGGTTTTTTTCTGCATGAAGAAAAGAAGTGCAGAAGGCAAGAACCATGTTGCTAAAAGCTCAGCAATTACTGTGAGTAAAGAAAAGGAGGACAAGAAGTTATTTTAATGATAACACATGCATACTCCCTAGTATTTGCTGTATACCAAAAGACTTGAGAAATGGTATATTGGATTTTGCCAGAATCCAAATTGATAGGATCTATTTTATCCCACTGGTTGTGTGGAAAAGAGCACCAGCCACAGAAGAAATGTTTCAAGAGCAGCAGGTGTGCAGAGGATTTGGTGCCAACCGTGCCACGGGCACTGCACCACAAAAGCTCCCAGTCAGCTCAATCCCACTGATCTCCATGAGGTGAGAGACCAGGATGAAGTAGTCCCTGATAGAGTGACAGTTTGTGAATGAAGATGTGAAAAACATAGAGAAAAAAAGGAAGGAAGAGATTATGTGCAGTACAGAAAGTAATACCAGAGTGGAAAGGAAGAGCATTCATTCAGCTTATTTTGGCTAGTGAAAAAAGGGGATCTGAAAGGACAGTACTTTATTCAAACCCCACACCAAATGATTAATGTGGTTGTTCTAAAATCCATTTTAGAATCTACACAACATTGCTACAATCACAAATACCCTAATCTGATACAAAAGCAATTGGAATTAAAATATGATCAACAGTTCACTCTCTGATTCATATGAAATTGCTCTGCTGTTTTTGTTAGAGAAAAAAACACTACACTGAACAAACAAATGCATTCAATGAGGAAAAGAGAGACAGATACAGGGAAAAAAAAAAAAAGGGGAAACAAAAAAAGAGCAGATAATGAAAGAGGTAAGAAGATAAACATTTATCCACTGAGACATGAAAGTTATATAGGTGAAAATACTGAGTAGGTGCAAGAACAGAGGAAAGATACAATTCCCCTCTGGCACATACCTTATTTTCCACAGAGACCTGTATGAATAATCAAAGCCTGATGCCAAGCTAAACACACCTTGCTGCACGCAGTTACAATGACTTGTTTTACTGACTTTTGAAACAGGTCAAGAAATAACTCCCCCACTATGTCCATTATACACAAGCAGGACACCCACCTCAGCAGGCCTGAGATGGCAGGGAGGGGCATGCCTGTCTGCTTCAGACAATATGACAGCACGGATCATGGCATCATTAGTGCTAAAAGACAAAAGCCTTCAAACTGCTGCATGACCTTCTGTAATGAGTGTGCAAGTTTCTGCATCACCCATCTTTTGAGGCAGCTTTCACACCTGCCTCGGAATGGTAGAGCTCCAGCATAAAGCAGAACAGCAGAGCATCGATGCAGTTATTAAAGTCACCAATAAGAAAGATCCATTTGTTGAGAGCATCATCTGTGGCAGAGATGCACCAGGTCTGTAGGCAAGGTAGCTGCATGACATGACACTTCCCCCTCTGGGAAACAAGGGGAATCATACCAGGAAACAGCATACCAGTGACAACTTTTCATTGCAACACATGCTGTAAGATAGAAACATCCTTTTCAAAATCATTGAGTATTTAAATTGAAGTCTAACATACAACTTATTCCTTGTGCTAGTGGTCTGAATCTGGCCTATAGACCAAATGGAAAAATCAAACAACTTTTGCCATTTTACCGAGATACTCTTGTCAAGACTTTACTGACAAGATCTACTCAAGTAGTGTGGCAGAGCTCAACTTAAACTGGTACTTCACCTGTCCTGAGTGATTTCCTACGGGGCAATTAAAAAAACTTCATTTGTATCCAGGATAAAAGGATGGTATTTGGGAGAAAATATGTACAAGCAGATGAGAAGCAAGAGTGTAGAGCATTTTGGTAAGGTTTCATTCAACAAATAATGTACTACATTGTAGTAGATGATACAAATTAAAAGAACTATGGATGCAAAAAAGGTAACTCAAACTCTGGCAGAAGAAAATTATCCTCAAGCATGAGACTGAACAAAACTCAGTGCAAACTGGAGACCAACTCAAACTTCCACCTGTCCCCGTTTCTCTTTGCCTCTTGATCCACACCAAAACCAGAGTCTTTGGTAAGCCATGAAGGACTTCTGCTCAGTACTGCACTTGATAGAGTCTTGATAGGCACTTTCTTAATATTTCAGGTATTTTAAAACAAAACATCATTGTTCCTTGATTTTGTGCAAGACATGCTGCACCCTGATTTCCATGCCTGCCCTACGCCCAGACCCATGCCCTCCTCCTTGCTCTACACCAAACACTCCATGCTCCCACATGTGCCTCCCTGAATTTGGCCCTGGGTTACAGTACTAGGTAACTGGACACTGGCAGGACTGCTGGGGGCCGAGCTCTGAGTAGCTGTGCAAAACCATGATTTACAGTGATGCCTTGTAGGCTTCGCTAGAGCCTTCCTGCAGTGCAGGCAGCTGCAGACACCCCTGCCCCTGCCAGAAGCCCCATGGCACTGCGGGAGCACACCAGGGTCTACCCGATGTATCCTGCTCCCTTGTCCTCCTAACAAGAACTTGAAATATGGGGTTGCTTCTGTCAGTCCCCTCTCCTGCTCTTCCCGAGGGTGGGGAGAAAGAGGGGCTCAGGGAAGATGGATGCTCACGTCCCCTGGGAAGAAAGGGGACAGGTGAGGAATCAGGGATGCACTGACAAGGCAAAACTGCAGTTTCATGGCTTGCAAGATGGGTCTAGAGCAGGCTCCCAGCCACACTCCCTTCCTTGGGAGAAAGGGGACACCACTGAGTCAAGGTCCCCCAGCCGTGGGGCTGCGCAAATACGGCTGTGTGATGAGCAACTGTGGTGTGCTTCTACTGAGACTGCCTCCAGGACAAAAAAAAAGGGGGATATTTACCTGCTTCAAGGGATAGCCACGTGTGTAACCTTTCCGTTTCTATCTTATGTCTGTATTTTAATTCCCAGTGAGGGCCTGCCTGTGGCCCTGGGCCCATTACCTGTCCTGTCCGCATTAAGAAGAAGCTGTGGCACAGCTCTCGCTGAGCAGGTAACCTGGTTGGCCCTTAACTGTCCCTGGCTACCGCCACGACTAACAGCCTGCACCCACTCACCTGTGCTCTTCACCGGTGCTCCACCACGAAGCTCATGGTGGTGCCATCGAAGGAAGGCGGCGCGATGATCCGCGGGCCGCTGGCCGGCGCTGTGATGCTGATGACCGGTTTGGTCTCGACTGTGTCCCGCCGTGGTGCTGGGGCGGGGGCCTTGGCGGCGGGGGGCGCGG
>NW_009954196.1:1579679-1580102 GCF_000747805.2 Chaetura pelagica | reverse complement strand
CGGGCGGCCGGCCCGCCGCCTTGGCCGCCGCCTCCGTGGGCTTGGTGCCGGCGTGGCTGACCGCCTGGCAGGTGATAACCACGGGGGAGAGGGACCTGGGGACGCCTGCGATGACCAGCTGCTGCCGGGGTTTCTGCTCCGGGCCGCCCTGGTCGGAGCCGGCGCTGCCCTTGTCACTGCTGTTATCCCCCGAGTCGCAGTTGTAGGAGCTTTTGATGAGCTTCCGCACGTCCCGCACCTGATGGAGGGGCCCCTGGGCTCTGTGCTTGCTGTCCCTCACGTCGCGCACCAGGAACTGCGGCACCTTGTCGTGGCCGTCGCCGGCCTTGTGCATTTTGGGCTGGTGGCTCCTGCCCTCCTCCGACGGCCTGCCCGCGATCTGCGGCGTCAGCAGCTGGGCGATGCTGAAGGCGGCATACCCGG
>NW_009954196.1:1577745-1578711 GCF_000747805.2 Chaetura pelagica | reverse complement strand
CGCAGCCGCCGCGGCGCCTCGACGTGAGTGATCTCCCCGTCGAGCTTGCTGACCACGAACTCGAGGGCTCTGGTCTGCGACCGGCCGGAGCGCAGCAAGCTGGGCTCGGCTTTCGGCGCCAGGCTGCCGCACTTGAGGTCCAGGTACGTGGACCACCGGTTGATGCCCAGGGCATTGTCGGGCAGGGAGGCGGAGGAGGCGCGGGAGCCGGGGCGCAAGGTGTCGAAGTAGGGGTACGCCAGGCTGCGGAAAGCTCTGGCCGTCAGGTTTCGCACTTCTTTGTCGGCATCGTCCAGCTCGCTGACGGCACTGGAGGCGCCGCTCGACTGCTCCCCCGCCCTGCCGGCTCCGCATCGGGTCTGCAGCCGAGCGGGGACCGCGATGAATTTTTTCGGGGGATCGCGGATCGTGTCCGGTTTTAAACTCGCATCGCGTTCGGGAGCCGCGGAGACACGGAGGCTCATGTCGCTTTCATGCTTGGCAGCGTGAATAGTGTTTTGCTTTCCGCGCACGTTGCTAGACTCATTTATAGCCCGGGAAGCTGCTTTGATTGATAGGAGAAGCGGGGCGCCCGCCCCCCCGCCGGCCCGGCCGGGCTCCTTGGACCGGCTTTCCCCCGAGCTGGCGCGCTTGTCCCCGGCGGGGGTGTCGTGTTCGGAGGTAAGGCTGACGATCTCGGTGCTGCTGGTGTTGTCGATGCTGTCCGTCTGGTTGTTGGGGTCGCTGGTGGTCGTGCTGAGGTAGCAGCTATTCTCCTCCTCTGTCGGTGTGTCCCCCGCCGTCTCGTCGCTCCCGAAGGAGGCGTAGTCCACGAAGGAATAGATCACGTTGTTGTCCTCGAAGTCCCAGCGGGCAGCCAGCCCCGCATCGAAGTCCATGTCGTGGTCCACCTCGCTCAGCTGGATCTCCTGCGTGCTGATATAGTGCGCCTCGTCGCGGCCGCCGCCGGGAGGGGTGTCCGGGGGG
>NW_009954196.1:1576705-1577137 GCF_000747805.2 Chaetura pelagica | reverse complement strand
CCTGCCCTGCCCTCCCACTCCCTCCCCTCCTCCTCCCGGAGCGACAGCTCCCGGCCCGGGCGGGCATCGCTGCCGACGTGGTGAAGGGCTCCGGGCGGGCCGCGCTCTGCTCCCCCCGCACCGCAGCCGGTGGCGGGACAGCGGAGACCCGCTTGGCCACCGCCGGGAGGTGACTGGTCGCCCTGCGGTGGGTCCCGGGACGGGCTCGGGCCGCTCCAGGTTTTACCGAAATGGGCGTCACTTGGCCAGTCCCGGACGCGGACTATACATAGAGCCGGCGTCACGTAACGCCAGTTGGACAAAATACTATTTTGAACGCCTGTGGTTGCCAGAATAAAGTCGCCCGGACACCCCTTGGAAGGGGATAAGCCGCCCTTGCCTGCAGAGATGCTGCTGCTGCTGCCTGGCTCCTCGGCCGCCGAGCCGGGGGGC
>NW_009954196.1:1564245-1576673 GCF_000747805.2 Chaetura pelagica | reverse complement strand
TGCACTCTCGTCCCATACACAACAGTGGCTAAACGATTTTTTTTCTTCCTTAAATTACCCCCTGCATTCTGTGTCTGCACTCACAGGAGGTCTGTTGCAGAGGGACACCCCGTGGGTGCCAGCCTGGCCCTGCACCTTCACAGCAGTTCAGAGTGCCACCAGCTAGGATACTTGAGCTGCCTTTTCCCAGGAAATTCCAGTTTAGACCTAACCAGCACCTAAGACCTAGTCATAGGGCATTTTTATGGCATGCCAGATCTTCACTGGTTGAGGGCTTTTCTGAGCAGTCCCCAAGATGACATCCCAGAAGTCACGCCAGAGGTATGAAAGGAAGAGGTGAGCTGTTAAATATTGAGGCAAAGAAACAGAGGAAAGCCAACAACACCCCTCAATTATACAATGCAGATAATAGCCTACATTTACAGCTAGAAAACCAAAGCAGCACCCACACAGTTAGGTGAGTAAGACTTCATGAGGCTGGTAGCATCAGACATTAGGTTGTGGGAACCCCAAAAGCAAGTGCCAGGATTTGTGCCCCTACAGGTGCATCACTGGCAGGCCAGGCGTGGTGTGCAGCTTTGCTGGGGATGCTGCAGGGACCAAGAAGTGAAGTAGACACCATCTTAGACCTCTCCCCAGCACCATCCATGTTAAAACATGCATTTCCCAGTGCTCCCAGCTCCTCACTCCATGCCATAGCCAGGCTGCTCTGCTGCCATTCCCCCCATGCATGTTGCAGTGTTCCTGCTATCTCCAGGAAAAGTGGCTTCCCTCCTTTACTGAACCCAAGCTGTGGCTTGCAAGGGTCCCTGCAGCAGTGGCAGATTTCCTGTACTGTTTTGGATAAGGGTGTCTTTGCTGCTAGAAGGAAAACAAGTGAGGTGGCACCAGCTCTCAGTACCCTAACATGGTTGTTTCTTAGGCTGCAGACTGACAGCATGAAAACTATTGCTGAACTATCAGGTGATATTTTAACAGAAAGATACATCTCCCAAACTCAGAGGATTTGGAGCAAGTCAGTTTATGCATGGTGAGCCTCTCCCCATGCAGCAGGGATAACTGGTTCCCACCCCTGCCAAGGCTGTCCTGCTTGCTTTTTATGAGAAGCTGGGCACCAGCTCTCTGAAGTAGTAGGCCTACCCAGCCTTAATTTTGTACATGCAATGACTGCACAGTCCACACCAAGCTATGGTAAGTGGCATCAGCATTTCTCAAACACAACTTCACCAGGTTTTCCATCTCCTCCACACACATTTTAGACTTGCCCCTCTGTCCCCAGCAGCATAATAAAAATGTAACTAGAGAAAGACAATATTTTAGCACTTTATTAAAAAGACATCTTGGTTTTAATTGGCAGTGGGACGAGTAGAGCCTCAAGTGCAGTCCTTTCCAAACACTTGGGATGCAGAGGGATACTAGGTTTTAAACCCTTACCATTCATTGTACTTTGGTGAGCACCAGCAGCAGTAGCATCCCTGTCTCCCACTCTGCCTCACTTCTACAAAATGCCTTCTCTCAAACAAGATCTCTATCCCACATTCTCACTGCACCCACCCTCTGAACCTCCAAACCAGGGTCTCGGGTGTCAGTCTCTCACACCTTACTCTTGTCTCTACTAATTAATTTTCTTGCATTAAGAATAGACAATAAATCAGATCTTTGCTCCTGAACGCTGCACAATTAAGTGTTGTTATTTTAAAGTTGTAACAGTTGTTCATATACTCCTGCCAAGATCCCCACCAAAACGAGCATTGAAACTTGAGTCTTATTTATTTATTTCCCTAGTCTAATTTCCAGCTACGGTCCAGAGATTTTTCCTTTGGTGATATCTTGAACTGAATCCACTCAGTCTTACAAAAGCAGACAATGACTCTCATAACTGAGGCTGAGACCATAATGGAGCACTCATACATATATCTTTATAACATATCTATGTCTCCGCCAAAATGAGTTTATGCCCCTGATGACAAAAATATATACATAAAATCCACACGTGTTCTTCCCCACTTTCAGTTATGGCTAACCCTGGAGGCCTGCCTGCCTTAGGTAGTCAGATCAGTGTATTTCCTGTGGCACAAGGAGGTTGTTGCTGCAGTGCACAGAGCCACCCAAATCCTAATCCCCTTTTAAAAAAGTGCATCTGTAAAATCCAGGTCTAATCACTGTATGCACATTAGAGGAGGAGGGAAAATGAGAAGGATTTTCTCCTGTTTTTTTGTATCAGAAATTTCTGCCCTGACGTGGTGCCAGCCCCCCAGAGATGCTTTGCTGCAAGTATGGCCCAGAGCAAAGTGTAAAATTCCACAGGGGTTTAGGCTTCATTCCTTCTCTTTAGCCTTTCCTCCTAGCTACCTTAGCATTCACTTCTGTAGGGCGTGTTTCAGAGGTGCCTAATAACCCTCACGCATTGTATCCAAAGCTTGGGCGCATGGCTTGAAACCAGAGACTGACTCCCCATGCCTGCCTCCTTGGTGTAGATGTTAGGGGTTTTTTTCCAAGTCTTTACATATATATATATATATATATATATATATATATATATAAAACTGTTGCCAGTCAAACCCTATAGCAAGCAAAACTAAAGTGATAGGCCTGTGTGCTCCCAGTCAAAAGTACACAGGAAAATCGTGGCTCCATCCTGCAGTCTTGCAGATAGCAATTTCTTGCTCTACAGTAGCAAGCCATCTCTATTAATTAATAATCAGATCAATGTGATTTTACTTAATAATGATGGACAACAGTAACTAATGCATGTCCTCCTTAAGGTCCTAACAATACACAGCTGAGGCATTCATTACTTGTTTTCCACCTTCAAATCTTTCTCACTCACCAAAGCAACCAGTGTTGACGGTTTCTGCATCCAGACCTGTCACAAAGTGTTACTGAATCTGTCCTAACAACTACACAGAATCTATATGTTTCATGCCTTTTGTAAAGTAATAGGTACTCTACTCTTAAGCCCTTACTGTTGAAAACAACACGCACTGTTTAGCCACATTCTGCCCGTTGCTAATTACAAGGTTAGATCAGACAGGTAGAGGTGATGGGAAAAATTATCAGTGCCCCTTAGAACACATAACTCATGTAAGTAGCAGGGAAGTGAGATTTAAAAGGGATTTGAGAAGAAGTACTTGAAAGCAGAATAAATATGTTAAGGATGAGGTTAGGAAGACTGTAACTATACTCTGTAGGAGACTATGCAGAAGGCGGCAGAGGGTTTTTTTCTTTAACTGGGGCATGGACAGAAAAGTGAGTAACTGGTGGAGGAATAGCAAGAGAGGAAGGATTTAGCTGAGCCTTCTCTGACTAGAGAAATATATTAATTTTTTAATAAAAGGAAAGATATGAATTTGTTAATTAACATTACAAAATATTAATACATCATAATACATTTCAGTTCTTACAGTGTTGAGTCATAGTTTTTAAAAACTGGAGTAGGAATAAAAACCACAAAGAAGTTAATAAAATCAGGTTGATAAAGAAGGAAAATCACAATACTATTTGCAGAGAGAAGGCAGATGCAGTTCCAGTAACTAAAATGGCCTGCAGGAGAGGTTACGCTTCTTGCATGGAAAGAAATGATGGCTTTTGCAGAAGATAAGGAAACAGCAGAAGGATTCTGCTGCATTCTGTTGACACAGCAGAAGACCTTGTTTTCTTCAGGTTCAGAGACAGAGAGATGAGAATCATACTGTCATAGGAGGAAGCTTTAATTTTGGCTGATTATTCTCTTTTGTGAATAGTACTGGAATACTGCTGGATTTGATTTTTCTTTCAGCAGTTATTTGGTAACATTGCACATTGTCAAAGTGACCTTTGTGATAGACATCGTCTTTCAAATCAAAGCAAATAAATACTTGGCTAAAGTTTAGATATGTGTGTTAAGGAGAAAGGTAACCTGAAAACAGCACTCTGATTTGCCCTCAGGACTAGTACCCAAGAGTGAAGGAACAAAAGCCAGTTTGGGAAAGGAGAAGGGGACTTGTGGTTTAGCAATAAACAGTGAAGCCCAACACACATTAAAAATTTCCTAGTGCTGTCAGAGATATTGAAAGGAAATGCAATGCCCACACACCTGCTTTGGTATGAAAACTCTAAGAAACCCAAGTGGAAGTAAAATTAGATTTTTGTAGCTTGCACTAAATGGTGTATCTTCTGAGATTTAGTGAGGGCCTGGCTGAAAAAGTACTGAATGCTAAGTAAAAACAACACCTGGGTGGGTCAATCTCTTACCACACAGAGAAGATTATGCCAGCCAAGTTAATCTTTTCCATCCTAAGCCTGCTAGAGAGATTGAGGGGCTCTTCTATCACTCAACCTGCAAATGTAAACCATATGTGGGTTCCTTCCTGGCAGACCTCTCTCCCTTTTAGTGGAAGTCAGACCTTTCAAGGGAAAGAAGCTGCGGAGCTGGGTGGATTTTAAGACCCTAAGCTGAGTGCTTGAGCTTGCAGGATTCAAAGGCCTTGGCATGGCCCCCTGAATAGAAGACCACTTTTCCTTCCAGGATGAGACAAGATCGTGTTCTGGCCATTGCCTTAGGCACCACAGTGCACTCCCAGGTAACTGAGCCCCAGTGAGAATCAGTGGCTGAAGGGCTCATTAAATGACACACACAAAAAAGACCCCTGCAGCTCTCACTATAAGCAGCTCCTGCTGGATGCCTTACAAGGTCTGCAGAAGATGCATATATTTTTAAAACAGATCCTTCCCCTTACTGCCCATCCTGCTCTTCCAGACCCCAAAATCTCATGCCAAAACAAACAGGCAGGAATGTAATCCCAGAACAAGATTAGATTTCTTCAGTACTTTTCAGTTGTGCTGCAAATACAGTCTAAATATGAGATCATGTATTTATATGGGGAGTCTGCTACTCACATGAAATAAATTAAATACTTGCTGAATTTTGCGTATGTCAGGTCAGGTTAAACAGTGTCTACAATATCTTTGATTACAAAAGAATATCCTGGTGGCTATTATGCATAAACAGCAATAGCACATGCAAGCTCTGGAAACATGTTGAATAAGACTATTTATAAACACTTTATTGCCTTCATGAACATCCTGACAGGTGCCTGTCCAACCTATCCCAACAAACTTCTCCTTGCAGAGACTTCACAGCTTCCTGAGGCCATCTGCTCTGGTACCTGATTATCCTTATGTCATCACAAAGATGGTTCTCAGGTCTATTTGGCTCCTCCTTGCCATAAAGCCATTACTTCTGCCACAGGTGGAAGAGGAGATGATTCTCACTCTCTGTGCTGCAGCTTTTTGCATATCTAAGGGTGAGCAGTGTATTCCCTTCATTCTCCATCTTTTCACTCAGACTAACAGCCCTAATTCACTTAACCTTTAGCTGGGGGACATACCTGCTAGATCTCCCATCAGTGCTCTTTAGATTTTCTTCTGCACATCTGTATGTGCAGTGCAAAGAAGTGGCCACAAGATGCAAGCGGAGCTTCACTCCTGGTAAGAAGAGGGGAAGGATGACTTTGTATCTTGCTCATAAACCCCTGAGTAGCATCTGTTTTTCTGTTAGCATGACTGTCCTTCAGCTCAGGCCCTGTTGTGAGCATGCTTTCCATTCATCCTCCAGTTCCTAATGAAAACAATGAACAAATGCAACCATGCTGGCTCCCATAAGTTCACTACTAATACAAATGATGCACTGTTTGCAACTGACCTTCAAGTACAATCCAAGCAGACATTTCTCACCTCAATTTAACCTGTACAGTGCTTCCCTAGCTGGCTGAAAAAAGAGTATCATGTGATACCAAAGCCAAATGCCATTTCTGCTCCCTCTGCAATGTCCATTGTCCTGTTTTAGAAGGAAGTTAGAGGGACTCATCAAGAACAAACCCCATAAAATTCACGTTGGCTTTCATTTATCTGTTTGTTATCTTATAAGGGCCTACAGATCGCATGTTTATACCAGTATTTCTGCAGGAACTGAAGTTACACCAATTGATCTCAACTCTGCTGCTCGTTCCCCTACGTCTCTCGAGGTCCCTCTTCCACAGGACCACCTCTCTCAAGTTGCTGGAGCTGCTCAAACCTCCCATCATGAGCCTGCTGTTGGAATTGAACTTTCCACAGTGGCCCTATTCTTTGTACAGTATTATCAGGTAACCTGAGAACTGCAGATGTATCTGATTATTGGAACTGTGGGTATGACTGCCACAAAACCTGAAACCGTGACCTTTCCTCAATGTGTTATCAGCCAAGCTGGTGGGGGGACGAGAGCTGATTTATGATCATTCATTACAATTACATGAAGCTGATTATTTATAGAGGTAGACTTAAGCTGAAAGGTTCAGGCTCAAAACCTGTCCTTGTAGTAGTTGAGAGTGCTTGCAAATGGGAAAGCAAGGAATGATCTCTTGAAGCAATGTGAATGTCAATGGATTGTATTTTATGATCTTTTCATTATGTTTTGTATTGTATTTTACAATAAGTTTTCTAATATATATAATAACTGTGTTGATTTTGTTACAAAGTGTTAGTTTATTACTTTTATTAATATATTTTATTACATAATTTTTATTGTTTAATTAAACCCCCCCTATTTTTAAATCACCAGGGGCCACCACATGAAAACATAAAGTGGTACCATTGTTTTTCAATTACTTTAGAGGTAGGAACACAAACAGTTGGGCTGGATTTTATATTGGATATTACCATCCCTTTATGCAATCAGCTGCTTCACAAAGGGGTTTTGAATTCTGGCAATGATTTTTTGGCATAGAAGAGCTCCCACAGACAAATGTGCACCGAAGCAGTAAATTGGGAAACTGGTATTGTGAGACTGTAACATGAAATTGCCACGCTTTGGAGAGCAGCCAGTGGTTGGATTGGGATTAATTTGCTCACAGCGTTCAATAAATAATGTTCAGAGGGCCATGTGAAAAGCGATCCCTGTTGGTTATGCACACCTCTGCACAGGGCCTATGTTTGGTCACTGAGCTGAAGTTCGTGCAGCAAACGTCTTGGGGGTATTTCTCACTGGGCTTACAGTAAAAGCCAACTAAAGTGCCTCCTGCTGCCTGGCGATGAAAAGGAGGATCAAGCAGCCCTTGGAGTGCAGCCTCTTCCAGGCTGGAGCTTCTATATATAGGGGAGCTCAATAAACACCATTATGCATGCGATCTGTTTGCCCAGAATTAAGGTCACATACATACTTTTGTAAATGTTTCTGCACTGTCTTGCTTTAATTATAAATTAAAGAATTACAGGTGAGAAGCTGGCTACATAAGGAGGAACTATAAATCCAACCAGCTCCCGTCTGACAAACCCCTTTAAGTCAGTACACAAGGCAACTGCAGGGGAAAGAAAGATTTTTAAACCATGTAAAATACATTGTAAAGGTCAGGTTTATAAGGAAACCATCCCAAAATGCTAATGGCATGACAGCTTTATGAAGCTGGAAAATGACACTTAGGCTGAAATCAAGTAATACTAGAGCAAGGGATTTATTTAAATTGGACTACTTTTTTATTTTGTTTTTAATTTTGTCCTCGATCCTGCCAAATTTCACTGAGATGAGAAATCCTGACTTGTGTAAGTAGCTCCCACATTCAGCTGAACAACTGAGGTAAGAAAAGGTTATTTTATGTAAGTGAGGCACTATTTTGTAATCTTATCTTCTGAAAGTTTCACATTGTTTTCTGCAGTATATATAACTGAAAGTTATATGAATTTTAATGTCTATACTCTGAAAAAATATATAAAACATCAATTATTAATAGGTAGCCTGAGAAACAGTAAGAGTTGTCACACAAACTTTAATACCGTTTTAACTTAGAGAAACTGCATTTCTTTGCTGTACCACAGGACAACCTCTCCAGAAGAGCTTATATTCAAATGTACATTTTTAACAGAGATGCATACAAGCATAACCTGCACAACCTTAGCTGTGCACCCTAGGAATAGGCACTTGTGTATCTAGCCAGAGCAAAAGTACTTTTTTCATTTGCAACATAAAAATCTCTCTCATCTTAATACTGTTTCTTCAAAAAGCAATGCCAGCACTCAGTCTGGTTTTTGGTTTTTGTTTGTGTTTTGGTTTTTGTTGTTGTTATTTTTTTACTTTCTCCTAATCCTTGTGCAATGAGTGAATTCACCCTCTAGAAGACTGCAAGCCCCTGGACACATTTTTCATCAACTGGGCAGTTCTTGTTATGCTGAAGCATACTGCAGTTTTCATTAAACTGCAATTTCAAGCTTCTGCCTCAAAACATACAATATCTATAGCACAATATCTATCTATAGTTATGTAAAACTTAGAATATCTATACCTAGCTATGCTAAGTTTTCCCTTACATAGTTCTGTGTTTCCTACAGTTTCTTTAAACAACACTGATTTCAGAAAAATAGGAATATTTTAAACATAAAAACTGTGTATTCTCTTTTCTCCAAGCAGTCCAAGGTTCTCTGACTAGGACTAGTATTTCCCTTTACTGCAGTAGTTTGAAAATGCGGGTGGTGTTTCAGCACCCAGGAGTGTGGGGTTTAGTAGGGCTCTCTGCACTGAGCACAGAGGCCTGATCTTGCGAGGTGTTGAGCGATTCCTGGGAAGCGATGAGCTCTCGGAAATCCCTGTGATTCAGATCCCCCGGCCAGGCAGACACTGACCGTGTCTCCTCCCCTCTGTAGCACGTGCCAACCTCATCCTCCAGTGTTACCTTCATGAAGGCTTTCAATTAATAAATTGCTCATCCCGGTAATTGGGGCAAATACCCGCTCCTGTGGAGACCACTCTGCCAAAATGCTGATGGATTTGTCCACTTTCTGACTGGAGCCGGTTTGCATGTAGCTCCTCAGCAAAGCAGATTGTGTGCAAACCTCCCGGGGCAAGGGACTCCCCATACAGACCAGCTGGATGCTACAGGGTGTTTTTTCCCTTCCCTCAGCCCTGGAGCCCTGAGCCAAACTGACCCAACAGGGCCAAGCTCTTCCTCCAAACAAGCCTCTTCAGCTCAGAGGCTCTTCCAGTTGTTAGCTGGCTCCCTGTCCCTCCTGCCTGCACCAGCACACCATGGCGGAATCATGCAACTGAGCGTGGATCATCTTCTGCCTTGGGTAAGACTCTAGGTTCAGAGAAATTAGAGGGAAAGACTTGCCATTTCTGTCTGTGAATGGTTTTCCAAGCTTCCTCATGAATCCAGATCGAGACAACAAAACAAAAAAAACCTGTTTCAGAAAGTTGAAATATTAACAACTCTTTCTACTCCTCTTTTCCCAACCTAAACTGTTTGCTGAATTTAACCCAAATTAGTAAATAGGTCTAAAACATTCAGTAAACAAGCAACTAGGTAGAAACTTCATTTGGCCATACTCTAATAATTGTTTTCTTTCCTGTACAATTAAGTACAAGTCTAGATAACACAAAAGATGGCTATGCAGTGACACAAGTTACAGCTATATTAACTTGTGGCTGCAGGGTAGCAGGTAGTGCAGAGATACATGTGCTAGTTTTAAACTGGCCAGCTGGGATGCTGGCCATTCATTCATCTGCAAAAGCAGGGAGGCTTAGTTGCGCTGGGACTGCCTTTAGGTATCCTTGTGTGAACATTTTTTGTCTCACATCACAGTCCCCTCCACAACAGCAAAGACCATCAAAGGCCAAACCCAAGAACCAGCTCCTTGACAGGGAGATTTTGTTTTAGTATTTGTGATATGAAAAATTACTAAAAAAAAAAGATTAGATTTTTTTTTCACAAAGCTGTTTCTCACCTGCTGCTCTATGCTTTAGAAGACTGGAAAACTGAAACCTTATCTGAATTTTTATCCCTTTAAAATTACTTAATGTTTTTTAATTTCTGTTTCCTGACCCCAACATGACTAGGCACAGATGGGAGAAGACACTTGTAGAATAAGACTCTTCCCCAAAACTTAAATAACAGAAAACAAAACCAAAACCCTCAGCTACCTCTCCAACCCCAGAAGTCCAAAATCATCTGATACAAAACAAACAGGCAACATGCCCTTACAAATCTCCCAGCCTAATTTTGAAGGCTGAAAAGATTCCAGTGAGACTTCTTCACCTTAATGGCTCTCTGGCCAAATATTGAGGCTTACCGATGTGTAATTCATCCCACTTCGTGCCAGCAATTTAGGTGAGCTGCTCAGACTGGGAGACCAGGCTCCTTGTATAGCCAACAAAGGGGAAATTCAACCCACCTAAAGTGCTAGTTGCTCTGTCATTAGCCTACAGCAATTGGCTTCTTACTTCAGACAAGTCACTTTAGTGCATAAAGGCATAGAACACAAACTTCCCTGTCTCAGTATAACCTCCTTGCTTCCCATTTATAAGAATACGGGGTTTCCAAAGGGACTGCTGCCTTGAGTCTCTTTTCAGGGACTCAGAGAGGTATGTGATATACCAGAAATCCACTGCTGGGTTTGAGTAAAAAGATCAGCCACTTGGGAAGCTCCACCTGAACTGGGATCAGTGGTCTCACTGAACCTATGTTGTTAAAGGGAAAGCAAATAAAATCCAGTTTGTGAATGATGTCAAACCATGCAAGTGGGTCCGTATGGAAAAAAGCAGTCATATATAAGCTTAGTACCTGACACCTCAAACAGCACTGCAATGATATATTTAGCTTGAACAAACTGCAGAGCCCTGGTTCAAATGTGTTCAACTAGTGCATGTTCATCTCCATGCTGGAAAAAGATGAGTCCATGAAGGTCTTATTCTGGTACATCGGCAGTCCAAGTCAGTTGACTTTCCACTCAGTAAGTCACATGAAGTGAATATAAATCAGGCAGAGAACACAGAGTTAACGATTTTCTATCACTGGCTGATAAAATGAAGGACGTCCTGATCTTTTTTGGACAAATCACTGCTCTCAGCTGAAGCTCCCATACTTCCTCCTGTGAATATGTTGGAGAGGGTGGGCACTTAAAGTGATCCAGTCTAAAGCTGAGCACCACTTGATGATAAAGCCCTAGTTAACATGTATCCTGTTTGGGCTGCACAGTTGCTTTCAGTGATCAGATATAGCAAAGAGCAGTTACAGGAATATGATGGCAACTTGAGAAGAGTTGTGCTGCTATGGAGAAGGTATAGGCCATAGATTGAGCTGAGCAGACCAATGCCAACCTCTAATGTACGCGGCCAAGCTCTCAAGTTACATGATTTAGTCCGTTGCCTACCAAGAGCGATCACGTATGTTTAGGGGAAAGGCACGATTTATCAGATCCTAACCCAGAGGTTCATGTTCTCTCTCTTTACCTAGAAAAGATGGTCATCCAAGGTTACGGGAGAAGTAGCTGAAAGATCAGCATGAAAAACTTCCATGGCAGCTGCCTTCGTCTGTTAGGCAGGCTTTTATACCCCACAGCAGATGGCTTTGAAGTTGGCACAAAAACCAAATAGACAAGACATGGATACACGTACAAAAAGCTTTCTCACCCCCACATGCATTAATGCCCTCCAAAGACAAGTCACACCAGGCTTTTGCAGAGAGGTCTCTGGGTATGAGTGTGGAGGAAGTTAATTACAATTTCCTTTTTAACAAATTAGTTTCGTTCCTAAGCTTAGTTACTCAGGAAATTGTTAGATAGCTGAAAATTCTATACTGTCACAGTATGCTGCTGCAAGACATGAAGACACTTTTGTCCTCGACTGCATTCTGCACAGGTTTTATTTTCAGATATCATGCTAATAAATTTAAGTACTAGAAGTAGTGAAAAAATACTTAGTAAGAATGTATAAAAATGCACCTGTGATGAAAGAGCATCTCAAAATGGAAAACACTGAAAATTCAAGAAATAACTTTTGTACTTCTCAGAGGATGATAGAGTATATGACTTAAGTTGAATACCATGACTTTGTTTTAGGGGGAAATCCCTCCACTATTAGCAATAAGAAGAGTCAGCAGAGTTATTAATATTCCTGATAATGTTTTACAAAGTTTTCTGCAATCATCTAACCTTGCTGCTGTTCCTGTGCAGTGTTTCCCTGGACATGAATATTAATAACTGCTGAGAGAATAAGGCTATCCTTTCCTCACTGACCAGCTGACCTACCAGAATACAGATTATCTGATCTTCTTTAATGCAAGGTGGTTGTTAGTACTTTATGGCAGTAACACACGGTCAGTGAGGCAGAACAAAAGAGCAGACTTGTAAATAAGAGTTAACTTTTAAAAGAACATGCAATTAGTTGTGTACATAGAAGTAGAACACCAAGAAGGACCTGTCCTTTCAATAAAAACTTTGTCTGATTTTTAACTTGCAATACTAGAGAAATAAGTCTAGGTTCTGGGTTCATATCTGGGCAGTTCCTTTTGATCGCATGTCCCTGACATCAGTACAAGGCAAACCTTCTCCCATTTTGACCACAGGAGCAGCTGCCCTGTTGACTTTACAGCATATCTTCAGATTTACACCAGCCTGAAAGCAGAATCAAGCCTCACTCCACC
>NW_009954196.1:1541862-1564139 GCF_000747805.2 Chaetura pelagica | reverse complement strand
GCTGAACAACCTGCAGTGCTGCTCCAGCATTTTCACCAGGCACAAGATGGAAATTTCCTCCCAGCTGAACATTACCTGACTTCCCTAAAGCAGAAGAGGATTTCAAGTTTCTAAACAAAAGAGCATGGCAACATACCAGGCTGGACTTGTAATGGCAGCATTTTAACAGCTCTCCTCAGCATAATTTTAAGTACAGTGTACCATAGCAATGATCTCCATCATCTCTTGTCAGTTGGACACAACTAAATATGTTTCAGTAGAAAACAGGAAGGTGAAGAAAGACATCTGAAATTTTTTGTCTTAAGAACCTGGTATCTTCCGCAGACAATTTTTCTTTTGGTCACATAAATGCTGACATAAGCATTAAGACAAGGATGCAAGAGCTGCACTGGCTATTTATAGAAGCACCGTATAAAGATCAACGGAGGTTTTCAGAACAGCCAAGTACTTCAAATCATCACTTGCAAAAATTGCCATTAGAGAAGTCAGAGCATTAGAAAAAAACTACAATGCAGAAACTAAATTAAAAAAAGCCCTGAATTCTTGAGATTTTCTAGATGATCCACCAGTTGTTGGACTAACTGGTGTTCTAGTCAGTCTGTTGGGGGCTGTTTCCATCTTTGATCAATATTGATTTAAAACATGGAAGTGTGGAAGAAGAAAGCTAAAGGTTGTGATGCTGCTAGTAATTCATGGCAACACCTCAGACAAGGTATATATTGAATTCTTGGCACTAGATTAAAAGATAATTGTATTGCTGATCCCAAATATTTAAAATTCAACTTTCATCACCTTTTTTTAAACACTGTGGATATTTGTACTGATTTGAAACCTCCATTGGTCACTCTCCAATTCTACTATTAAATCACAGGTATTTTTTTAATAAAAGCTGACACTGAAAAATAATGTACCAAAACCACACCACCACTTCTACTGCTGTTATGGCAAAGTTACAAGGCAGCTGTAGGGTTTTGCTAAAATGCACAGTAAGTACAAAAATACAAGAGAAGGCTCCAGGGAGACCTTATAGCAGCCTTGTATTACTTGAAAGGGGCCTACAGGAAAGCTGGGGAGGGACTTGTCACACAGGCGTGTAGTGATAGGAAAGGGGGGAACAATTTCAATCTGAAAGAGGGTAGATTTAGATTGGGTATTAAGAAGAAATTCTATACTGTGAAGGTGGGGAGACACCATCACAGGTTACCCAGAGAACTTGTAGATGTTCACCCCCTGCAAGTGTTCAAGGCCAGGTTGGATGGGATACTGAGCAACCTCTAGTGGGAGGTGTCTCTGCCCATGGCAGAGGGGTTGAAATGAGATGATCTTTAAGTTCTCCTCCAGCCCAAACCATTCATGATGCTATGATACAAAGTATCCCTTTCAAAATGAGGCAGATTTTGGTTAGAATCTGCCTGAAAGATACTCCCAGGGGAAGTTTCAGCTACATCAGTATAAAAGCATAATTATTAGTTGTTTCTTTGAAGTTGGGTTTATTTTACCCAGTCCTGTGTAGTTCCTACAGGTGCTAAAGGCACTTGCCTCATTTTCAGGTCTAAGCAGTAAGTTATTTCAGAGTGCTGTAATTCACAGGAGTGGTATATGCACCATGTTTGCACAAAAGTGCAAACATGTAGTGCAGGCTGAGCAGTCATCAGGCATTGACAGGGTCAAGGCTTTTTCTAGCAACTGGGAGCAAAGACTGAAAATTAACATCATTATCACTGCTAATTGAAGGATGAAGAGTTAAGCTAGCCATGCAGTAGAGCCATCAGGAAGGATGTCAAAATTTGGCTAATAAAATCTACTAAGTGTGAAGTTCATGTGACCTTTCTATATGGAAAGTGAGCTCTCTATCAAGAACATGCTCTCAGAGCTGCCAGATGGGAGGAAATATCTGGTACAATACTTTCCCTGCTCTCAGTGCAGCACATGGAGCAAAACAGAGCCTGTGGTTTTGCTAATCTCTAATTACATCTGATAAGCAGCACGGATAACAATCAGGGAGAATATTCTGACCTTCGTTAGACATTCGCAGAGCCCTGAGCTTAGTAGCAGCTAACCTTACCAGCATCCTGATAAAATTCACCTCCTGCACTTGCAGGCAACCTAGAACGAGATACCTGATTTCAGAATTTCAAGATTTAGTTTGAAACACTTCCTAGTACCCTGGTCAGGAGATGAATTCTAGAAGAATTCTACAGCCAAACCAAAGGCACCCAAATAAAATCCTGGCTCCACATAGCTCTGAGTTTTGTGATACCCAAAATGAAAACTTGGCATTTTGCGAAACACCACATAGGATTTTCTGTTCATTCTTTGTCCAGACCTATTACAGGTTATTAACCTGAACAGCAGCACATCAAACTCATGTAGTATCTACACATATAAGATGAACAATTGGCAGCTAAGCAGACCTCTAAAATGTAGCACCTTAGCTGATTTAAACAGAACAGGGGCCCTGCTGTAGTTGTCCAAACTATGGTCCTTACCATAGCTCCAACCAGGGTCCCAGCTGGGCTAGGTGCTGTAATTTCAGAGTCCAAGCCTCACAGAAGATCTCCAGCAAAATCTCTGAGGGGCTGAAATGGAGGTGGCAAGGAAAGAAAGTGGAGTGACTGGAGTAAACCTGGCAAACATCCTGCTAGACTGCAGGCATCAAACAGGCAGCTCTTTTGCTTTAACCACTCAATACATAAGTCTTTTCTGCCGGTTTGAGCAGCAGACTGAAATAGTGTATATTGTGTTCAGGCAAAACACAATTTTATCAGATTCTAAAGCTTCCTGCAAATTTCCATGACCAAGAATCTCATCCAGAAAAACCCATCTGCATCTATAAACAGTAGCAGGACCTGTTCCTATATGAACACTGGCAAGCACAAGAACAGGGGAATTGCCTGTGCACCCCAGGAGTGGAACAATTAGCACAATTACTCCTGGTTCTGAATTTTGATGAATACTGTGAGTGTGGCTGGTCTTCTTCTCTCACCTGAACGTGGCCAGGCTCTGTTTGGGTCCTTTGTGTTGTCTACTTGTGCAGTGGCACAGAACAGGGGGCAGATGAAACATTTCTAGCTAGAAGGTCCCAGTGAGGCTTCAGTAGCCTTCATTAACCAGTCACTATCCTTCTGCTGTGCTGGTCCTAATTTAGAGTACTTTGCTTGGTTGCATCAAACTTTTTCAAACTGGTCTGGTAGCCCTATGGGAACTCCCAGAGAAATTCAGGTTGTTGCAGATTTCTCCAATACTTTCTTGTCTCCCAGCTGTAACTTATGGCTTACATTCAGTTCAGGTGTTTGCCTTTTACAGGCACGTTCTTGCAGTTCTTCATGCTGTAACCACATTCTAAAAAAGCTAATCCCTAACTGCAGAGTTCTCCAAGATGGGGCTAGTGTCTGCACAGACCCTGCAGAATCCCTTGCTAAATGGCAACAAGGGAGATGTGCTTCGGGGCATGTAAGGGGCAGATTGGCACCTGTGAGACAGAAGAGACATCTGTTGTGCCCATATTTTAGCAGCACTAATCCATGTCAGGAAGGGCAGGTTTGAAGCCCTCAAGGGTTTAAGTCAATCATTGAAATGCCGTGCACAAGAGGATTGGGGGTGGTAGATGTCTAATCAAGGTCTAGATGGGTCACATTCATTCAAGGCATAAGACATTTGGGAATTTTAAGTAGAGCTAAACCCTTGCCAGCTGTACCTCGCTGCCATAGGTGGCAAAGGGGGAGACAAGTTGCAGCTGTCTTGTCTCAGTACAGGAGCACAGGGTGCATGCACGGCTCTTGAGGAGCTATTTGAGAGGCTCTGGCTTTGGACATGGGAACAGCATGCATAATGACAGGTATGCAAGGGCACCCAAAACATGCCCACTCTGTGCAAGGCCATGCAGGATGAGACCCCCTGATCCTTACAGATACCTACACCTCACAACCTTTCTGTACAGCAGCACAGAGCCCAGAAGCAAGGACCACATCAGACTGTAACCGCACACATCTCAGTTGAGGCAGTTACCTCCAGCACAGTGCTCCAGTCCAGTGGCTATCTTGCTTCTGACTTCAGAGCTAGCTTATCTGGTGTTAACTTTAGCATCTTGACACCTTGCTCCCTTGCACATGTGCTTTTCACTCATAGGAAACCCAGAATTCACTGCCAATGCAAATAGCCAGAGAGAGGCACACAAACATGTGGAGTTTTATGTAGCTTGTCTCCCTATAGCCTGGGAAACCTTGCCACATCACAACTTGCCTTCCACTCCCTTTCCTAAGGAACTTATAGTAACAGTATATTTCTTGACACGCTCCCCATTGTTCAACAGGCCAGACTAGCTGAGTAAATACTGCTGTAATAACATTTAGTGCCTACTGCACAGCGTTGTTCACATCCAAGGGCATTTAGCAATACTAAGTTTCTGCAGCTCTGAGGTAGAAACATTTATGACTTGTATAGCTCTATTTTGTAAATAATTTTTTAAAATGGTGAAATGCATGCAGCAAGAATTAAAGACTAGATTATGGTTTCAAAGCCACTGGTGGTTTGAAGAATAATGTAACACATACAAGACCTCTGAAAGTAATGGGACAACCCTGCATTTGCCATATTTTTTAATTTTTATTTTTAATGAGAAAAGCTTGTATGTCTTCATGCTGAAATATCTTTTCGTGCTCTTGCAGATCATGGATGTGACCACGTTTCATTAATTTCCTTTACAGACCACAGGGTGGCAAAGATTGCCTGGTGCTTGTCTTCTGCACCACTAGATGACAAGTTGAAAAGCTGGGTCCTCAGCACTTAAACGGTTTGAAGCACCCACTGCCCTTGAGTGAACAGAAACTGCAGCCACAGCAGCATGCACTCCATCGTTTAGATATGCAGGTTATATTCCCTTCCCATGGGAGGGATGTCGGGCAAGAACAAAACAAAGAATCAGATTCTACAGCAGAAGATGGGCTTCCAGGTGGAAGGCCTGTGGGAAGACCCATAAAAGGATGGGTCTTCATGCGTTTCAGGTCTCCAAAGCCTAACATGGACTGATGGCACTTGAAGGCCCTGCTGATGATTCACACTGCAAATTAACTCTGGAAGGCAGCAGGTGCCAGCACTCATCAGATGACGAAGCGCAATTGTTTTCTACTGAACAAGAGTAATTTGAAAAGTATTTATTCCATCTCGCCAAAACCACAAACTGTGTCACATTTATTTTTAGATCCAGATAACCACAGCAGTTATGTCACACATAAATCAGAGCTACCTGCTGATACCATCAGAGAGCTTACTACAGTGCTTTGTAAAATGACTAGCTACACAAATCTGAGGATATATTTTTCCTTGCCACATGACAAGCTATGATGCATTATTAGGTATCCAAACTTTTAATTCACATTCCATGTGAATATCAGGAAGAACTTCTTTACTGTGAGAGGGACAGAGCACTGGAACAGGCTGCCCAGAGAGGTTGTGGAGACATTCAAAACATGCCTGGACGTGTTCCGGTGTGATGTGCTTTAGGTGACCCTGCTCTGGCAGGGGAGTTGGACTAGATGATCTTTCGAGGTCCCTTCCAACCCCTAGGATTCTGTGATTTCAAACTATCTGCTTGCTCAGGGAACAAAATGCTGACTGGGATAAAGGTGTTGAGCAGGGAAGAGAGACCATTTGTCTTTTCATTTCTCCCAATTTTTACCATCATCCTTGGTTGTTATGGGTAGATAATGAGATAGTTATGATAAAGTTACTACAACGACAAAAACTGTTTTGAGAACCTCATATCAGAGCCCTTGATAGCTGCACAGATGGTGGGCAACAGCCTTATGGGTGGAGGTGGAACTAGATGGTCTCCAGAGGCCCTTTCTGACCTTAATTTTCCTACAGTGTTTTAATATGTACCCTTATGTTCCAACATTTACTGTTACCCTTCTGTACACCAGTTCATCCAAACAGAAATACCCCTACCAGGCAGACAGGCCTTGAAGGCTGAAATTCCTCTGCTAGATCACCTCCTGTGTCTCGCCAGACTGAGCTCTGAGGAAAGGCGATACACTGCTCTCTAAATATCACACAAGCCCCATCCTTGGGGACCTCAGTGGCTGTGGCATCTGGGAGGTTGTACACACAGACCTGGCAGCTATTGGGTTGAAATGACCTGCAGAGAAAGCTGGTTTCTCCAGACACCAAGCCTCACTTTCTCCTTGTGGGACAAGGACCTGTGCATTGTCACACCCACCCTAACGACATTCTCCAGCATGGCTGGATGCTCAGGTTGAGGAGTGTTGAGCCCCATGGGTCTCACCACCTTGCTTTGCCCTCTGATATCCCTTCTTGTGTTCACCCTCTGCCTACTCCACACCATAGCTGTTGGTGGCCACCAGACAACACTTCTGATAGAGCCTGGGTACCTCTGGCTCCCTCCCATTTCTGAAATCCTTCACCCTTTCGCTCCAGCTCCTAAACCAACAGAGGTAAGTCATTTGTGCTTCAGCTGTCAAGAAAAACAAGAGGGGAACTTCTGCCTGTTAAAAATGACTATTCCTCCTGGATCGGTCCTTCTGCAGTACGACACAGAGAACAATGGGCACTGTTTCCACGTTGCGTTAAGCTAAGGCCATCCCTCTCCTGCTTCCCAACCACACAAGCAATAAAGCTTTGTGTAGTCCCTGTGTTTTCCAAGACACAGTCCATTTTGATATGTAAACTCTAAAAAAAGCAAATTCTCATGTTCCAAATAGCCACCAGCTCACCACCTGGCCGGCACCCAGGCAGCACCTTGCAGTCATACTGGTGTGCCTGTGATGACTTCAAACAGCTTCCCATGGCCACTGTGTACTGCTGTGTCCCTCCTCTCAGATACACGTACATGTACACAGCCACATGGGGACTTCTTTGTTACACATCATCATTTTGTAAGCTACAGATTTGCAGTGGAGGCCCAGTTTCTCTTCTGCAGACTGTATATTCAGAGACGTTAGTGTTAAGATTAAAGGGCTATCTCATATTAAATAAACCTAAGGTTAAATTTTTTATTCTCACCCTAATGAAAATATATAATTCCTACCACCATTCTGGAAACAGTAATACTAATCCTTACTAAAAATCAGAAGCAAATCCATTTTATATTCCTAACACATAGGCTGCATTAGGAACCCCCAGATTAGAATGTTTACAAATTCCCATTTTGTTTTTCTCCTCCATGACATTAGCCTTGAGGAGGAGCAGCTGTTTATACCATGACCCACAGATACTGAAAGCTATTTTAAATATAGTCCAGACGAACTACTTGCTAGGACTACAGCTAGACTCTGGCTTTCCTTGTTTGCTGTCTGCCTCTTACTTCTACATTACAGGTTTTTTCTTTCTTCCATCATTCCTTCTTCAGTACTTTTACTTCCTATCTACCCAGTAATTACTCTTTGGCCAGCTTGTCTGGCTCCTGCTCATTTGCTTAGAAGTTTGATGGTGCATGTCCTATGCTGGAAGAAAACATCTCAGCCTTCCTTTGCTCTCACATGCCTCCTCAGCTCACAACCTGCTTCCAGCACCCAAGCCCCCTCAGCAAACTGGTGCATTTCTTTAGTACCTGGGGCTGCTCTCGCCCATCTTTGCTCTGCTGGCATTACAGAAACACATCTTTGGAGCATCATTTCTGCCTCTCACCTCAGAAAGCTTCAGCAACTTAAAGGTTCTTTCCCCATGGGGCTTCTCAGAGGCTTTTTTCCCCAGTGGTATCTCAAAGCAAAAATCAATTTGACATAATTTTTCTATCCAACAATTTCAGAATTAGTTATACCTTAGTTACTTTAAAGCAATGAGGAACGAAACACATTTCTGATGCTTAGTTTAAAACACAGTATGCCATTGTCTGTATTTTTCTTTGGGTAAAATTTTTTCTCCTTCATTACCTCTTCAAGTAGAAGAGGTAAAAAGTATTTAAAACACAGTGAAAGAGTCAGTTAAGAAGATAAAAAAGAAAAAGGATTGTGTTTGAAAGAGGACTTTCTGCCTTTACCTCCTTCATTTCCTCTCATGCCACTACTATTTCCTTACAGCCACAGAAACTCTCAAAGACTTTTGATTTGTTGTTTTATGCTACATATCCACACAAGCCAAGGAGAACACCTTACTCTTGGTTTCAAAAGGCCTGGACTCTGCTAACAGTTCAAAACAAAGCTGGTTTTTACAGTAGTGGCACCACCTGCAAGCCAGTGAGGCTTGTAGATGTTTGCAGGGTCTTGCTGAAGTGTGATCCCACAGGGCAAGCAACAGAACCAGTGCAAAGACATTTGGAAGAAAATATTTCAATGCAAAAAAATGTCTGCATGGTTTTCAGCTAGGGGAAACCACTGATTTTATTATTATTTTTTTTAAGGCTAGAATTAAAAGCTAGAAGAAGCAAAAATGTTAGCATCTTTTTAAAAAAATCAAAAGATGTATTTTACTGTAAAACTGACTGAGCTGAAAAGTCTTTCTGATTCTAGTTCCTCCTGCTCTCTCTCCAAAAACACGCCCCTTCAGCCAACTTGACTCTGTGGGGCTACAGGAAGAAAAACTCCTGGCTCTCTCTGTAGTTGCCAACCCATGTAACCTTCACTGAGCAGCAAGGGAAAGACAGAGGCTCCTGTAAGCCCCACTGACCGGCGGGAAGTAATGTGGAGAATCCCATGCTGGCACCCACTCCCTGCTCTTTCTTGGACACCCTCCTGAAACGCCTGTCAGGTAGTTTCTTCTAAGAAAATTTATGCGCAAGACAGCAAAGCATTTCCCCCTCATCGGCAAAGCTGGTGCTTGTGCTGTTTTCAAGAGATGACTTATGGTGGCTTGACCTGGCACTTTGTTCTGCCTCCAGGAAGGTGGTAGGGGCACAGCCTGGTGCAAATAGGGCTGCTCACCCTTTGTTAAGCAACACCAGAAGTTCCTGGCTAGTCCCCAAGACACGGACATGATACTCTTGAGCCTCTCATTCTTTCCATTCACCTCCAAAAGCCTGAAGCAAGGCAGCTTGGAGGTCTGGATGCAAAATCAAGAAAAGCAGAAGCCATGTTATGTATGTTCAGTCTGCAGTATGCATTCTGTATTTTCTCTTTCCACTCACAAGATGCCGAGATCAGGCAAGGATGCTGCGATATACCAACTGCACAAAGAGCACAACTGCTAGTTGAAGTCCCATCTGTTTCTCTCCTCATTAAAAAGTGAAACAACAACAAAAAATCCATACTAGGTGATGAGAAAAACTGACCAACTCTATAGCTGTCAGACAGAGCCCTGCCAAGAAGGACAATTCCGTTTTTCCAGTCCTCTGGCTTCGGATTACCACGTGCTAACGCCCACTGGAGAGATTTTCTATCTGGTGTTTAAATTTAGGTGACAGGCCACCTTCATGGCTCATCTGGAAAGCTGCAAGACTATCCCAAGTGGAAGGAAGGGTGTTCAGAGCAATCACTTAGTAGGTGAGCCTTTAGTTTCAGGACTTTTTCATACCCTCCACAGAAACTATAAACTGTCACTGCTACTGCTACTCTCTGTCCACTCCCTTTAGGCTTGTTTTATTCCATAAAACTATATTAAACTTATATTCAGGATTACTCAAAAAACAGTAAGTGCCTTCATTTAAGGATACAGTATTTGCCCTTCTCATTAACCTCCTCCAAGGGAACTCAGAGAAGAGAAATTAAAATACCATTCTCCACCTTGCCTGCATAGATGTCACAGTGGAAAAACAAATGGATGACTGACTCCTGAAAGCTTGGATTTGGTTTCTTAATAGAAGGACCAGAAGAAATTTTAACTTTTTCAACAAATATTTAACTTAATTAAAAATAGCCTCTGTTCCTTTCTTGCACTGTGCTCAACTAAATTAAGAGAAACAACCAAACAAATGTAGTAATGTTGGAGGAGAGAGTGTCAAGACTTCTACTTGATAAAAGAAGAATCAGCCTCCTGAATTTCCATGTTTGACAGCTCTGATGTGGAAACTACTCCAAAATAAAACCACAGTGTTTTATATTCACCTCTCGTGGGGACACTTCTGGAGATTTAAAGCAGAATCTTGTATTATTTCCTCTCCTCTAACTCTATTACAAGTTTTACACATTTTCCTATGTAGAGACTCCTAAAGTAGGACAAGCATTTCAAAAAAGCTCTTCCAAGTCCCACATATATATCGTAATAGAAAAATATGCTGGTTTGGGATTGTTTTCTAAAGGAAATTAGATGAGAAGCTCAGCACACATGCACTGTGCTCCTTATTTGTTTAAACTCTCCTATGCTACTAGTCTCTCTATAATCTGAAACTGCCAAGTGTGAAAACCAGCATCCATGTGGCTAAAAACAAGGTACTCCCTGCTTAAGTCCCCCACCGTGACCATGACCACAACCATCACCTACAGCAGCCCATGACCTCCCTCCTGGGCTATGACTGGATTGCCTTAAGCTTGCACTCTGCAGCACCTGGAGGGGAGCTGGTTTCTGCCCCAAATCAAAACAGCTACTGTATCAGGCCAGTGCTCTCCTGCAATGCAAAGATGCTGTAGAAGCAGCAAGCCTTACAATTCATGTGTACCGTGGCAGGGCCCAAAGAGGTTTCCCTCAGGCTTATGCCAACTTCTTCAACATAAACGCAGGCACAAAGTCCCAAGGCAGGAGTTCAGTGATGAAAGAACTCATGGTGTCAGACAGCAGCCCAAACCCCTCCCTTTCCACTATGAAGACACATGGCTAATTCTTATTTGTACCATACCCAGACCTAACAGTGATAAGAGTGATATATCACTGTCTAACAGTATTTATAATGCGGCGACCACTGCAGTATCTGGGGAGCGCGGTATAAATACTGAGCGATCACCAGGGAAGCCTCAAGGGTGGGCGAAGAGGGCAAGTAGCCAAAGCAGCTGAGAGACGTGCTGATTCAGTGCATCTCCTTCATCTGTCCTCAGCAGTGGGTTGCCATGGAATGGAGGTTGGGAAGGGTTAAAAAACTGATTAAGAACTGATTTTTTTTCCCCCCCAGCCTGTTTCTCACACTTTGCTTCAGCCCACAAGGATCTTCATTTGAGTATCCAATCACAGCATTTTGCATTATTACATATCATACAACAAACACCTGTTTCTTCTAAAGTCATGATTTGGCTCATGCCTACCAATCTGCAGCACTCAGCAGGTGAGGCTGAAGTTGCCATCCCTGTCTTACAGATGGGGAAATGCTGTGCAAAGGGAAACTGCCTTGCCCCAGCAGGCCTGAAGTAGAGGAGAGGTTCATGTTCTCACCCAAAAATCCAGCCACAGGGCTTTTAAGCCACCAGCTCAAAACATATCCCTGCTTAAATCTGAAGGAAATGAAAATGGTTATTTAAGAAAAAATCCTGGATGTGCATCTCAGTCACATGTTTAGTTTCTTCCCAACACACATTAATGGCAAGTATTTTCAGCTGACTGAATAGGACCTTTCAGTAGTGAAATCTGTGAGAATTTGAAATATGAGTTTTACATGTTAACTTCTTTCTTATCTATAAATAAATTACAATTCTCTATTACCAAATGGAACTTTTGAACCCCTCATACAAACAGGCAACTTGCAAAAGGGTTTCAAGTATGTAGCTGGTTTAGGGAAGCTTCCTCCCATCGGGTCTAGCAACAGTTGAGTACTCATCCTTTCTAGAGAGTGATTTGTCACAGCACCATCTTGCTCTGCTTTGGTTTGTTCACAATCCATGCTCAGTAATATTCTGCAAGTACAAGATATCTTTCCAAAGTATCCTAGGCCTAATAAACTTCTCCCTGTTTTCATGGCAGACTTCAAAGGCAATTTTCACAGTTACTTCGCTGTGGATATTACTTTGCAAAGAAAAAACCCAAACCTTACTAAAATCTATTTATTAGCTTGGTGATATAAAAGTTCCCTGAAGCCACAAATTTTGACAATGAAAAACCTGATGCAACTTTTATTTTCATTGCAGCTCTTTTCTTGTATATTCCTGTAGATAAGAATCTGCTATGTATTGATTTGAAGGACCTGACAGCAAGCACCTCCTCCTGGATAAGATTTCCTCTTTCCTCCCCTGCTGTTACCAGCACCACGTGTTTGTATACGGACATCCCTGAGAGCGCTCTGCATCAATGTATTGTATTTCTATAAATTTCTAATGTTAAAGAAATATGGTATTTAACAGCAGGACAAAAAATTAAAGTGTTTTCTGGTGTCAGGCTGTTTAATTTGCAAAGAAAATAGTTTATGCTCCCTATACTTTAGATCCTAAAGGAAATTTTTAGTACTTAACTATGTGCTGGTAGCACAGAGCAGCCAATCGAGCCTGCTCCACACTGTGCAACGCAGGGCAAAAATGTGAGCAGAACCTATCACTTGTAACCCTCAAAAGCAGTTTTCATCTTGTTTCCTTGAATCCCACTCAAGCAAAAGTTTGTTTTTCAAAGTGCTATCAGGGGCTGCTGCTGCCTCAGTTATTTCTTGTAACCATGATAGCAGACAAAGTCAAAGTGACATTTTCCTTCTTGGCATCAACTAAACTGCCCCCACCTCTGCCCTCGCATCTGACTCCACAGGATTTTTTTTCTGGAGATGTTGAGTGTGATCCCTATTTGTGAGCTGGTGAGACACCTCCAAGGTATGCTGGATGTGCAGCTCTCCTTTGACGAACGTGATTATCAACATGCATCTGTGATTAAAATGGATTTTTATCACTTGCAAAATAGGCCACAGATTAAATGCTGTCCAGCTTCTCAGGGCTATACTTTATGTTAGGTCTGGAGTGAATTGCTATAAATTCTTTGTCTGCATCTTTGCCAAAAGCCCTCTGACAGGACTTGCAACCAATACAGAGTAAAAATAATTCTGCTACCTGAAGCAGATAAACATTTTGCTCTGAGATCCCTACATCAGTTTTTCATTCTTTAGGAGTGGTTTTGTTCCATGGACTTTTAATTTAAAGAGTTTCAATTTATTTCTGTCAGCTTCAGGACTGCAATTCAGCCTGCACTAAAACAACTATACACTTCAGTAGCATTTCCTAAAAAACTGAGCTTGATTTTAGCAGTTTAAAAATAGTCTCAATCTCATTAATACTTTTCACTGCCATACCCATTTCTTTCCCAGAAGCCAGCAATTTGCAAACTTTCATTAGTGATGGAAAAAGGAATTTGCTTGTAAAACCACCTGGATTATGTTCCTAGTCGTGGTACAAGTTGCTTGGCGTTACGAAACCACACAGCTCATCCAGAGTTTCTGACTACGTATCTGCAATATTTGGTGTGATTTGGTGCACAGTTTTGAATCATGCCACAAGCATGAAAGGTCACAGATCAGTCTGATGCTGGCACACCCTGGCATGTTTCTGGGTCTAGCTACTAAAACGGCACCATTTTTGTGGTGAAGTGCTATGGGCTTCTGCAGCTGTGCAGTGAGCCTCTTAACTTCTACGCCTGTTGCTTACAGTACAGCGTGACTTGTATCTGGCTCTCAGGACTGTGAGGATGATTCCCATGGGCAGGATCCTCTGGTCCCCACATAAATATGGCAGGGAAGTCTTCTGCTCATGTATGAAGCTCTTACACTTCTTTGTGAACTTCTTTGTAGCAACTTCTTTGTGAACAACATATAATTTTTACACCAGTTAGTAAAATGTTTTCAATGGATTTAGCATACTTATGTTGGCCAATGACAACTGTAAATTACAATCTATGCTTTTTTGAAGGCTGCAGAGATTTGGGTTATTATAGCCAAAAAATAGTTTAAATAAATAAAATTGCCCGGATAGAAATGGTGCTTTTTTTTGCCTTTATGGATGGTTACACTTATCAATGGATAGCAGACTATCAGTTTTTGTTTTTATTCCGCCAATGCAAACAGACTCCTGGACTATCAAATACTTTCAAAGCAAGGAAGAATTTAATTAAATTTTAACATTAAAATAATTATGCTAAGAGCTAGCACCTGATGAACTTCTTGCCTCAAACTTAGGATTTCCTGAGAGCCCACTCATAACGCACTCCAAACCATGTCATGCACTAAATTTAAAAACTGGAGAAATGTCAAGAAATAAAGGCAGCCAGCAAGAAGCCCCAAATTCCAATTCCAGGTATTAAATCTTAAGAGTCTGTTAGGACTGGGAAGGAAAGCAAACTCATTGACTGAATACATGTGCAAACTGAATTTCTGAGTTCAAAGAGGAGATTCTTAACTTCCTAAAATCAAACCAAGCTATAATAACAATGCAACCCCCATGTTTCTAAGAGTCTCCTCCATTTTCTTTACGGTATGAGGCCTGCATCTCAATTCACAGTTTCCTTAATTCTTCCTCTTCAGCCAGAATAATCAGCGCTGGTTTCTTACCAGGTCAGGTAAATTCTCACTTTGTTCAATTACAGCTCATATCTCAATCATCTTTATTGTGGGATACAACTGCCTTTTTATTACTTTTGCCTGTCTGCAATGAATCAGTGGCTATACTTGGAGCACATCCACAACATTGACAAGGTCTGAGCTATACCAACTTTGCAACAGATAAACATGAGCAAACCCTGCTCTGCTGTAAGGTAATGTAATCAAAGACGGCAACCACTACTCTGCAAGTACGCCACATGATGCTCCTTTCTTGCACAGCAAATTGTCTCCAGTTTAGCCAAGGGGGAAAACATTCTTATGCTGCAAAGTGAAACCACTACCTGAAAGCTGTATTTCATTCAAAACTGAGCTGGACTACTATGCCAAAGTCATGCTGGCAAGGACACATCAAAATCAAATTCTCCAGCCCCTTGCTACCTTACTTGTTTATGTCAATCAGTTTGGAGATTTTTAACATTTGAGTTATGTTTATCTGAACTGGTTCTCAAGGTCTAATTATAACATGTAAAGTGGGGTGAGATTGCTGCTATGAAAGTCGCAATATAAATAAGAGGACTTGACGGGCAGACTGATATGCTGGCACGGACAAGACATGTATGTCACATGGAAGCCCAGTGCAGCTGTTGTAGTCCCTGGTACAATAAATAGCTATGGGGAAGCAGCGAGGTCACACAGGATTTTTTAATACCACCTACTGTGCTACTTGGATGAAGGCACTCACCTTGCAAGAAAACAGGCAATATCTGCAGTTAAAATGCAGAAGAGTCAGTCCTGGCAGAAAAAGTCTTGTGCATTTAGAAGGCTTTGGAGAATAATACAACAGCATGGTTGTCTGCCTCCCTTGCCCCGTTCTCCTTTCACCCAATACTCTGAACACACAACCCCAGCACAACTTTCTGCTCAGAAAAACTGAGAGAGCATGTGCTCTCACGTGGAGCTAGGAGAGGGCGCTGGAGACAATAATGTGCACAATCTCTCTTCCTGTCACAGAAGAGGGTCACTGCAACTGCCCAGTAATGGGCATGCAAGGATCACGCCTGGCAGCACTCACAGATGAATGCCTCAGGTACGACCAGGCTTCTGCAGAGGATCTCTATTTATAACCCAGACCCCAATAGGTGGCTGGTCTTGGGTGTTAATGTGACAAAGTATTGGTTTTTAGAGTCGCTGAAATGCCTCAACACGGAATGGAAGATGAAACCGCTGCTGGCTTGCAAATGGTCATTCATGCCATGTGTTGGTAAGAGAAGAAGCCATCAGTACTGGGCATTCCCAACACATTGAGCACCAGATTAGGGTCTGTGAAATATTAATTACATAGCACCTGTGCCCTTTTTAAGGTTAGGTTCTTATCCTTTTTAGAAAAAAATTGTCCTGCCATGGGGCATATGTAGTTTTAAATTAGCAACTGGCAATGAACTGAGCTTTTGACAAGGCTCTGGAAAATGCCTGGCATCCATAATTCCAGCAAGATGCTTTCTGGGTTTCTATTACACAGATGTGACCAGCATATTAACCCATGTTTCCCCAGCAAAGACACTACAATTGCCATAATTGTCCTCAGAAAGTAATTGACAGCCTCTTTTTGACCCAGATTCTCAGTATCCTGATTAAGTAGCAACAGTGCCATAAAATGCAAAATGATGCAACATTTAAAGGTTTTCAGAGCTACTTATGTAGCAATTCTATTCGGGTAATTTTTATTATTTTTTTTTTCTCCTAGCTCCCTTCTATTTAGCTCTCAGTGTTACTCACTTGGTCACTGTGTTCATAAATAGTTGCATAGAAGGACAGGGATATCAAGTTTCATAGTACATGCATACATTTTATATGTTATTTGAACCTAGACTTTGAAGCTGCAAAAAGCCAATGGCAAATCTCAAAATTAAACAGAAAAAATATGTAAATGAGCTGTAATAAAATCGCACAAGAAACCAAAGTTCTCAAACCAGCAAGTAAATCTACTCTCAGGTTTGGTTTTTTCCCCTAACTTTCTTTCTAGTTAAAACAATTTTATTCTGTATTTTAAGATGTTTTTACCTAATCCTAAAAGCACATGCTGTATCTTCATGAATTCTGTCTTTCTCCAGCAGTAAGGTACTCTTCAGGAAAGGACTTGAAATTAACACTCCATTTTGTATACTTTCTGAGAAGTCCAATGTTGATGCTCTGAATTTAACGTATATGGTCTCTAATCCCAGTGAAAGGGGGAATTCCAGAACACTGGAAATGGTGTTATGAGACTTTAGGACTAAGACACAGTATGTACCTGCCCTAGAGTCACCACGTACCATAGGTCACCAGCATCTGTCTTCAGTTATGCACTAGCAGTCACTAGTTTATAAACAGTCAGATAGGTACAGTAATCTCAAGCATGATCTGAATCCAAGCCTGTGGTCAAGTGGGAGCCATAACTCACTACAAATACGGAACTGGGACCCTGGCTCTACTATGGGTTGGCTTCACAATCAAGTGGAAGGGGTGCAGGAATATCTGGTGGGATGCCGAGTGTGAGGATGTTCAGGTGTCCAATCCTGACACTGCTCCCTACCCTACATTGCTACAGGACAGACCAAAATTTGAGGGAGTCTGGAGAGCCTTCTCCTCTCTACAGCTTTAATTACAAGGTAGTCATAGTGCATAGACTTGCCAGACAGGCATGATGCCTTTTGGACAGAGGCAGCTCCAGCAGTCAGGTCACTTGGCTTAAGGCACCACACGGCCCACAGGTAGAGCTGCGTGGCTCCATCCACACCCCTCACTCTGGTCTGTGGCAAAAAGACCTGCTTTCCTCTGCCTCTCTATGTGTGCTGTCACTAACAGCCACTGAAACTTGTGTTTTATCATTTAAAGATAATTCCTAGATGTTTGGGTTTACTTCTTGAGATTATTTTGGGGTTTGGCTGAATAGGAAAAGCATTTGCAACACATACCACCTATTTAGAGAGAACGACATTGCTTTAAGGTGAGAAATTTTAAAGAGATTTAGGTTGTGTCTGCAAGAGACATGAAAAACACACTGAAGGCTTCAAGCACACGTGTGTGCTAAACAGTGGATTGAGAAAGTTCCTACAAAGTTTTCCTTGTAGAACTGAAACTGGAAACACGTAATCTTCATGCCATTATCCACATTATTAAATCTGTGAAAACAGAACTATGTGCAATAACACAGCTGTTCTAACTAGAAGCATTTAATCTCCCACCATCATCTCAAATACACATACTCCAGCTCTTGGTTATGTACACAGCAAGCAAGAACTAGGAAAAAATAACAAGCATCAAGGGAAACTTCCAGTACTGATTTCCATGTCCCTGATAAGTTCACTAATCAGGGGGAAAAAAAAAATTTAAAAATCCTCCTTTACTTATCCCTACAGGGGTAGCTCCATTTCCTAGATCTGAACAAACAACAGAAGAAAGTGTTCCATGGTTAGAAATCCTAACTATGTTTGGTTGCAAAAATCTCATCTTTAAGAGTATGGGAATGACTTTTTTTTACTAAGGGCAGAGTTAAGAGACCTAAAAACCTGAATTTTTAAATAAATATCTCTGGGATCCTATATGTAATCATATTCATAGGTGACACGGCAGGGCCCATCCTGCTTGGCAGGAAACTACAAAGGCTTGGGAGGACATGGCTGTTGCATCTCTTGCTGCACCTAGGTGGAGATGTAGTTCTAATCCAAGTCTGGAGAATGAGCCTTCACAGCAACGCAACTACAGTGATCCTCAAGAGGCACTGCCCAGCCCAAACTGTAGGAGAAAATGGATGAAGAACTATCCTTCCTTTTGCTCAACTTTCAGCTCTTCTCCCCTAAGAACCTGGATAATTTCATATCCTTTTTCTCATCCCTGTTCTGTGTTTCCTGTCCGACTGCAGACAACATAGGGTCAGCTGGCATGTTTTGAAATTGCTTTGACCACATTACATTTTGGAATGCATGAAATAAACAGGCCTCAAGTGCCTCAAAATAACAGAAGAAAAATTTCATTATGCTGATATGCAGTTTATCAAGTGTTTTTAAAAAAAGAAAAATTGTTTTCAGTAAACACTCCAAGACAATCTGTGATGCATTCAGAAGGGAAGAATGAGGTTAATTGCAAAATATTATTTCACAGAGTGGAAGGATTTCTGTAGTTATTTTGGTGAGTGCCATGGTATTCACTGGGATCAATCCCTAATAGGTATTAGATGTCTTGGACCCTGCAAAGTTGTCAGATGCAACTACCCTAAAAGGAATAAATTAATTTGCAACAGAGTTGTACAGGAAACTTGCACTGTGCAGGTAACCACTCAGCTCTAAGGCAGACTGACCTTTTCTGGTGACCACATGGTGAAGCTGTAGAAGCTGCTGAGGGCTCTCCATCACAGCATGCCTGGAGTCACCTCGCACCTGCTGTGGCTCAGTGCAGTAACAAACCCCATCCTGCAACCCCAAATCCCATCCCACAGCCCTACACAATAAGCTACAGCTCCATCCCAGCCTGGCACTCAACCCTCTGAAATTTCCATTCCTTTCAGTTTCATTTGGGTGAAGCCACTATTTCTAGGGTTTGTTTGGGTCGTTCACAGCTACCTATAATCTATTCAGATTATTAGAAGATGAGGAGAAATGGTACAAAGAAAGAAATTAAGGTTTCAATTATTTCATGTCAAGTTCTGTCAAGTAAATGGAGTTACTTAATTACACTTTTGCAGCAATCATGCCTCTTTACTAGCTTTATTAGTCGCATGGCTATCTAAACCAAATTCTCCCTTATTTTGTTAATTTATCATGAAACTGAAGTACAAAATTACACCTATCTGAAAAAAATCAAACTTTCAAATAGTTTTAAGCAATTCCTCTGTAAAAAATTGAAAACCTGGAAGAACCATCATGATCCTGGGACCTGACCACCTGCAGGTCACACACAATAGAACTTCCGCATGTGATCCCACAGTATGTGCCCGAACACAAGCACACTATCTTCAAATGCACTGTCCTACAAGAAAGCACCTGCTAGTCTGTGAGTCCTGGTGGCTGCCATTTAAAGCATTTTTTGGAGTTAAAGTCGGCTGCTAATTACAGCCTTCTGTAATAATCTAGTGTGACACAGAATGCAAGGGATAATTACACATGCATCGATCATTATTGGCATTCCCCATTTTGAACATAGTTTTCCTTCTGTTTATTCTTGACCTGAAATTAAAAGAACAGAGTTTGGTGTTTGGTTGTGGGTTTTTTTCATGAGATGGGGTAGTTATTCAAGCAAGATTTCAAGACTTTTTTTTTTTTTTAATTAAATTAAATCACACTTTTGTTTCTGATGACTAACAGATGTGAGGAGATCAGAATAAAACCAAACTATCAACTGATTTTCAAAAAGACACCTTATTCTGCTGTTTCTTTCAGGAGTGCTTTGTGCTGAGCAGCAAGCACTAGAGCACTGCTGCTATCTACAGGTCTGCTCTGCACAGTGCTCAAACCAGACGTGAAAATGGGGATGCTCACATGTGGGAACGAGACCAAAACCCTGACATTAAAAAGTACATTGGCTTTTGAGAGATGCAAGCTGGCAACATTTCTGTCCCGTGGCTAACATATGTTAGAAAACCAAAATTAAGCAGACTTCATTAAAGAGAAGGCTGATCTGTTCTGCACAAAAGTACAATTTCGGATTTTTTAATTATTTTTTTTTCTGTGAAAGAAGAGGAAATGTTGCACTCCCAGGTACAGAGTAAGAGGAAGTGTCTACTCCCAGATAGGATCCCTCTCTCACCACAACACACTGGCACACAAAACACAATGGGGCACAGAAGGGTTGGAAACCACCTTTGAGCCTGAAATGCTGAATTTTTAAGATGATTTGTGACGTAATTAGAATTCACTAAAATTTAGTTGTGGTTCTTTACTTATTGTTCCTTTCCCTGCTTTTTCCTTGGTAACCCAGAAATTGTGATAACTGCTTTCTGCATCATTCAAGAATACAGAAAAATAAGATAACCTGGAACGGGTTCAGCACTGCTGAAAACAAACAAAGCTGCTTTCAGAACAGGAGAACTATAATACATAAATTTACCCTGCAAATACAAGCTGGAGATGTCAAAAGCACCTATTTAACCTAAGGTTGTTGATTTCAGGATCAGGTTACCAAAGACAGTATCAGATCACAAGCTTTTGATAAGCAGCAGCAGAAGGGAAAAACTCAGAAAGAGGTGGGGTTTTTTTTCCCTAATAAAAATAAAATAAAATTTCCTAGTAAGAGAAAAAAACAGCTTCTTTGTGAAATCTGTACCTGTTTGGCTGTGGGGATGAACAGTCAAGTACAGAAGCAGAGTACTTTGCAGACAGGGAAAGCACTATTAGAAGCTCAAACAGCAGGACTGTCTGATCTGACGTACGGAAACTCTGTGAAGCTTTTCTCATTTGGAAGGCTAGAAAAGCTCTTCCAAAATAAATTCCCCAAGACCACCGGAAGCAACAGGCTTTTGATGAGCCTGTTCCAAATGACTCTTAGCTGCACACGGAGTGTACTGTTCATATGACTTCTTGTGAGAAAATAAGTAGCTGTTCCAGCCTCTTTAAAAATCAGTTTTTCTGGAAACAACTTATTTTAACTACTGGATATCTGCTGAAAACTTCAGTATGAGAGACTGGAAAACAAGATTCTGCCATCTATTTTTTTTTTTTTTTACATTGGAGTTCTGTCTTTTTGTGAAACAGGTTTAGCAAAGAATTTGCCAGAGCTATAAGAATTACTGCCTATGAAGTATTGGGGAACACAACCTCTATTAGGCAGCAGATAGTTTAAGCATTTGGAAGGACAGACACCAGCTAACAGTCAGAAATTTCTCAGCCACAGAGCTCAGACCTCATTTGATGCAACTTCATTCCCTGTTTAGTATTATCTTTTCAGCAACTGTTTACATTACATCCCTATTACTGAGAGACAGTACAATCTCTTCAGTCTGTGTGGAGGGGGATGGTGATCCCCACAGAAATCAGCCAGTTGGGGTGCCAGTGTTGTGGCAAGGCAGGCCTGAGGCAGGCAGCTTCTGACGTGAGCCATCCCCAGTGATAGCATCTCAGCCTGGAGGGGAAAGCTACAAACACCACAGGACTCTTAAGGGTTGGGTGCATACAGTAATTAACACCCAGCAGTCCCAGGATAAACACATATTTCACCTTAATCCAGAAACCTCAACAGATTTCCTTACAGAATACTTTGGCAGACACAGAAAGAGGTCAAGAGCATCCATTACCAGAGAAATATGAATGTACATGAAACACTAAGTGTATGAAATTCTGCAATATACAGATTAAAGTAATCAGAAATATTAATTATGCTGAGAAACATAGAATCATATAATGGTTTGGGTTGGAAGGGGCCTCAAAGCCATGGGCTTGGACACCTTCCACTAGGCCAGGCTGCTCACAGCCACATCCAGCCTGTCCTGGAACTTCCATATCCACAAGGCATCCACAACCTCCCTGGGCAACCTGTGCCCGTCTCACCACCCTCACCCCAAATAATTTCTTCTTAATATCTAACCTAAATCTCCCCTTTACCAGTTTTAAGCCATTACCCCTCACCCTATCACTACAAACCCTTGTAAAAGGCCCCTCTCCCCAGCTTTCCCGCAGGCCCCTTCAGGTACCAGGCGGCCTCTGTAGGGTCTCCCTGGAGGCTTCTCTTCCCCAGGCTGAACAACCCCAGCCCTCTCAGCCTGTCTCCACAGGAGAGCTGCTCCAGCCCTCTGACCACCTCCATAGCGCTGCTCTAGGCTCGCTCCAAGGGGTCCACGTCTTCCCCGTGCTGGGAAGAGCTCAAGAGCTGAACGTGCTACTCCAGGTGGGTTCCCACAGAGTAAAGGAGAGGGGGGCAATAAAGTACTTCCAGCAGGGGAGGCACACGGCGCACACTGGGCACTTACTGCCAGCCAGCCCGCTGGGGG
>NW_009954196.1:1511730-1541167 GCF_000747805.2 Chaetura pelagica | reverse complement strand
GGGCGCCGCGGCCTCCGGGCCCGGGGACGCTCGGCAGCCGTGTCAAGATGTCGTGTCCTCACCGAGGGGCAAAAGGGAAGGCCAAGGGCTGGCACAGACCTCGCTCCCGGTGCGATGTGACTCGTTCATTTCGCCTGCCGGTTAAGTCTCGCTTCTCACAAGAGGAGGGGTGGGGTTGGTTTTCGCCACCAGCGCTGCTGTGGGGGGGAAGAAACGGGCTGGAGGAGCAAGACGGGTGGGCACAGGGCACCAGGGAGGGAGGAATCCGTGGCAGCAAAGCGAAGGGGCACAAAGCAGAAGAAAGCCAGTGAAGATACTGTCAAAGGAAAGGCTCTGGTGGCACCTCTGCGTTCAAATATAGACAAAAAGTAAAGGTATTTTGGATAAGGAACAACACGTCATTTATTTTCATTATTCACTCACTTGGTGAAGACACTGGAATGCAACGAAGAGACTTGGTATTACTGTCTCCACACTGCTGGTATTTTCCCATATTTAGAGCAGCCTATTAGTGAAATGCTTTACTGAAGCATCTAAGAAATATGAAATGGAGTAAAATCGCTTTGCGATTGTACACAGAGTGGCCATTACATACTTTTCCTTTACATCTGTAAGATTGTACTAGTCCTAAAAAGTATCTACAGAAAAAAAAGAATAATTAAAAAAAGTGGCAGCTGTTGTGGGAAGTGTGATTCCCGATGACCAGACGTTTATTGAGTTAGACTCAATAAAAACTGAGTTGATTTTTGCTAGTAACCCGTGCTTGTAAACAGCCTTCCTGATTGACAAAGAGTTTGTCCCAATAGATGATCTTGTAGGACTGCAGCTTACATGTTACCTGATGTGATTCCAGTGAGAAGGCTAAAAATACACATTTTTAAAGCTGTAGCTTCTTAATTTTATTTCCGCTTCAGTGGAAAAGCTAAACTTTGCACCCTACCACAAAATACTAAACATATCCTTCAGGACAAAGTGTTGAATGAAAGGCAGTAAGGTAAATAAGCAATGCCAAGCAAAGGTTCCATTCATATCATTAAACAAAGCCCTTTTCCAGCTAGTACTAAAGTCTTTTTTAATTTTTCTATTATTTTTTTTTTTCCCTGAAGAGGAAAAAGAAATCCTTACACGTCAAACATTATGGTAGCATAGTCTAAAAGATCTCTTAATGTAAATACTTTTTCAGCTGCGAGAAGTAGGTGTGTCACTATCCAGACCACAGCATTAAATTCCCAGCCACTACAAGGTTTTAGTATCTTAAACTTAGCTCCTGGTGCTGTCATGGTTCTAAATTCCCCTTACAACCCACCTGGTATAAAGCACAACTGAGACCCGATTCTGGTGAGGAATATACGTCATTACCATAGTAAAGATCAACAGAGGCAAATGTCATTCAAATAAGGAACAGCTTTGAAATTCACATGCCTTTGGGGGGGGATGAATTTGAAGCAGTTTATTTTAGAGCTTCTTTGATTGTTGCACAGTAAAGCAGAAGTTACAGGTCTGAATAAGTGTGAAATGGGAAGCACATATTCGTTATTTTTAAAAAGAAAGGAGATTTGGTACTAGGATATCCTCATATTTTGCCCGGTCTGTTGGACATCAAAATGGAAAAGTGGCAGCAATGTAGAAAGGTATAAAGGGTAAAACCTGTCTAGCTTTCTGCTAGGTTTGGAGGACCTGGCGTTTGTTGGATTGTTCTAGATTTAATGCTTCTGTAATTACACTGAGAATATGTGAGCTGATGAGAGCAAAGCAGGAAGGAGGGAGAAAAAAAGTTGGTATGTACAAAAACTATCTTAATTTTACCCCTGCTATAGAGGTATCCTATCTGTCACCAAAAATAAATAAAAAAGAAATGAAGAAATAATTTTTAACAATCCCAGTTAGTCAAGGACAATCACAGTCACCAAAGGATCTAGATATGCCTACAGCTGTTTTTCAGGTTGGATTTTTTTTTTCCAGAGCCTCAGTATTTGTAAAGATGGACTTTCTTACCTGTTTCATCACAAGAAAAGAAAGCAGGAGTTATGGGTTTGGCTTTTTTAATAAATGAAAAAACTATTTCATTCAGTCTGAAGGAAAATGGTGGCTGATGCTTATTTGGAGAATTTGGGTGGTCAAACAATTAGAATTCAAAGTGACAATTCAGCTTCATTGCCAAGGTGTTGATAGGTAGAACTGATGGCTGATGAAAAGGAAGATTAAAATCAGAACATGTGGTGCAAAATATGTTACCTCATTCATTAACTTCTTCCCCAGATCTACCAAAATATTTTAAAGGGAGCACTGAAGTTGTCAGAGGAGACATAATAATAACAGTATTTTCATATTTATAGAGTCAACCCTTTTTCCAATCACATTTATTGCTGTTACTGGTAAAAACAGCCTGCACACAGCAGTGTGGAGCTCCTGTAGCTGATCACGTATAGAGTGAGTTTGGGGAATTCCGTGTGGCAGTTCACTTTATTTGCGCAAGAGATGAGAATGTGGAGTATCCTGCCATCTCAGTAATTACAGGCTGGTCTGGTAACACAGCTTTGGTCCCAACATAGCCTAACTTGAGCAACACTGTCTTTTGGAGGTGAAAGGAATGGGGCAAGAGGAAACACGTTTTTGTAACCTTTTTCCTTTTGCAGTCTGAGCATTCTTTGTCATCCTTTGAAGCACAGCTTATACATTCCTCCAGCTCCACATGACAATAACATGACAGGTGGTATTTGTAAGATGGAATTATACTTAAAGCTTAGTTTTACTAAGAGAAATTAGACCACAGTCCTAGATCAGATGGTGATAAAATTGGACAACTGAGGAACTCATAGGACTGGGACAGGGCAAATGGTCATAAGAATTTTTTTTCTTCATCTATATTTCTGTTTTGAACGAGGGCAAAATTATGGCAGCTGGAAAGTGGGCAGAAGAAATGGGTGACAATCAGAACAAAGGCAGTTGAAAAAAGGGGGTGAGAAAATGGAAGTGAAAAGCAGAAACTGAACTAGTGAAAGCCTACATTTAGAATACATAAAATGTGAGGCTGGATACACTGATGTTACTTCCTTATATTTCTAAATTATTTTTCCTGTGAAATGGCACCCCTGTGTTCCAACAAAGTACTTTGCATAGGTGTGTGATTAAGTGTCTCAGCATGACAGATTGAAAGGATGTCTAATAAATACCAGTTTTGGTTGTATGTGACCTGTAAGTTCTGTCTTAGTATTCTGTTTTGTAGGTTCCCTAAAGCTGTGTCAACTCAAGTGCCATTAAATACATTGCCAAAACTTCACTTTTACTGACATGAGGTAGTGCCCTTCATGACTTTGAAAAGATAGGTAATGCTTCCAGGATTTTATACTAGGAAAAATGTTAAAATAAACCCCATGATATCTTGACTGATCTGATCTGAAACCCAGCAGGCAGAGAACTGAGAGCTAGTGAGACTAGTTTGTAGCATCATTTTTGGAGTACAGGCACAGGAAGAGCATTGCATCCAGCCAGAAGAGATGACTTAGGGCTGTCCCACTCACTCCATTAAGCAGTACAGTGTACTACTTCTTTAAACTAAGAATGGGAATATGTCTTTGAGGCTAGAATATAGTTTCAAAGTGTAGGAAAATTCAACTAATTGTGGTAGAAGATACTTTTTTTAATACAAAAAAATTTAGAACCTGCCAACAGCTAACACCACAAAAACCCTCAAACTAACTAACCAACCAACCCTGGGGTAAAGCTGCTCAGTATAATCTTGAAGTCCTAGTGAGAACTGGATCATCTCTCCTTAATGTAGATCTGTGTTCCCTTTCAAAGATGCATTAGATCTGCTGCTTCTGCTGGGCTCTTGCTTCTCAGGCAGCCAAGGGATGCTGAGCTTTCCACAGGGATAATCACCCACACTTGATCACTTGCTTGTGAGGAGCACAAGCAGTGTTGCACCTTCTGCAGTAGTGGAGGGACCTCCTGGGAAGGGCACAGAGAGATCACCTGGCTAAAGGTTGGGAATCTCCTTTCTGCTTCAGAGAAGGAACTTTAAGTGTCTGACTCTTTAGAAAAGCAAGCTAAACATGCCCACAGTTTCTAACTCTATCCAGGCTATAACTATCTTGAGAACATGTGTGATGTGCTCTAGGTGACCCTGCTCTGGCAGGGGGGTTGGACTAGATGATCTTTCGAGGTCCCTTCCAACCCCTAGGATTCTGTGATTCTATGAACATGATCTGATGAGGACACAAAAAAATGAGTGTGACTTCTGTCTACTGTACTTATCAGCTGAACATAGCTCAGAGTTTCCACTCCAGACACTAAAACCAGATGGCAGTCAGAACTTCAGCTGTGCTCTCTTCTGGTGCTATCTTTCATTTTTATGAGGAAGAAAAGCAAGTGCTTCTACTGGGTGTTACGCAGTCCGAACATAGAAACGTCTGAGAAGTGAATTAGCCGAGTCAGTCAACATTCATCCTTGGGTTAACCATGGATGAGTGTTTGTGCTTCTTGTGGATTCCGATGCTGTTAAAAAGTTAATCCACTTGATGCCAACTACAGGTTTATTCCCCAGTCCCTATTTACACAGGCAGAAGTATTTTGCAAAGAAACCATATTGTTTGTTTGTCAACACCATTGTGAGAAATGACAGATGCCATACTTAAGGGCTGTCTGATCTGCAGGGGACATAGAAATGAAATTTCATTAACATTTTTGTTTGAAACATCTTGGCTTGGTAAAGAAGAGAACAAATGAACATTTGGAAGATGATTTTTTCCAGCCTGAAGAGGCCATTTCCCATTCCAAAGACTGGTGTTGACATACTCCTCATCACGTAGGGAGGTCTAGTCACTGCATTAACTAGAAAAGGATCTTAGTGAAAGCACAGATTTTTATGCAAGTGTGTCCTTTTCTGTGGTGGTTAGCACAGCTGCAGTGGTACAGCCAACCATTGCAGACATAGCTTGCCCTATGGCTGTCACCAGCTTACCCTGTGAAAGAACCCCATTGGTGACCGAGTGGGCAGATCCTTAGGACAGCATTCTTTGCCCTGGTGAGTTTTGGTTCTCTGGAGCACTGTACACTTTTCTTTCTCTTCCTCTTAACAGCAATGTCAGTAAAGCCCTTCCTAGGCTGTCACTGATGCAAATCTAATCTAAAGAGTAGGCCAATTTCTGAAACTGCTTTCTTTTCCAAGGAGAAACAAAGGTAATCTCATTGGGGCTCCATATGCCCACCTTCAGACATGCTTTCCTGGGCCCAGCAGACTCTTCCACTCTGAAGACCAGTAAGAATAGCATGGTCCTTCAAGAACAAGCACTCACAACACAAACATGCTTATGAGTATGAGATAAAGAGATTTAATGAAGTTTAGAACAAAGTTAAAGTACCAAGAACAGATAAGTGACAGCATTTAGAAGCTCTGAAGCTGAGATCACTAGTTAAATCAGTGATAAGGAACAAAAAAAGGGGAGATTTTTTAATAGGATAAACAAAACCATAAGAAAAACTTCCCAGAAGTATATATGCATTTGAGACAGGAGGGTGTGCAAGGCCAAGGGAAGCCAGCAGAAGTGGCTCTGAAGCAGGGAAAGACTTTCCTCTCTTTCTTCTGGTGTTTCTTCAGAGAACTCTGAATCAGGAACTTCAGGCAATTTCTACGTTACTGGTGATTTTCAGTCTTAAAAGTGTCTAAGTAGAGGGCATATCCCTGGATGTTTTTTGTAGTGAATACAAGACTTTATCAGTTGGGTTAAATAAAGATGACTTTTGGAAGGATCTTCAGAAACTGCCCAATATGCAAGATACGCACCATGGTTGAAAACAAAAGTTAAGACCAGCTTTTTGCAGGACTTACTAGGGACTTCAAACAGATAGACATTTGTAAAGCCTTTTGATTTAATTCATTTCTTGTTTTAAGCAAGAAGGTAGATACAGAACAGTTTCTATCAACAGTTTCCCCCACAGGTATAATTGAGAAAACAACCCAAACTTAAGCTAATGGTGACTGGCATTTACCATATCTTGCTGAGTGAACCATATCTTCCACCTTAATTTATCTGCAAATTTCGAAGAGCTGCCCCCATTTTTATTTTTTTTTTTCTAAACAGAATAAAAGGATTCCCTCTCTTACAAATACTTAAAGTAGTGCCTAATCACAGGGCTGTTTGGTTTTCTTTTTAAGTCTTGTTTACTTGTATTTGCGTCATCTTTGTATTTATGTCATCTGTGTATTTGTGTCATGCAGGCTTGATTGGGAGAGCAGACTACTTGCTTAGGTGTGTATTTAACTGCCTTCCTGGTGGTCTGTGTATAAACACTACATTTTTCACAGCATTTTTAAGGGTTACCTTTATGCAATTGAAGAAAACTGAGCAACCATTTTCACAGTGCCAGTAACCTGGTAGTTGTTACTGATCAAACCATCTGTGACAATCGGGAGGAGAAAAAAACAACCCCAAACTAGCTGTGTATAACACAGGCACTTTTGCATTAAGATCTGTATTACTGTCTCACACCCCACTTCTACTTTTTAAGCTGAGTAATAGGAACATGGTAACATTTGAGGAATTTCTGTCTGAGGCAGCATATTTAGGCAAGATGACTGGTGTAACCTTGTCAGCAAAAATTTAAAACTGCACTTTAAACATTATTTGTGTATGGAACTATCATTAATTCTGCAGGCAGCATCTCTTACAGGATTGGCACGCCAGCCTCATATAGCTGCATCTCTTTTTTGTGTTTGGTCTCAGGATCATTTCTAATGAGATCCCTTTCTATTGAAAGTAATATAATGCTTCTGTTGTGAATCATTCTGGATGGAAACGAAGCTGTAAACATGTAATTATCTTCCTTCCAGGATTTTTTTTCTATAGATGCCTTGTGGAATTTTTCATATAAATAAATTAGTTTTAACTGAAGTTAAATGAAGCAGGCGTTTAGATGTTTTCCTGCATTGCTCAGACCATGATGTTACCATGCCACAACGATGGTGAGATTTCCTGAATTTTTCACTTCAAATTCTGTCAGTTCATTTTGGTCCCATCCTCTGTTCCTTCTTCCAGAAAGGTTAGGCTTCAAGTGAAAACTCTAAGCTTAGGCAAATACATTTAATTGCAGATCTTAGCAGTGCAGATAAACTGAGTTGTGGGAAACGTGGAGTTTGAGTGTTGCTTGTTTGCCCCAAAAGAGGAAGTGTACCAAAGCGTGTAGATATGTCAGGAAGTACAGGTTCTGAAAATAGACAAAGGGTCCTGTGTGCCTCCCAAAATTGCTTTCACCTTGCCTATATAGGCCTGGGTAATTTGTTGCTTATACAAGGAAAATTTGCAGGGTTTTTAGGTTCACCAAAATGTCAGCTGTTTATACTAAACTTTGTAGTTAACAAAAAATAAAGTCTTCTGAGTGTATCAAAAGGAGTGCTGAAAGGAGTGCAGTTCTGTGTGTGCCTGTGAGAAAGATAACTCAAAACTGTAGTCATGTTAGTTGCAGTCCTTCCTCTTCCTCTCTAATGCAGCAGAAGCAAATGATGCTTTAACCCATTGTGTCTTCCCAGGTGGTACCATGATAATCTTACCCGACACGCAGCAGAAGCGCTGCTGCTTTCCAACGGGCAGGATGGAAGCTATCTCTTGAGGAAAAGTAATGAAAGGGAAGATTTGTACTCCCTCTCTGTAAGGTAGAGTATGGACAGAAGTAAATTTATCTAGTGCCACACAACTAGCAGTTTTAAGATCTTCACTTACTCCCATGTTTGTCTGCATATCTGATGCACTGAGATGTGCTGCAGATTTTTTCCTAGAACTTGCCTTTAACTATTTTAATATATATTCCTAATAGATTTTTCCCAACCTTTTGTTAGAATAAACAAATAATTGGATTGGATATGAAAATTGCTCTCATTTTTCCAAACTATGAATTAATCTCACTGGCGAAAAACATCATTCCATGGATTGGCTACAGACTTTCGGTCTGCATGATAAAAATCTATATGGCAGTTAAGAGAGTTTATGTAACAGGTGGTGGGAGTAGAAGAGTTCTATTATGAAGATAGTAATTAATATGCCAGTTAACTGGCACTAACTTCATCAGTTTCTGGATCATTGTGTAGGTACTATCATCTCTGAGGGATGATCCAGTGTTTGACTGGATGGTTCTGCTCCTCCGTTCTGGGCTGAGACTCAGTCTTACCCAGGAATGCATGACTGATACCAGCGGTATTTCGCAAGTGTCAGACGTCCCTAACGACCTTCTTAGCCTTTGGCAACTGTATTATACATTAAGTAAATATACAGTGAGATTTTCAAACTCATTTCGGCCTTACACTGGGCCTCTGAACAATTAGTGACTACGGCTCAGCTTAATCACAGTATCTTTTTAAGCTTAAATCACATTGATCAGTATAATGGTGCTAGTTATTCACAACCCTAATAGATAGGAACACAGTGTATGCCCCTGAAATTGTGATTTTCTACATATTCAGTACCAGGAGCTGCTTATAGTTTGGAACTGTACTCGCTTGGAAAGTGAGGAAAGTGCAGTTTGCACATACCCCATTCCCCAGAGGTCTTAAAGGCATATATGAGTTGCTTCACTAACAGAAGAGCCAGGAGCAAGTGTGCCTGCACATACAGTGCAGAAATTATTACCATTGTAGACAGCCATATACCAGGAGCTTGAGGGGCATGGTGCCAGAGGAATTTGAAGGTGGTGTTACAAAATGAGTCTTCAAAGTAGCAATGACTGAACTGAGTGGAAATTTTAAGAAAAAGAATAGAAAGATGTATAAGCAACAGCTATCCTTGAAAAAAAATAATTTTAAATGAATTATTGTCTTGCTGGTCAATTATTTTTACTTTAAAATGTAACTAAATATTATTTGAGGTAATCTACCTTAGACAATTAAAAAAAATACGTATCTTGAAGCTAGTTTTAAAGGGCACTCGGGAAACAACTTACTGTAATAAATTGTTCTTTTAATAACAGAAGCTTAAATGTAAGTTATGAAAATAGGTCTGCTGCTGTAATGAGTTCTAGCCTTAGAATACTTTTTAAAGTCTACTTCAGGCCAATTCCAATCTCCCAATTCCTAGTCTTACTGCATTACCATATGAACTCAATATCCCAGACTGGAGTCTAATCTTTTATTCTGTTACATTATTTTTTGGTGGTATAGCTCACTTGAAATGCTGGTTGTGATTTTAAAGTGTTTTAGTAATTTTCTACTGTTTGTTTACCTCTAAGTTTTTCTTTGCATTTTTTTACTAATAATAAAGCTTAATTTTAGAATAAGTAATTCAATTTTGTTTTGATAAATTTGTGTGGAAAAGATAACTTGAGCAATTCTAGCTGTCATTTTCTTTCTCTCTTAAAATGCCTTCTATAGCTTTTACTTTACTTTCTGCTCTGCCTCACAAGGAGCTTCAGTCATTACTATAGTTTGTTGTAAAAGGGAACAATGCTTAAATGTCCCTTGAGGTTTTTATTGACAGCTATAAGAAGAGAGATTATATATTTCTTGAAATCTCCTCCAGCTAGATTACCCAACTTTTAAAAGGAGCTAGGAAATAGAGTAGAAGTTGCTTTCATTGCAACATTGTATTTCCTGTGAAATTAAATATGAAAACCTTATAATTGCAGCAGAGTCAGAGCAGCTATTTGCTGTTGTTGAACATCTGCACTTGGCTCACACTCATTGTGCCTCAGCTGACTGTAACACAAAACAAGTGAGGTCAGTAAAGGCATGTTGTACAGTATCACCAGTACTGTTCAAATGTAAGTATTTATTTAAATATCTCTTTGGTATTATAAACTCCCATGGAAGTGGCAATAAAAATGGAAAAGATACTATAAATTCCTTCAAGATATTTTCAGTATATTTGCTACATGCATTTTTTCTCAAAGTTCTCTCTGGACTATTTTGGATACTAGTAATATTAACAGAAGTAACTTTTTCACATGAGAGATACTTGGAGTAAGTGCCTCACTGTCTTCTGAAGTAAAAAAAAAAATTGCCTGTCCAGGAAGTGAGGCCTTGCACACTTCTCTAAATGCCATCAGCTTTCATAAGCAGATGCTGTTACTTCCCGACAAAGGACCCTGGTTCATGTTTTGACAGTACCCACCATAGAGGAACTGTCCATCTGAGTACACAGACAAATTCTACAGCTCTAGGTATCTAAAGTTAGAATATTAAATCTCTGTTCAGGTGCAAAAAGGAGGCAGCCTATTTTTGAAAGAGAAACAGAAGACATTTTTGGTGAGAGTGGGATGTTACCTGAGAGGTAAGACATACCAAGTAATGTAGGTAAACTCTCAAGACCTTGTAAGTGAAAGGATGTCATCCTGCATAGACAGAAGGCTGGAAACCTCATTTGTGAGTCTTTTCACTGATTGCTGCCAGAGTTAATTTAACTTGCTTGGCCTTTCTAGACTTTCATCATCTCATACCTGTAAAGCAGCAGTTAGATTTTTCTCAATAAATCTGAGCCTCAGATGTGTTGCATATTAATGAGGGATGGTAATAGCAGTAGTATTACTTCTAGGACAGTGATGGTCAGCCTGTGGTCTAGGCCAGGTTTCCAGTAGTAGAAGCTGCTATTTAAGGCTTGTACGTTCCAAATGCCTTTGGCATTTATGCCTTGACAAATTTTCCCTTTTTATTTTAGGGGAAAAGATTCTGTGAAACACTTCCACATTGAATATACAGGAACTTCATTCAAATTCGGATTTAATGAATTTTCTAGCTTGAAGGAATTAGTCATGCATTTTGCAAACCAGCCTTTAATTGGAAGTGAAACAGGTAAGGAGAGCTGTATGTTTGTATGAACACATTTGTAGTCATGCTTCATGCAGCTCTAAGTAAAAGGAGCTTCCAATGTGTTATCAAACAGATCTGACTGCTCAAGTGTTACTTTTCTGAAACTCACATTTGTATTAACTCAGGTATTCACGATGTTCCTCTTTAAAAACTCTTTCAAGTACTCTGAAGAAAAACAATACGTGTAAGGTTACAGGGTATTTTGCTAACCAGGGACATGAGCACCTTTTGATTTCTCAGAGAGAGAAGAAAGCATTTCAAAATACACATGTACTGGGAGGAACAGAACCTTCTCAAAAAGGGCAAAATCAAAGCAGGATTTATATGAGGAAATAATGAGATCTGCTGATAAGAGTAAAAGGAGAATGGACTTGAAATTGTTTAGTTCCAGTATTCTTCATCCAAGGAAGAAATCTATACTGATAGGTTCCTCTTTCCTTTAGGGAATGTGGCCTTTACTCCTGCTCCCTGTCTACAGTGGATCAGCCTGCTGATGCCATCTGTCATTACAGTGATTTGTCTTGTTTTTAAGAAAAAGAGAAAAAACATAGGCTCCTTTCATGCTCCTGAATTAAGAGTCAGAAGATTAAATTTGGTTCCTGTAAGTGAGTTGAACACCACCAGACTGGAATCCCTGGAGAAACAGATGCAGAGTATGATAATGCCAGTTTTAGGTGTAGCTTCAAATGTAAGAGTTGAAGATCTGTCAGTACAAGTTAGTGCCAAAAACTTAAGTATTCTTGTGTAGAAAGTGTATGCAAATAACTCAGAGTAGTTCTAATTATATATGCAAGAGACCAGTTAAATGATGGTTGATGCATACAGTAACTATAATATGTCACACACTAAATATGCACCAGTGTTCTTTTAACTCAAGCATTAAATTCAAGGGTTGCTTTGCTTTGTTTTTTTTCCACCTCCAAGAAAAATGCAGGGGTTCACTCAATATGGCACTTGTATTTTTCCAAGCATGTTCTTCTGAAATTGCTTTTAGGAGTGGTTCAAACACAGTTCCTACATGTATCTTTTGTGCCAGTAAGCCATTTTCCCTGTGAAATCAAACATGCACCCACAGGCCTCATGCTGTAAAGATTTCAGATGACATATAAAACTTGTATTTCCCCATTCCTTCACTGCATGTGTTAGGCATTAGTAATCCAGCCATTGGTGTTATGTGATCTCTGAGAACAAGATCAGCACTGCTGAATGATGGGCTCACTTGTCACCTTCCAGCTCCCCAATAAGATTCTGCTGGCTCTGTGAAACCTCTTTAAGTTGGATGTGCTGCAGAATAAGAAAAGTCGTCTGAACATCACAAGAAACCTTCCACATTACCATGGATAGCAGGAGAGATGAAGAGAGAGTTAGCACTCAGGCAATATTCCTTCAGATGTTATACTTGTAAACAATTTTCTATAGAAACACTGTGGGATCAGGAATGAGAGAGTAAACGAAGATAACATTTTTCATCTCCTCCTTGCTCATGGACAGGATTTTATAAGACAGAGAGACACACAAGATACGGTACCTGAAAGGGACCTACAGGAAAGCTGGGGATGGATTTGTACAGGGAATTTGGTAATAGGACAAGGGGAAGAGTTTCAAACTGGAAGAGGGTAGATTTAGATTAAACATTAGGAAGAAATTCTCTACTGTGAGGGTGATGACACACCGGCACAGGTTACCCAGAGAGGTTGTGGATGTCCCCCTCTGGAAGTGTTCAAGGGCAGGTTGGATGAGGCTCTGAGCAACATAGTCTAGGGGAAGGTGTCCTTGCCCACGCAGGGGACCTTGGAACTAGATGATCTTTGATGTCCCTTCCAACCCAAACTATTCTGTCATTCTGTGAGATAGAAATATGTAATGGTTTCCACTATACCATTTTAATTTGTCTCACTGGAGCTAGTTTTGTGTCTGAAGAAGGCTCTCTTTCATCAGCACTTGACCACACAGGCCTGCATGCCTGCCAGCTGGTCCATGGAGTTCCAGTGGTTGTTTTGTACTGGGACAAATGCAGGCTTGTGCTTCAAGCCCAACAAACCTTGTCTGACTACAGCTTCATTTGCCACTCCAAATTCCTATATGGACTCACAGTTTTTCTGCAGTGTAATGTGTACATTTCCTACTGAACTGCAGATAACTAAAAGGAATTTGGGGCTGGTGTGTTCTGTGGGATAGTTTATTGAGCAGGCAAGCTGAATCTATCATTAACGAAGTTAAATCAACAACTTTTATTAAGAGTGACAAGGTCAACATGTTATTGTTACCTGTTTGCTTTATCAGGTTTTATCTCAATTATTTTGAAAGCAAACAAATAAAGTTATTACAGACAAAAAAGCCACAGTCGCTTGAAACTAACATGGGACTAAATTCTGCCCTAGAAATAGGTATCATAGACAAACATGCAAGAAGAATCTTCTTACAGTGCAGCTTCTGCTAGTTCTTTTGTAGAGCTACCAGGTGATTCTTTACAAGTATCTTTTGTGGAGAAAAAAAGGTGGAAAACTTACTAGAAAATACTGCATAAAATGCTCCTCCCAGTTCTGCAACAGGGCTTTTTATCCATGCTGAACAGAGGGTGGTATTCTGATTCTGTGCAACAGCCTGCAAGTATTTTCTGTAGACTGGTGATTGGTGTGTTCTGAATTTCGTTTTAAATTAAAAAGTATTATTTTTCTGCAAGGTCAGAGAGAATTAAATTGATTTTGACTGTTCTGCTTTGAGTTGATTTTATTGCATTTTCGTACACCTGCTGTGCCTGCAAACAGATTTCAGTTTTTTACTTCCTATGCATTTTTTTGTTCCCTCTTATAGTCTTCCCATTACAAAATACACTTTAAACTCAACCACCTGTAGGTTACAAGTCCAAGTTCTTACAAATTCTACCATCCCTCCTCTTTAAGGACTGACAGCATCAGCATAAGATGCAAATGGAGCAGCATTTGATAAGCTGCAGTATTATTTATGAATAATTAAATGAGGTGGTTTAGCAGTTACTATTTTAAGGAGATTCTTCACTATTGTGAACAGTGTAATAGATTCATTGCAGCTTTTTGCAGAGAGTGTGCAATAAATATGACCTTATTTGGAGAAAAAAGAATGGCTATAATCAAATGGTACTAACTGGAAAGTGCTATGGTAAAACAGTTAAAGGTGGTGGTAATGTGGGCTACATTTAGGAAATCTGTAGCTGAAGCTCTGACAAATGAAGTGATTTACAGGGCAAGCAGTGGGTTGTTGGCAAAACCAGGATGACTGTTATGACCCTCATATCTAGTCCAGCATCCTGCCTACCCACACAGCCAGTCTGCTGTGCAGGAAGGGAATTCTGTGTGTCCAGTGATACCCTGCAAGCACTAGGAAGTGTAAAGGTTTCACAAAGGTACCATATATTTACATTTGTCACAGTTGCATGTGAACAAGTGTGATAACGCTAGTAGGCACATCTTCGTGAATGCAGTGAAAGTGCAGATCACATGTAGGTCAGCATTTCAGCTGTAACTATGAAATGTGTGTTTCAGTTTGTTCTGTATTATCTTGTTACTCCCTGAGTAGAAGGGAGGTTCAAGCAGGACTGGGGACACTGGCCTTTGAGGGTTGTGTGATGGTCTCATTTTGTTGCTATCTTGATTTTTTTGCCACCTAATATGCATTGCAGAAGAGCTTTAATTATCAACTGCTTAGAAGAAACAGAGAGGGTTTTCACTCGTTTTCAGAGATGCACGAACAAGTTGACTCCCTCTGTACAGGGATGAGGATACAGATTTAGATGAGGCCCAGGTGCCCAAAGTATTGAAGACTGAGCAGGACAACAGAGCCAAGGAAGTGAGACTGGGCAAGTGAATCCAACAGCAAGTGTCCCTCTGTAGTTTGCATGGGTGGGTTTTTGTAGAAAATACCCTTCACAAAATCTAAACTATTCAGACAATGCATGTTAGAAATACTAGTCTAGTTTTAATGGTACAGGAGAGCAATTTATAGGATCTGATTGTTTTCTTATGTAGGTGTGGCCTGAGTCCTGCCCAAGGAAAAACCCTTAACAGGGAGTGTCGCAGAGATCTCAGGGAGTTTATTACCTCTTACGCCTTTTTAATTTTAGGAAAATGTGAAGTTAACTGTTCCACAAGCAGGCAGCTATTACTTGTTATTTTCTAAGGCTGTCTTGCCAGCTGACTTAATCCTGCTGTCTTTCTCTCCAGGAACCTTAATTGTATTGAAGCATCCCTACCCACGGGAAGTAGAAGAACCTTCCATTTACGAGTCTGTCCGAGTTCACACAGCAATGCAGACGGGAAGGACAGAAAGTGATCTTGTTCCAAATGCTCCTTCAGTAAGTTGTGTTCTGGTGGGAGGGCTGCTTATCCTGGCATGAGTTTAGTATGATTGCTGGAGTGAGCTATGGAATAGCACCAGTCATTCATCCCTGTATGGGTTTGTATATGCAGGAAGTCTTTGCCAACCAAGATGAAACAAACAGACCTGCTAAGTACAGTGCCATGACAAATAAAGCCTTTAACCGTTGTCATGGCACTGAGACCTTCAGTGCTGTCACTGGGAAAACATTGTCTGTAGCTGACCTAGGTGAGTTTGACCACCCACACAAAGAATCTATGAAAGGTTTTCTTTTTTGCTTATCTTCCTTTTAGAAAGCTATCTTAGCAGGAACTTTATCAGGAATTCACAGAACCACAGAATCTTAGGGGTTGGAAGGGACCTTGAAAGATCATCTAGTCCAACCCCCCTGCCAGAGCAGGATCACCCAGAGCACATCACACAGGAACCCATCCAGGTGGGTTTAGAATGTCTCCAGCAAAGGAGGCTCCACAACATCTCTGGGCAGCCTGTTCCAGTGCTCTGTCACTCTCACAGTAAAGACGTTTTTTCTGATATTTACACAGAACGTCCTACGCTCCAGTTTGCACCCATTACCCCTTGTCCTATCACTGGGCACCACTGAAAAAAGCCTGGCTCCTTCCTCCAGACACTTGCCCTTAACTTATTTGTAAATATGGATGAGGTTTCCCCTCAGTCTCCTCTTCTCCAAGCTAAAGAGACCCATCCCCCTCAGCCTTTCCTCATAAGGGAGATGTTCCACTGCCTTACTCATCTTTGTGGCTCTGTGCTGGACTCTTTCAAGCAGTTCCCTGTCCTTCTTGAACTGAGGGGCCCAGAACTGGATACAATATTCCAGATGTAACCTAACCAAGGCAGAATAGAGGGGGAGGAGAACTTCTCTCCACCTACCAACCACACCCCTTCTAACACACCCCAGGATGCCACTGGCCTTCTTGGCCACAAGGGCACATTGCTGGCTCATGGTCATCCTCCTGTCCACCAGGACCCCCAGGTCCCTTTCTCCTACATTGCTCTCCAGCAGGTCAGCCCCCAACATGTACTGGGACATGGTGTTGTTCTTCCCCAGATGCAAGACTCTACACTTCCCCTTGTTGAATTTCATCAAGTTTCTCCCTGCCCAACTCTCCAGCCTGTCCAGGTCTCACTGAATGGCAGCACAGCCTTCTGGTGTGTCAGCCACTCCTCCCAGTTCAGTGTCATCAGCAAACTTGCTGAGGGCACACACTGTTTCCTTATCCAGGTCGTTGATGTCCCAGTACTGACCCCTAAGCGACTCCACTAGTCACAGACCTCCAACTAGATTTTGTCCCACTGATTTTCTGACTTCTTCCTTTCAACCAGTTCATGATCCACCTCATCACCTGATCATCAAGACCACACTTCCTTAGCTTATCTATGAGGATGCTGTGGGAGACAGTGCCAAATGCTTTACTGAAATCAAGATAAGCCACATCTACCGCCCTACCATCATCTATCCACAAACAAAAAAACACAAAAAACACACCAAGCCACCACACAAAACAAACACAACACTTCTCACATCTTTCTGACCATGCTCATCAGGCTGTATCTGAGGATACACATGTCAGGTTGCACAGTAAGCCCCTGTTTTGCTAAAGATCCTTTACAGCCAGTGGAAAGTCTTTCTTGACCCCACCCCTAAGTGAGGAAAGGAATACACTAAAAAGCAAAACCAAGTAACAGCTACAGAATTTACTATATTTTATTTCACTCAGTGAGTATGAGGATTAGATTACAAGAAAGAGATAGTAGTCCTTACAGACATGAACTCATTACTACTTATTATTTTTGCAGCCTTTTTTTTGTTAGAATTATTTTTCCCAGTTAGCAGTATACAGTCTCCTTCCTAATTTTCTAAGTCAATTAAAAAGTAGCCTTTTGAAAATAATATTCAAAGATGTGCAAGATAGGCAGGAACATGATTGGAAAATGAAATCCCAGACTAAAGCACAGTACAACCAAGTTAATAAGAGTATCTACACCCCAGTAGGTATGTTACTTGATATTACTTTTTTGGCATTTTCCCTCTTGGATTTTATTATTTTTTAATCACCTTGGCTTAAAGCAGGAAGACAGCTTGCTGTATTCTGACACAGACTTAAACCCAAAATAGACTGAGATAACAGAAGAGCCTCCACACTTTCAGCCCTGGTAATTTTGAGCCCGGTAGTGAGCTGTGTCATGTTAAACACTGTGCCGTACTGGAGTGAGATACAAGAGAACATCTTCATATCCTCTCGGGCCACCTGCCCTGACATCTGTGACTTACTTGGGCAGTAATTAGAGACTTTCAATCCTTATTAACTCATATCTAAATGAGACAGGTGGTTTCTCCAGAACAGTATTGCTCAGAACAGAAAGTATTTTGATTACATACTATATTTTTTTTGAGAAAGAAAGGGTTACATTAATACGGGTTAATGTAGTTGATTAAAAAAACACTTCTGATGTGTCTTACAACTAACAATTCATCGCCGAGTTCCACTTTAACCTCCATAGAAACTCAATTTCCATGTACAACCAGTAAAAAGGCAGTATTTTTTGAAGAGTAAGTAGTACTTAAGTTAGCAAGAATTTGGTTTTCAGAGGTTTGCAGTCTCACAACTAGGTCCCTACACAGAGTTTCCACAGCTGAGAAGTCGAAGTCCCAGCTCACTCATGTTGGTAGAGAAATGGTTCAAAAAACAGTTTTTCGTTAAACACATTAAACATAGAAGGTTTTTTCCTCTCAAATGTGGCAGCTTTGGAGAAGAGAATGTCTAAGTAAAACAGCACTTTTCCCCCCACTTGTATTTCAAGAGTGATTCCTGTGGTTAATTCCACTGTCAGCTAAACTCCAGGTGCTTCTGGGTACATGGACTGAGGTAACCATCTAACTTTACTAAATAAACTGGAAGTGCAACTATTTTTGTGCATTTGGTTGAGAAGATGCAGGCCGGAAGCTTGTGGAAGGAGGCACAGTCTAAGATTGCCTTTAGAGCCTACCCTGGTCCATATTTATCCTAGTAGTGGATCCAGCTGTGTGAGTGGTGAACAGGAGTGAGGACAGGGCAAGTGGCCATGGGAAATTTCCCCAAGATCAGTCTGCTCTTCTATCTTATGGATGTAGACAAAGGTGTGGGGGGGAAGTGGTAAATAGAAGCTGTAAGCTTAGTCTCTAACCCCAATTGCTTTCCTTGTTATTTTGCAGCTTGGTACAAAAGAAGGATATTTGATAAAACAAGGGAAAATAGTCAAGGTAAGAAAAACTTACTCCTTGTTTCCACTCTGCCATCACCACCCACAGAAGCTAGAGACAGTGCAGAGCTGAAATAGTTCCACCTGCATTCTCCTACAGAGACAAACAATTTACGTTTTGAGCAACAACAAAGCACAAGTGTAAACCAAAACACATCAACAGCTTTAGAGGTTTTTCTTTCCTAAGAAGCATTATACCAAATTCTCACAAGACAATTACCATCCATTCTTTATCTTTTAGAATTGGAAGACAAGGTGGTTTACACTGCACAGGAATGAGCTAAAGTATTTCAAAGACCAAACAGTAAGTAGCAAATACCAAGTTTTACTCTTTAAACTTCTGCAACAGCAACTGCAGCTTCCTTTTATCTCTGGCTTCTGACATCTGTATCACAGCTTCCCATACTGTTAGAGGCATCAAACCTTTCAAATAAAGTCAGTTTTGCTGATAACTTAAACAAGAGGAAGTTTTACAGCTGGAAAACGTTTAATCTGTCAGTCAGAGTTGCTTTGTTCAGTGGATTGTAAGCTACCAGCAGAACACAGCTTTTAGTGGTAGCTAAACACACAACCCAACAGACATCAATGCCATTAAAATCTTTCTGCAAAATACCAGCAGGATGTTTTGCATGCCTTGATTTCATCTGTTTATTTCAAGTCATCACACAATGCACATAGAAAACCATTAAAATAAATAAATAAATAAATAAATCTTTCTTCCTAGCACTCTGCCATAGATTAATCTGCTGCATCTGAGAAAAACAGTGTGGCCTTACAGTTGCTGTTCCATTTCTACCTTAAACTGAGTAAAAATAAGAAGTACCTCTAGAGTTCCTCAACCCTTGCAGTACTTCCAGTTTGGTTTCCTCCATAAACACAGCCAAAGTGCTTACTTCTGCCAAGCCCTCTATTTCAACTGTTCAACAGATTTAACACAACAGGAGTCACAACTGCCCTCTCTCACCAAACATTACTATTTATAAACAGACACATAGCCTTCCAACAGTTTTCGTTTCAGTTCAAGACAACTTGAATTGAGTTTCCAGGTCAGCATGTCCAAGGGCAGCACACCAAAGGTTTAAGTAGCATTTGTGACTTACCAGGCAAGAAGGTGTCTTTGACAGGAATAGTTTCCTCCTGGCAGCAGCTCTGATATTTCCTCATGCTTCCATTGTTGCTGTGGGGTTGCAGATACCTGCAGATGAGCAACCTGTGGTGGCCCTGGGATAGCATTTGCTAGCACAGCTCAGCACAAGTGGCTTTCTTCTAGTGTAATGTGTAAGTAACAGCCATTGAGCCAGAGGAAAACATAAGGAAAGGTGAGATAAAAAAATGACACTTCCATGCACTTGATGAAGTACCACAGGAACAATTAAGGATGTTTGGGCAGAGAGTAAGCTATTTTGAGTTGCCTCTTCCAAGGTGCTCAAGAGTGTGAGGCTGAAACAAACCAAAGAAGAACTCTCACACCTAGGGAAAATTGAACTCTTAAGGGAGAGTGCAGTATCCCTGCACCTGAGCATTCCTAAGCCTGTCCCAAGAAACTTAGATACATACACACTGCTCATACAGTCAGACTTATCACTTCTGCTGCAACAAGCACTGGTTTAACTTATCTTCATGCATTTCTCTCTACCCAGCTTCATCCTTTTAAAGCACTTAGGAATTAGTTAAATCTCCAACAGCTGGTTAGGTCTGCTAAGACCTATAACCATCCCTTGGTCTCTAAACCTTAGCTGGAAACAATACCAGATTTGCTGCTATCAGTTACATATGTAATGCATCAACCAAACCCTCAACACTCCATCTAGTTCTAGCTTTCCTGCAGCAGAGGTCTCCCCTGTTTTTTATCTACATCTGATCTGACTATCTTATTCTTTTATACTTTGCTTAATTTGTCTCACATTAGCACTGATGTTATGTTTGCTAGTTTGGGTTTATGGGGTTACATATACTGTACCTATACCTGGAAAACTCTAGTAAGGACTAGATCCATTGAGGATGAACCAAGCTAGGTTTATCTTCTGTTTTCATGTGTTCCCATTTTAAAACTTTTATTTTCAAGGCCACAGAACCAATTCGGGCCCTTGACTTAACTGAATGCTCAGCTGTGCAATTTGACTATTCCCAGGAGAGGGTCAATTGTTTCTGGTAAGTTGTTGTTCTTTCTGCACCCTGCTGGGAAGGCCAAAGTAGCTAGGGAAGTTTAAAATGTAACCACTGGGTGTTCCTGAAAGCTCCTTTGCTGATTGTGACCCTGATCTTCCTCTAAGTCATCAGTCTGCTTCTGTCAACCAACCTCTCTTTGTCCTGCATGGCTTTGCCAAATTACTGCTAGTAAAAGGGGTTGTTGTTTTTTTTTTTGCAAGGAGGAAAGGAGTAGACCTGTGCATAGTGGGTATTTATTTATTTTCCTTATTTTCTGAGCATTTATGGAACTTAGGTACTGTCCAGCTCTCAATTTAAATATGGTTATGGGTCTCACAGTAACTGTGCCCAAATGCAGGTCATCCATCCATATGGGCCCTGGGGTAGCATCTCTCCCAGCTCTAAACAACTGTAAACCATTCCTGGCTGTAAACCTGGTGACTGAACAGGAGCACAGCCTCCCCACTTTGCTCTGTATTAGCAGCTGCTGGTGCAGGCCAGCTGGCTTCAGTTTTAGGAAGAACTACCAGTTGTTCTAGCAACTTAAGGAATACTCTTGTTTACCTGCAAACACTCCATCTAGTTCTAGCTTTCCTGCAGCAGAGGTCTCCCCTGTTTTTTATCTACATCTGATCTGACTATCTTATTCTTTTATACTTTGCTTAATTTGTCTCACATTAGCACTGATGTTATGTTTGCTAGTTTGGGTTTATGGGGTTACATATACTGTACCTATACCTGGAAAACTCTAGTAAGGACTAGATCCATTGAGGATGAACCAAGCTAGGTTTATCTTCTGTTTTCATGTGTTCCCATTTTAAAACTTTTATTTTCAAGGCCACAGAACCAATTCGGGCCCTTGACTTAACTGAATGCTCAGCTGTGCAATTTGACTATTCCCAGGAGAGGGTCAATTGTTTCTGGTAAGTTGTTGTTCTTTCTGCACCCTGCTGGGAAGGCCAAAGTAGCTAGGGAAGTTTAAAATGTAACCACTGGGTGTTCCTGAAAGCTCCTTTGCTGATTGTGACCCTGATCTTCCTCTAAGTCATCAGTCTGCTTCTGTCAACCAACCTCTCTTTGTCCTGCATGGCTTTGCCAAATTACTGCTAGTAAAAGGGGTTGTTGTTTTTTTTTTTGCAAGGAGGAAAGGAGTAGACCTGTGCATAGTGGGTATTTATTTATTTTCCTTATTTTCTGAGCATTTATGGAACTTAGGTACTGTCCAGCTCTCAATTTAAATATGGTTATGGGTCTCACAGTAACTGTGCCCAAATGCAGGTCATCCATCCATATGGGCCCTGGGGTAGCATCTCTCCCAGCTCTAAACAACTGTAAACCATTCCTGGCTGTAAACCTGGTGACTGAACAGGAGCACAGCCTCCCCACTTTGCTCTGTATTAGCAGCTGCTGGTGCAGGCCAGCTGGCTTCAGTTTTAGGAAGAACTACCAGTTGTTCTAGCAACTTAAGGAATACTCTTGTTTACCTGCAGCTTAGTGTTCCCACTAAGGACATACTACTTGTGTGCGAGAACTGGGATAGAGGCTGACGAGTGGATTAAAATACTGCGCTGGAAACTGGTAAGATGACGTGTGCCTCAGGCAGCAGGACCCGTGGTGCTGCCATCATAACCCCCCAGTATTGTAGCACCCAAGTGCTACAGTTCTCAGTATCCACAAGCAGGGAATACTTGTTATGGCTTTCAGGCCAATGAGACTGAAATACATAGGTTTTTGCATAACCTGTGTGCCTCCAAACCCTCTTCAGCATTTTCGGGGTACCCTTTTAACACACACACACACTAGGAAGAATATATGGCTTCCATATTTAAGGATATAATTTTGTGGATGGTGAACAATATGAAGCATCAGCACAGACCATGTGTTAGGTCATGAAGGAAGCAATGAAAAGACAATGTAAAGGCTTAAAAGTGTTACTTCCTTAAAAATACCAGTATTTGGGTTGGCCATGCTCACACTCAACCACGTGCATACAGACAAACAGTAAAGGATGTTTTTTTCTCTTCTAGTCACAAATACGGAAGCAACTGGAGCAGCGCAGCACCGATTCCTAGCTGTACCTCCAGCACTTCTGCTCCATGGGCAGGAGTTGCCTCTGTGCCACGGGGAAGGCATTGCTTACAAGAGGATGGTTTCATGGCTCCTTTACTCACAGTGGGCATGTGTGAGCGTGTATACTCAACACAGACACTTGCTTCCAAATCTGCACACAAAACATTTGTACAGCTGAGTGCTCTCAGGCTGTTGGGTCACGTGTGGAGACAGTTGCAAAATCAAGAGTGTTGGTTTGATATGCATGTCTGCAGTGCACACTTAACTCAAACACCTGTTAACTGATCACAGTAGTCACCGTTTTAAAGCTTTTCATGGTTGTTCGGAGCACTCGTGGTAATTCATTGCAAGCTCCATCAGAACTAACCATTAGCAGCATATTCTGCAACCTTAAGCCTGTTACTTAAAGCCAGTCCTTTCTGGAAATGTTAATTCTTTCTTTTGTTTAAGCTCTAAATCAAAAGAAAAATGACAGAGGTAATAACATTATTGTAAAAAGTATCCATATTACAGTGCAGAGAATACTTCACAGCCCTTTTCAAGGTGGTGGACGAGTTAAGCATTTCTGTCCAAATATAGTTTTGTGTAGTTTAGATTTATGTCACACTGATGGGTACAAGTGAACAGCTGTTTCAGACAGCAAATATAGGTTAAGGGTGAGCAGCATCATGCAAGCACAAATTCAGAAACTGGGATTATGAAAAACTGACAGCTGGTTTGGAGTGCACGTATGACAGAGCTGCCACAGGACCCTGAGGATGGGTGGCAGGGCTCTGCAGAAGCCTTTGCCTGTGGCAGCCACCAGTGCTGTTAGTGACATTACGTGATGGGCCCCTTACAGCCCCCTTGAAATGGGCTGGATTTTGTACTTTTTCCTCATGCAGGGAACTCAGAACAAGGCTTTGTCCAGAACTGTGTTACAGAATTAAGTACTGCTTGCCTTATATTAAACAAGATCAGCAACAGAAAAGCACCATATATGCTAAAAATAGGAATTTAAAAGAACACATTACCCAATGCAAATTTCCATCTGTACTTGGAAGACTCATAGAGATACAAGTGTCATAGCTTGCTACAGAGTTGAGTGGAAGCCTGTAACTTTGGTGCTGTACTCAAAATAGATGTACATTTGGGGAGCAAAGTTTGACACCAACCTCACAGCTGACTGAGCTGCAAGACCCTCTGAGCAATCCTGCTCCTTCTAGAGGGATGTGGGGCACCTCCCTGAATAATGGTGACATTTCTGCTGAAGCAGTGCATGCAGACCTCTCCTGCTATCCAAGATGCTGTGGCTCAGGGATTGGTATTGCTCACACAGCAGGTGTTGACTAGATGCCTTTACTGTGAGAAGACTGAAGAAAAGGAGGGGAAAAACATACTGGAATAAGAAACACTCTAGATTTAGACATAGGAATAACATTTTATTTCAACTCAGAAATTCAAAATATTTGTAAATATTTTTATACAGTGTTTTCTGAATAAAATGTCATTATAAAACTATGGAAGGTCTTCTGTATTCCTGTACTGTATTGATAAAGCCTTGTCCCCCTTTTTCCCCTTAAAGAAGTGGTTTAAAAAACTGGCGCCTCATTTCTTTATAAGCTTGGATGAGTTTGTGTGAGATAAAAGCAATATAAGCAGAAGACAGAGCTGATAGTCTCCAGCAACACCATCATTCTGTGAAAACAGCCTGGAAATGAAGCTTGTGTCACCACAAAAGCAGCGTTCCCTTTTCCACATCAACAGGCTGCATTACCAAATGTTAGAAGCAAATTCAGCACACAGTGTCATGAACTGAAGCCAGTAAAAGTGGTGCTTGGCTGGCCTAGGAAGCAGTCAGAAGAGTTGGAGCAGAAGCTAACAGCCAGAATCAGCCTTGGAGGGAACACAAATGCTTTTTTCTAGAAATACACACAGAGATGCCTTGGAGCTGTTTCCAACTCTGTAATGACTAGCAACAGAAAGGTCAAGCCAGAGCTCAGTTTAAATGGGAAAGGGTTGACTGACAACTTATAATCTCTCAGATGTTGAGCCAAGAATTCCCAAACCTCATTTCCAGCACCACCATTTCCCCCCATCCTGTGTCATGCTAACAGTGGGTGAGATATGAAGGGGGGTGGCAGCCCCTTTCCCAGCCTGAGGCAGAGACCTGCCAAGAGCTCTCTCTTAGGCCAGCAGTATTTGGTTTTAGTGCTGGAAGTCTACACTGTTCACAAGGGAAATCTGGGAGGGAACGGTGCAGAGCAAAGAGCATGGGATCAATCCCCAGCAACAGGAAGCCTGTCAGCATCAACTTCTGCATCTCTGCACTAGCACAGGATTCTGTATCTGCATCACTTCACTGAGAGACACACTGGTTAGTTTTCAGCCTGTAAGCTCTTGGATTCTATATAAACAATTAAGAGACCTGTTCTCAAGAAAAGCTGATGTGCTGCAGTATATTATGGTGCAACAGAAGAGCAGACCAGGCTCTGTCATTTAAAAATACTGTATTTTATTTGTATTTACTTCCTCAGGAAAACCTAAGGGTAAATGAGCTGAGAGTGTCACCAGTGAATAACCCACACAACGACTGTGAGAACTTCAAAACCTTGTTACACAAAAACCCCATGAAGAAGTGAGACATTGTTTGGGTGCTTTTATCTGGGCATCAGGAAAACCCCTAAAGCAACAGCTTTCATAGAAACAGCTTTCTCCATAGTGGAAGCAGGATGCAGCCAGCATCCAGATTAGTAGCATTCTCTTACCAAAGCATCACCCATGCAAGAAAGCTGGGATATTTATTGATTGTACCAACACGCTGATGCTAGTAAACTTGCTCTCACAATACTCTTCCAACCACATCTTTGATAACACTACACAACTGATCCACTTCCCAACACCTCATGGTACCTGGCCTGAGGGTAAAGCCCAGCGCGTGCAGTTCCCTGCAAAGCAAGAGATCTGTGGGTTGCTCATGTGAGTCGACAGCATCGTGCTGGTCTGGCTCAGCTGACTGAGCTCAACTCCATGGGAGCTATTTTGGTGGTCTCTCCAGTGCTGCACAATAGAAGAAGCATGGCCTAAAGTAACATCCACCTACAACACACTAGTAGATCGTTTCAGATTCAGAACTATGTACAATTTACTCTTAGTGTACTAAGGAGCTCTGGTATTTCTTCTGAGACGTGTTATTTGACTGAGGATTATTGAATCTTTTGTCCACTGGGCTGCAAAGGAATGCTGCACTCTGGCTTCACCAGCAGGTTAAGAAACTTCAACCACCTGCCTCAGCTCTTCAAACAGGGGTGTGAGCTCCTTCTCTAGACTTACAATCAGTCCTGGAAAGAGAGAAGAGACAGAACATCCCATCATATAACATACCCAAGAAGCCTCCCTCCAAACTCCACAGCTCCCTCCCAAGACACAGGCAGTGCTTATCCAAAACACAAAACATCTCACTTGAGCTGCTCATTCTCCCTGGGAACAGTGGGCAGCACCCTGCCAGCCCCCAGCACCAACAGGGGCAGAGCCACACAGCACAGCTCTCCCCCCTGCTGCTGCTGGCCCACAAAATCACCTTGCTGCTTCCCACTGCTACTGAGGCCCACATGGCTTTGCAAGAACTAAACCCCTTTTGCTTGCACTCTCATTAGCCAACACCCTCCTGGGCAAGGTCAGGCCCCTCACTGAAGGATCTTCCCACCCCACAGAACTGAGAAGATGAAACTGCTCATAATACTGCAGAACATAACTGGGAACTGATAGGAAGAGACAGGACAGCTAGTTTATACAGTACAATCCCTGATGATGCAGTGAACACTCATATAGCAAGGCTAAGGCTAATCACAGGGGAAATGTGCTTCTAAGAAAGTAACAACTTCAGCAAGTCACCCAAAACCTACACATTTTTACTTGTACCTTTCTCTCTTCCTCTTCACAATACACTGACAAAATGCACAGCAGGAGCAAAGTTAATATACCTTGAAGTAAATTCAGGTTATTTATTTTCAATGATTTTAACACCTGGACTTTAAAATACTGCAATATTTACAATTCATGTGAAGACCTACCAGTGTTGGCATTGCTGCTGGCAATGAAACTTACTACCAAAGGTAAGCGATTGAACTGCACCACCTGCAAAGAGAACAGTGTTCAGCCAGCAGCTAACACATGTTGGATGTCAGAGCTCTGCCCCATAAATTCTTTCTGCAACAAGCAGCCTCTTCAATGTAAAGGAGAAGGAGAAAAAGCCACAGAGCTGACTTTTCAGCCTATTTCATAAGATGAATGATTAAAAACAGACAACTGACACCACAGCACAGAAAGCTGCATGTGGGGAGCCTCCCATGTCTGCAGTGTTCTACGCCTGAAACCTAACTCGGCTGCAAACAATGCAGAGTACACTATGGAGACCACACCTTCCACAGGTAACATGAGGGCAGACAGGTTTATTATTTTAAAATACTACTCTGTGTATAGCAGTTTGTCCTCTTCCATTAACGGGGAACTGGAATCTTGAGCTCAACAATAAGCTACCAGCATCAAGTGAAAAAAGCAATGTAGTCAACGTGTGTAACCTAACTTGGTTGCCCATTTATTTTCCAAACAAAGCTAGATAACCTAGGCCAAAGAGTTGACCAGTTCACCTCAGTCATAACAAAAGCACTCCAGATTACTGTAACTCGAGAAGGAGCAGAGTAAAAAGCATGAGTAGAATTCCATAGTTTTCTTACATGAAAGTTGTACTGACAAGCCAGGTCAGCTATGAAGTAGGCTGCATGCTCTTAAATTTAAGGTGCCACTAATTATAAACAAATATTGTCTGTAAAAGAGAATATTGTTTCTAAAAGAGAACATAAACCCTTCCTAATGGATTCCAAAGGCCACATGAGCAGCACCTGTGGCAAATTCCTGATGACTATACGTTCAGAAAAATTAGTCATTTTCAGCCAGTTTTGAGAAATATAAGAGAAGCTTAACAAACAGTAAAAAATGTTAGTTTAGCCTCTTAAGCAGCATGAGAAATAAAACACAAATACTTCAACAGAAGCCAAGCAGAGTTTTAACCACCTCTCCCCCTTGCTCAGAAACAGCTCTGGTGACTGAGAACACACCACACCAAAGTTACTCACCTGGTATGTGTTGTAATAGCAGATGATACTCTTGTTTTTGGAAAGTCCTAGTTTACTGCCTTGATCTGTGGCAAGGGCAAAGGTGGACAGAAAGCCAGGTCGCAGTGCATGTTCTGGAGCATTATCATTGGCAACTGGAACAAAACAAGAAAATTCTCATTTTTACATGGCACCTATGACTGCATCACAATTCCTTAACCAGCTCAGGGCCCTGCCAACAGCAGACCCGGCGTTGGTGAACATGTAACACATCTCACATGCTTCTGCCATGAGTACAGGACACCCTCCATCAGCCATACACCATCTAATAATCTGTACACAATGCTCCTTAGCAAACCTAAGAGGCAGTCCTGCCCTGGATGATGCACAGCTTATACCCATGTCACTTGGGTTCTGTGTCCCTCACTGCCTGCACCAACTCCAGCCTCCGAACTGATGACTGGTGCAGAGTCACCTGAATGAAAACAGGTGAAGATGCCCAAGTTCTCCTGGGAGTTTAAATCAGGACATTAAAAAAAATAATTTAAAATCTGCAGTACTTTAATGGGTACTCTTAAACTGGCTTACCCACAACATAAAAAACATCTTAAACCAAGACTGCAGAGATATGAGAAATATCACAGTACCAAAAAGCAAATACAAGTAAATAATGTGTGTAGAAGTTTGATGGAATTGCTTCTGACCACAGATCTGCCAAGTGAACGAAATACCTGCAAACTCTCCCTAGTGCTTTGGATCAGCCTAGGAATTATGTGATACAAGCACTTCACATCACTCTTACCCTACTAACTGAGGAGGATTTCTGTAGCCTTCAATCACTACAATTATTGAGGATGCAGCATATACACAAACAAAAGGATTAAATTTAAGAGATGCATAAAAAACGATCACACTTGAAGTACAAGTCTAGTTTAATTCTTCAGTTTTGGACATTCAGGTACTGGGCATCACAAGACAAGGTTCTGTACTTTCTCCCCCTGCTGTTCAAAGAGGATTTCAGCTGCAGAGCAGACTGAGCAGCTCAAGTTACCTTTGATAACAGGCACACCATCTCTGTCGGAGACTACAATAGCATGGAGACCTTCAACGCTGCAAAACAATGAAAAGACACTGTAAAAACAAAGTAATTTGCAGCAAGTATCTTTTTTTATGAACAAAGGTGTAAGGAGGGGGAAGACATGGGAAAAACGATGCCTTCATCAATTTAATATTTCACTGAAAGGGACTTGTTTTCTCTTTAGTACCAGTGGTTTTTTCAGAGCAGTAAAAAGAGAAATACCACATGAATTTGCCCAGAACTCCTAGCTCCAGAAAAAGGACTGACACTACTAATCCAATTTGATTAGCCAAGCAAGGGCCTTTACCTGCTGTCCTCACTCAACCAAGGCCTTTTTCTCACTGTGCTCACAGGCAGCAGCTGTTCAGTGCTGCCAGCAACCAGCAGTTACCGGAAGGCGGATGACGGAGGATCAGGCAACTAAGTCAGGAGGGAAGTTTTCTCCGCTCCTCCCGACAACAGGATGAGCTCAGTTTGCTTCCTTCCCAACACGCGAGTGAAAGGTTGTGCCACCTTCACCTCCGGGTACTTCCAGCTCATTTAAACAACCCAAGGAGCGCCCCGGGTCGGCCCCCCCCGGCAGCGGAGGGGCTGGCGGCTCACAGCTCCCCGCGGCCAGGCCGGGCTCGGACCATCGCCTTT
>NW_009954196.1:1495343-1510881 GCF_000747805.2 Chaetura pelagica | reverse complement strand
GGGCGGGGCGGGGCGGGGCGCGAGACCCCCCGGGGCTGCCGGGGGCACCTGCCGGGCCGGGAAGGCTCCGTCACGCTCCCGGAGGAGCGGGGCAGGATGGCTCGTTTGTATGTTCACTGTTTTTGTGGTTTGTGTTTTTTAAATAAAAGTTTGCTTTTACTGTTACATTTTCCTTCTGCTCTCTTTGACAGGTGTGCAAGAAGAGTAACAGCTGTTAAAAGGATGAATGAAATGTATGGAACATACAGCCTGTAAGGAAAAAACATTCTTGCCCTCTCATTTTAATCCTTTTACAGGATTCGTTACAAATTTATATTAAACAATGTATAGAATTTTAAGTTGTCTCTGCTGCCTATTTAAATGCACGTTACATTTTAGTGGCTGCAACATTCTGCCTCGTCTTGCAAACTTGCAAAAGAATCAAGACTGTTTAAAAAAAGTAAAAAATTCGAATTTAATCTTGTTTCACCTAAACAGTAAGAGAATGTTCATCAGATGTGAACACCAAACTCACTTGGACTCAGGATGCTCCATAAATAGAACACGTTGATGTTGTATTTCAGCAGATGCAAATCATCTCCCTTTTTCATTTTGCTACGTCCAAGTGTCATCCCAGGATTTTTCACGGGGCTTTTTTGTAGGCTGTTCCTGCTTTCTCTTTTGGAGGAGAAATGAAGAACCAATGCTTGTGCTATCATTAGTTATGACCTCTGTTTAATCTAAAAATTAAATAAAAGGAGTTAATTTTAGGTAGGTAGAAAAGTTGAGGGTTTTCTAGCCAGGTTGTTAAAAATCTTTCCAATATTTTATTGAGAGCTTCACCTTCTAAAGGAAGGTGATCTGGAAAGATTCAAGTACTCCACCCTCTTCAGTTAGCATCTTGCTCATAAGAAAATGCCTTCTGAACTTCCCAGTATATTATCTTCCCTGCTTTTGTTGAAGGAATGACATTTCTGAAGAAAAAACTGTCAGACTTGAGGAAAAAGTAACAATCATGAGGAGAGAAACACCCACTTGGAATATTAAAAGAATGTTTGCAGACCATACTTAGAGCAGGTGAATCTTCATGCTACCCAAAATGATAGCACACTTTTGCATACTGCTGTGTACTTAAACGTTTGCAACTATTTAATTAGGTAGATGCTGAGCAGCATTTCCCCACCAGTATAAACATACTGCTTCCTTCTTTGAAAGCGGCAATGGCAGAAGATGATCCAGTGAAATGCAGCGGCCTAGGTCTCACTTTTAAACTGCTGGCATGTCTGTGTTGCTGTAAGACCCAGTAACTGCTTTATTCCAGTTTGCTGAGATGCTGATAGCAGTATAACCAACCTAACACAGCTCAACATCTGTCCATTTACCTGCTTCTCCTCAGCTGCAGCAGAAGTAACTCCAGGGCAGACGTGGCCCCTCTGACTATTTTAATCAGTTTTGCTGAGACCATCTCTTCATTCTGACAAATGTGTTAAATATCTTTTTCACATGCAAGCTCAGACTCATTTGAATGGGAAGGCCCGAGTACTTGTTAAAGCCTTTGAAATACTTTTCTTCTATTAAGAAGACACAGGAGTACCAGTAAGTACTTTGATAGTTTGTTTTCATTATTATAATTACAATACATTCTGAACAGTTACAAAATATGGGGGAATCACGTTTTCTCCATAAATTTCTATTGCAAACTTAAGACACTGGGGTGCCTTTGTATTACTTCTGCACATTTTCCCTATAATTTTAGTGAAGACATTCAGTACAGCAACCCTTTTGTTGTTGTTTCAGCAGCTTTTAGTTCTGCCTGGTGTCTCAGGCTTTGATGTCCATCTTGAATGCTGATTTGGCTGCTTAGTTAAAAGCCTGGAGCGAGTTTCTCTCATGTTACACCAATTCAATAGAGGACATTTCCAGTGGGACAGTTCAGAAAAGGTATATATGCAAAATAATTTCTGGGTGACTTAGAGCAATAGCATGTAGTGTATTTCTAAAGTCAAATCTTGCTCTAGATCAGAAGGAATTCCAATTAAGTCATTCAAGTATTTAAACTTCCGATTTCAGAGGAGAATTTGGCTCCACATAAACCGAAAGCATTGGTCAAACAGCATCTTTCTCAAACAAAAAAATACTGCCCATAGTACGAGCCAACTGGCATTCTCAAATACAAGAAACATTCTCCTGCACAGCACTGTTAAAATGTAAAAACACCAGCTATGGAACCTAAAAACATTTCCAACCCACTTCTGGTAAAGTTTAAGTACATTGTACTTAGCTGCTTCAAGACACCTATTTGCATCAGCAGGTGTGGCTACATAGAGTTTCCACGTACAGGCCATGGAGTTACAAGACATGGTATGTAGGACCCCAACAGTATGTTTGCTCATTTCTACAAAGTCATCACTGCTGGACAGCAACATTGCAGTCCAGAGCAAGGTGTGCCCCTACCTCTTCTGCCCTGGGACAAAGGATATGGCTCTGACCATAGGAGCGTACTGCAAGCTAGCAAAGCATCTGAAGAGTTGGCAAAAGAGTTGAAAGGCACATAGCTTGTCCTTAGCAATATTTCCCTGTTCCACTTGTGGTGCCCATTGAGGAATAAATGTTGGGACCTAAGCTTGAAATAAAAAGTAGTAAGAAAATAGAAGCCTCCCAGCAAAAAAAAAAAAAAAAAAATAAGTACATTTTACTTAGCGGCTTCAAGACACCGATTTGCATCAGCAGGTGTGGCTACATAGAGTTTCCACGTACAGGCCATGGAGTTACAAGACATGGTATGTAGGACCCCAACAGTATGTTTGCTCATTTCTACAAAGTCATCACTGCTGGACAGCAACATTGCAGTCCAGAGCAAGGTGTGCCCCTACCTCTTCTGCCCTGGGACAAAGGATATGGCTCTGACCATAGGAGCGTACTGCAAGCTAGCAAAGCATCTGAAGAGTTGGCAAAAGAGTTGAAAGGCACATAGCTTGTCCTTAGCAATATTTCCCTGTTCCACTTGTGGTGCCCATTGAGGAATAAATGTTGGGACCTAAGCTTGAAATAAAAAGTAGTAAGAAAATAGAAGCCTCCCAGCAAAAAAAAAAAAAAAAAAAAAAAAAAAAAAAAAAAAAAAAAAAAAAAAGTTTGCCTTTTTTTTTTTCTCTTTTTTTTTTAGCTTTACAGTTTCACTATTGCATGTTTTCCTCTACCTTCCCAGTGAAAATTAAGGAAGTGATGAATGCATGTTAACCATATGTATGGACTTACTACTACTGGAATACCAAATGGCAGAGCTGCTGTAAGCTGTTGCAAGTACTAAAAGCAATGCTTATAGTGGTCTGTACAGCATTTGCAAATATTTACTTCAAAAAGAGATTAATGTAGTTCTTAGTTTTCTCAGCATTGCTTAGAAACACTAAAAAACTACCAACAGCTAACTGCTACTCTATACCAGATCAATATACCCCAACCAATATTTAGGAATATATGCCATATTTAAAAATACCAAGCTCCTCTAAGCTGGTAAACCTAGAAGATTTTACATAGAGTTAGAGATAAAATATTAAAAATTCTTGTTTCAACTCCACACACTTGACATCTGAATAGGAGTGATGTAGTCATACTATTTATTCCATCAGTGAGACAAAATGTTGTATGGAACTAAATTTCTGAGATTTTTAAATAGAAAGTCATTTAACTCGTATATACACAAAGTGTTCTTTCCACAGATATTTACATGGCAAATATGTTAGAGGAGAACCACTATGACTAAGTCTCTACAAGTATAGCATCCTTTCTGAGCTATTCTCTCTGCTGAAAGAATTCACAGAAGCTTTGAAGTAAAATCTAGACAATTAAAGTTACCATATTTCACAGGAGGTAAAGAAGCCATTAAATGATATTTCAGCATAAGGTTTCTGGAAACAGCTACACAGTAGAGTTTTACATCCAACCCTTCTTTTCCAGCATTCATGGTGAAACTAAATCTCTTCTCAATTTACAGGAGAGATAACAGCATAAGTAAAGATGCATGTGTGTAGCTGTAGTTCAGCCTTCTCGGTAGAGGCTGGTCAGCCGCTCCAGTTCTTTGCAGTTGTCCATGGACATGGACTCTGCTTTCTTTCGGAGACGGTCATCTCGATATACCTTCGCTGCATAAAGTAAATCTGTTTCTAGAAGGGAAAAAGAGAAGAGGTTTTCCAGGTTAAAAACTGAATATTTTGCACACGATACATGCCTGCTCAGAGCCATCCAAAACAGCTCAGGTTTAATTCTCACCCTTTTCTCCCTCTGCCTATTCTAACTACCCACAGACACCACCTCAACAGCACTGCTACAGATTCCCTTTGCTGGATATTCACAAGCATTTCATCTTTTTGAGCAGCAACAGTGCTAACAGCCTTCCAGCACCCTCATACTTCATAGAGCAGTACCTGATGTAAGAAAAACCCAACAAAACACACCACAAAAAAACCTCAGCTAAACCAAGAAACCCACCACTACTTCTGTCACACCTCATTAAACAATACAAACATAGGCCACACTGTGTGACCTTGCATATTATTGACAGCTCAAGCATCTTGTCTCTGTCCAAAAATCCATTCGAATGTCAAGCCCATTACTTCAACTGATGCTGCTTCAGACTGGCAGTGTTTAGAGGTATTAATAAAAGAGCTCTCTGTATTATACTAGTATTCAATAGCTTAACATTATATACATCTTTTTCAGCTCATCAACTCAAAATGCATTAGCAAGGCATTCTGAAATATCAATCAACACTGAAAAGATTTTAACCGTCAAGGAGATCTAATACACAACAGGTATTTGAATCCTTAAAACCACAGAATGATCTATTTCTATAGAGAAAATCTACAAGGAGCTGCTTTCTCAGAATAATTTTGGGTAAGTTTTCACAACCTGATAAATTGCACATAGCAAACAACACGACAGTCACATTCAAGTTATTTTTCTTCATTATACTAGCATCAGGTATTTTTCTAGTAATCACATTTTTCCCAGTAAATACAGAATCATGGGCCTCTGCATTGTCCAGGACTCTGTTTATGCTTAAAAAAGTAAACGTGTCAAGAAAAAACGCTGAAAAATGGGAAAGGTACTCTTTCTTCTTTCCCTCCCCTGGTGAAAAGTGTCTATCAACTCAGCCTTTTCAAAGCTATTTAGACAGTAAGTATATTACAAGAGACACAAATATAACAAGCCAGTAAATCTGAATAATTACTAGGTCAATAAAAGCAAACTATCCTTCCAGATCTACACTCCACTGAAAAAAATGTATAAATAATATGTCCTCTGTTTATTGTGCTCGATTATAGCTTCTTTTCAATTTTTGTTAATAACCATGATGATTTTTGTAAACTACTTTATTATACGATTACCAATTGTTCTTCTAGCAATTACCTGTAGATGAAAAATTTAGATACTCATTCGATTAAGACTGAACATAGTCAAAGATTTCAAGATGACCAAAGGACAACCTAGCTGGAAAAATACAAGGGTTTTTATATTTGCTTATGAATTAAATTCAGAAGTTCTCTAAGGCTTTCCTCTATTTAAAAAATTTGGGAAAAAAAATAATTATAAAAACCTGGTACTCTGGGCAGTAATCTGAAAGCTTTTCCCCAAAGTACTGGTGTTTCTCTTGCATACATGTGACTTATCAACACAGTTTTCTGCTGAGTTCTTTTCTGTGGGCAATTTGTAAAACTGTAAAGATGTACTTGTGCACAAGCAATGTGTACTCACAAGGAAGGAGGCTCATGCCTCAGGAAGCATCAGGCCAGGGATGCACAGGCAGTGCAGTTTGTAGCTGTACATGTACAGGCCAAGTGTGAGGAAAGCGCGCAGTCCTGTTTGGGTGTCTGACAAGCCATGATGCTGGGCTGTCTTGTACAACTGGGAGAAGCTAAGGGGCCATTTCAGCTCAAAGACCTGGCATCACTCAAGTGCAAAGTTATGCAGAAACACACAGCTTAACAGTAAACTTTTACTGAAGTTTGCCATCTGAAAAGTTGAAACCACCTGTTTCCAACACTGATGTCATGGTAGCAGCCTTGCTCTCACAGCATGAAAGGCTCACACAATTGTCACAGATAATAGAATAACAGGTTAAAATTGAAGATGATTAGAGATGGCCAATGCTATTCAGTATTGTTATGCTTTAACACTTAGTTTAACACTTAGTTTTAGGCTCCTGAAAGAAAATAGCTCCTTGTACAATATTAGATTGGAAAAACAGACTGTGAACTAAAAAAACCCACATTTTTAAGGTCTGATATGGCCAAGGTACCAAGTCAGGAAGAAAAATTATTCAGCATTGGCAAAAGATTAAGCACTGATTTACAGCTTCTGATGTTCTACAGGACATGCTGCGTGTCCTTGGTTGCCTGGAAAAAGCAAGTTCTATATGTACTGTTCTCCAAGGCAGATTATTTTTTTCATTCTCTGGAAACACCTACATAAGCTTCAGTTACATTTATTTATTCATTTATGTATTTATACAAAAGGACCTAGGGAAATGAGATATTGCCATGATAAAATAATGTGGAAGAAATGAAAATTCTTAGCTTTAATCCTTAAATGAGAGTAATTTCTTTCTCATTATCAATGCATTGTCATCTTTAATTTTTTGAGAAATGGTCACAGATAGTAGAGCAGCAGGGTTAAAATTGCTGATGCTTTGCAGATGGTGGTTAGGTCACTGAGTAGAACACAGAAATTAAGTGACACTGGGGACAATTTTAGAAGTGAGAAACAGCAGGGAACTTTAACACTCATTTTCTCATTCAGACACGTTAATAATACAAGCACTTCATTCTTGCCTGAGGCAATCTTTTTTTTTTATAGTAATGCATGCTTTCATGAAATTACACATATTACCAAACTTACTTTGTTGCCTCTCCTTCCAACAGTTATTACGAATGTTGGATACATAATCCTCTTCCACACTCTTTTCCACTTTCTGTAATGACACTCCTTTGTACTCATTTTTAAAGTCCTTGTTGACATAATAAATAACACCCAAATTTTCTGTCTGCATTTTTATGGTCTGCCCTGTACTTCTGCAAAAAAGACAAAAAAAGAAAAAAAAAGGAGATAGAGATTAGATATTTATTTGATTTTGTTTGACACCACAAATACACTTTTAAAAATACTGCTATTGCAGAAGAACAGTGCATCACTGAATCTGCGTTCTCAAGACAAGTAGTGAAGTGAATGGTTGCATAATTTGCCAGATAATAAAATTACTATATTCACCTGAATATTAAAATTCAGCTGCTTAAACCCTTGATCTTGGAAAAAACTCCCACTTTAGCAAGCCACTTGTTTCATACTTTGTTAACAAATACAAGCTTTCTAATTGAAAATTACATTCAAACTCAACAGAAGGAAAACCAGCTCACTACCATGTAGCAACCCAGTACAGGCATCTTCAGTGTTCTCTGCCAGCTCTGACAAATCCATTTTCTGCTGGCATTCTGTGGATTAAAAATCAAAGACTGCACAAAATTTTGGCAGAGAAGTATTTATAAGCATCATAACAGCTTTGCTGCAGAAGGGAAAAACATCATGCTCTGGAAATAAAGAACTCTGAAAAATACGAGAGGAGAAAATGAAACTTTCTGTTGTGGGGCAGAGAGCTCTGCAAGGAATGAAGAACCTTTAAAACAGTTGTGGCAAGTGGGCTAAGTCTACTAGCTGCATCCTTGATTACTTATTTCTCTCAAGGATAAAAGATGTATTTATCTTACTGTACAAAACAGGCACGTTTCACTTTGCAAGAAAACAAAGACAAATGATTTTACCATCACCTAGAATGAAGCAAAGAACAGACAATTTTCTACAGCCTTCATCTAGTTCAAAATTTAAGTAAGGATGAGAAAGTTGCTTCAATGTACTTCACTTGCTACAAGCACAGATGACCCCTACAAGAATAATGAGCCTTAGTAGGTTTCAGGATTCAATTAAATACTTTGGAGATGCAAACACGTTTGCAACATGCTATGTTGCATGGACCCACTGCCTTGCAACAGACCTTCTAAACTCCAGGTATTGTGGACTGTCCTGGTTTAACCCCAGCTGGCAACTAAGCACCACCCAGCAGCTCGCTCATTCCCTTCCCCGTAGGATGGGAGAGAATCAGAAGGGTAAAAGTGAGAAAACTCATGGATTGAGATAAAGACAGTTCAATAGGTAAAGCAAAAGCTGTGTGCACAAGTCAAGGAAACAAGGAATTTATTCACTGCTTCCCATGGGCAGGCAGGCATCTCCAGGAAAGTAGGGCTCCATCACACATAACAGATACTTGGGAAGACAGATAGCATCACTCTAAATTTCTCCCCCCCAAGCCCCCTTTCATCCTTCTCCCAGGTTTACATGCTGAGCATGACATCATATGGTATAGAATATCCCTTTGGTCAGCTGGCTCAGCTGTGTCTCCACCCAACTTCTTGTGTAACCTTAGCTGATGCCCTGGTAGGGTGGGGTGAGAAGCAGAAAAGGCCTTGACTCTGTGTAAGCAAAAACATCTCTGCATTATCAACACTCTTCTCAGCACAAAACCAAAACATAGCCCCAGACTAGCTACTATGAAGAAAATTAACTATCCCAGCCCAAACTTACACACTGACCTCTTTTCTTCATTACATTCTCACAGCATGTTCTTAGTACCTAACCTTCAAGTTTTGCTCTGCTTTGTCTATGCCCTCCCTTCCTCACTGTGGAAAAATCAAGGACAAACTAGCAGAAGGCTCTCTAAAATGATTCTACATGGAATTGGTGATTACAATACCATCCTCTCTGCTTAAAGCTAATGTAATTCAGCATTACTTACGTTCTTGGGTATAAGGCGTAAGGAGGGTTAGATACCATCAGCTGGCTCAACAAGGAGACAAGGATCAACACAATAATAGGCATCAGCTGAATGAACATAGAGAAACCTCCCTAAGGAACAAAACAGATTCAGGTATTTCATAAAACAGCATCAATTGTAAATTTGACAAGATTAATGCTAAGCATGCTTCAAGCATCAAAAGCTGCTAGGAGAACTCTAACTCCAAATCTGCAAACACTGTGGCCTCACCATAACTTCCCAGTGCATACACAGTATTCATAGAGTGCTCAAGCCACAAGAGTTCATGGGTTAGTGTGTAGCCACAATCGACCAAATCGAGCCACAATTACCAAACGAATAGCTTGGTTCTGTTACACTGTACACCATGATCTGGCCTCTTCCATACAGCAATTATACAGGACTACATATAATTCATATAAATTAATACAGAACCTCAAGTACAATTCTCAGCTCAGCCCAAATAAATTTTTAAAAGTAGAAAAGGATTAGTGACCAGAATTAGTCACGTATTTAGGCTAATACTACCAGTCACTAGTAAGATAGTGACATACAACAACAGATTTACAAAACCAGGCTATTACCTTTTCAAATTTGCATATCTATTTACCAGTTTGAATGACTACCACCTGCCAAAATTTTAAAATATATAACTGACAAGTACAAATGCTCCTCTACAGTACACAGCTCCTGTATAGTCACACCACTGAAAGTGACTTTCAACATATTTCACAATCCACAATTCAAAGTTAATGGGAGTTTAAACATACATCACCCCTCTCTTCCTCTCTTTCATGTCCACTCTGACGGTGCTGATTAGGATGACTGTAGCCAGCACGACCATTAGAGAATGAATGGACACTACCTAAGGAAAGAAATATCCACTTCTAAATAATGTAAAAACCCAACTACTTAGAGGTCAATACAGAAGCAACAACATAAAGCATTTTAATGTTACCCCACAATGACATAAAATAACTCAACTTTTAAATATTTTACAATTTCAAAGTTGTTTCCAAGAAATACTTTGAGATTTAAGTGATCTGTAATTTCATGTCCTACAGAATCACCACATAAATCATCATAAAGAACTGACCTCACGTTTTTGGGATTTAGCTACTCTAAGGGAAAAATAAGCTGTGATGCAGATCAAAGAGTTGGAGGCTGAGGCAGGCTGAAACAACTGTACTGCTTTACAATGTCACAAACCCTCATGCCATTCTGGGCAGTAGCACCATCCTGATGAATATACTGATATATACAAATACCTGTTGGAAAGGCCCCTCCGAAAAACATGTTGAATAGATCCTCTGGAGTAATATCTGCCTCACAGCCTCTGTGGAAGTTGAATCTACCGTTGCTAGGGTGATTGCATGTTTGCTCTTCACTGCCTGTAAGGTCATACTGCTTTCGTTTCTCCGGGTTACTCAGCACAGCATATGCATTTCCGATTTCTGAAGCAAGGAATAAAAGACAACTCTCATAAACAAAAGAGCCATTCCAGCAAGAAAATTTCAATTCCAAAGTCAGGAACAAGCAGCGAATTACGTCCTCTACTGTATGTAACAAATCAACTATAGCACAACAAGGTCCAGAAATATCTCTACTTTAGCATAGTTTCCACAAAGTTTCCCACTAAAGCTACTGAAAGGCCTTTTCTCTTGTTGGCAGAAGGCAGCAGAGCTTTGATCCTTTTTCTAAGGAAACACCTACATCTGTGGAAATGTTCTTTCTCACTGCAATTACAAAAAAGCATCAAGCATGACAATGAAAGCTTTGAAGTGGAGTAATTGCAAAGTTCAGTTTGCAGCCGAGCTTAAAAACATCATAAACTCAGTAGGTTTTCTTTGGTTTCATTTAATAAGTGGTCACTTATTTGAATCTAACAACTTCATTGTCTGCAACAGCTGGAATGTATTTTTTTATATACTTAAGATATTTTATGGATTCCATTAATAACACAAAGTCTTGCATGGTGTAACATGAGGAGTACAACATGTATGCATGACAAGAAAATGTGTGTTCCCAAAGTTGTCAATATGACCTCAATGTTTCGAGTGTGTAGCCTGGATGCTTGTCCCTGCTCACACTCCATTATCACAAATGAACAACTTCACTTTTGGCAATAGAAAGGAAAAATACTGAATTAGGTAGCATGGAAAGAATCACTGTGAAAAGACCACCAGCTCTGCTGACTTTACAAATTTTGACCCTGGTTGCTCTGCACAGACATACAGGTCTTGCAGACTGAAGGAAGATTTCTGTTGGCACTTGATAAACAATCTTCACTTTGTCATGTCTTCATTAAACCCTTTCTGCTTTCCATTCTTTTCTCTGCTTCAGGCCTTTCCAACAAAAGACTTCTTTTACAGCTGACCAACACAAGGCACAGGGATTATGTTTTTGTGTTGAAAAGCCATCAGTCATCAAAAGTTTGTGAAAGGTGCACCACTATAACCTTAACACAGGCAAATAAGATTGTGGCTTTGTGTAATTAATGTTTTCAACATTATCCAATCTAAAAAAAAGAGGTAAGGCGTCTTAGCTATATGCATTTAAAGATGCCCTTAGAACTAATCATTAGCCATTCCTTCAAGTGGAGAAGAAAACCCAAAGAAATGGAGCCTGGTAACTTGCATTGAGCATGTGATATATGCTACTAACACCAAATAGTGTGACAAGATTCCTCTGTTACACAGACAAGGATAAATTTGCTAGTAAATATTTAGATTTCCCCAACAACTAAGAATCTGGGGAGATAAAAGTCTGGTGATTGCAGACCAAGTGAAGATACCATACTGTCTTAGTATGGTCAGCAATCTTTTTTGACTATTTGTTATTTGGTCTTGATTATTTGATGCTAATTCACAATGTTTGATTAAAATACAATTTTCTTTCAATAAGCACATAAAAAACCTGCTCTAAAGTTCCAAAGGAAAGATTTTTTTATGCAGTTGGTAAAAAATATTTCAAGAGATTAAAAGTCAGCACAAATTTATCAATCTAAAACAATCTCAGGAAGCCTGCTTAATACAACAGAAGTGTAGCACTAGGCAGCTTAACATCTATGTATGTAGCCTAACACCAAACTAAAATCTGTTTTCTAATTGACCTTTCCTTAGAATAAAGCATGATTATGAAATAACAACCATTATGAAACTCCTCAGCTGGATGTTAGAAATTCATCAGACACTTTTAAAGGCAAACTACATCATAAATTTCCTCAGCCATACAAAAATATTACAATAATTTCAACGCAAGCAAAATGCCAGATTTAATGAAATAATTTTTAGTCAGTAAGACTCCCCTACAAAATTTTCTGTTCATGTACTCATCTCATTAAGAACCAGAAAGTGAAATTAAGTTTGTAAGTGAAATCAAACTTGAACAAAGTGCTAGTATTAAATATAAGACTAAAATGTTTACTTACATTTTAAAATATTATTTTAAAATGCTGTTAAGAAGGAAAATATTTTATTTACAGGCCTAAGACAATTTTATAACAACATCTTTTTTAGAGAAAGCCATCTCACAGTTGAATTAAAATAATCATTAGGAAACAATTTTCCTGCTATGTTCTATCTAACTTTTCATTTGAAATTGTTAAATTATTATTATAATTTTCCCTTAAAGTCTGTATCAGAAGTCTTCCTCAGGACTTTCCCCAGTTTTTTTATCAGTTTTATCCAACTAATTTTTTCAAATGTCTGCATGTAAACCTGACACAGGACAAATAAATAAGATGTACCACAATCAGATTTATTTATGCTTGATCATTTCTTACCGATTCACATTTTTCTTAATCTGTGTCTAAGATGAAGGTACAGGTTTTCTTTAAAAAGCATTTCCAAAACAATTTTCCCTTTGCAGGGCTAAGCTTGGCAGTCTTAAATCAGGTCAAGTCAGATTGTAAATTTTAACTAAGAAATGGTCAAAGGCAACTATTAATAAGACCATGTTTGATCACAAGTGTTTTTCTAAGGAAAAAGTAGTAAAACTACAAACATATGAGGAATTCTAAGGAAAAGGTAACTTAGCATGGGGCACATGATTTGGTAAAAATTTCATTTTGCTATCAAGTATTACTTGTTTTTTTAAGCTCAAGTACAGTGAAGAATCAAGATAGATTCACTTGACTACGTTAAGCCAACAACAGCAAAAAGGTGCACTTGAGTTTCACAGACCAAGTATTTGTTCCCTGTACCTGAAAATTCCAGTCAATCCTCTGAAACTGAACCCTACTGCAACAGTTCACATTCTTTATCTATACTTCTAGGTATAAATAAAGGTCAAATATTTTCTTGGATAAAAATGTCAGTTTAATATTAGGTAGAAGACACCACATCGAAAATTCTGTAAAAAGACAAGTGATCAATGTAGATTAATTTATTGTAATCTGCTAGATTTTACTCATAAAATAAATGTTAAGTAAATATGGTATTTTACTTTTAAAAGCCTCTGTTGCTCCGGGTGCATGGTTTTTGTCTGGGTGGAATTTCAAAGCAAGTTTTCTATAAGCCTTCTTCAGGTCTTCTTCTCCTGCATCCTTTGACACCCCAAGGACTTCATAATAATTTTTACATTTCTTTATACTGCAAAAGAAAATAAAGTAAAATGTTGTAAAAAAGACCAAAACCACTTCAACATAAAAGTAGTATATCAGTACACAGCTGCAAAGGAGGCAATACATTGCACTGATGCAATAAATTACATATCTTGCTTTTAATATAAAATATTAGAAAAAATCCACTCTAGAAAAAAGAAACATTTTTTTCATAATAAACTCACTATTGAGCACAATAAGCTATTGTACGCAAAATTGCTTACTACATTTATTTATTTTACTTCTGGTACATAGAGCTACTACAGTTGTAAGAAAAGGTTTCAGCTTGCAATTACATTTCCTCATCCCCACTATGTGAATACTGCTGTTAATATGCATTAAATGAAGATTCCATATTTAGTTTGCAGAGCTAGCAAAGGCCTATTTTGACTCTCAAGAGCAAGTGCACTTTGGTATGCATGATAAAAATCAAAACAAACAATTCCTCCCTTTCTCCAAACAACAGTCAAGTCATAACACCATTCAAGCATTCACTTTTCAGGGAAATTAGTCACATGAGAATACCTCTGATGCTGAGCACCTGGATCTCAACAAACTTTCTGCATTTATATAAATTCTAAGAAACAGTAACAGCTCCAGCAGTTACAGATTCAGTTAATCTCACATGTTCAATGTAGCATTTTTTAAAACTGTGAAAACTTGGAAATAGTCTTCTGGTAGGCAGTCTCACCCAGACTGGAAAAGCAAATCTGGAAATGATGTAACGATTTGGTATGCTTTGCAACACTCAGAAGGAAGAGCAGCTACAGGGGACAAGCAGGAAATTAACTTTATGTGGGCAGGAAGAATTGACCAAACCAATGAATTCCTCTTAAAATCAAACCAAGTTACTTGGGTAAGAATTTAGAAACTTAAGAGAAATAAGGCTGAATCACAAACTTGCATTGCAGAAATGAGGCATGCTGATATTTGGTGCATACCAAAAGAAAAGAGCTGACCTGAGCAAGAAACAGAAATTACATCCATAAACATTTTAAAAGCTTCATTTTATTCTCTTCACGTGGCTGCAACTGTGTCCACATTCTCTTAAACGCACAGATTTCTAGGTAAATATGGTTTTAGTTTTACAAAGTCTATACCTAGGGCAGCCAAGTGAAAAACCTGGGAGTAAGCAAGTCTTTGGCATTTTCATGAAGGAGGAGTGGGTACCCTGTATTAAGGGAAGGCTGGCATCAGAAGTACAACCACGCTGTCATGGGTGGTCCTTCACAGTTCACACAGTGATCAAATCAAATTTCATTTGAGGGATCCCTTTTCCTGTGTTCAAAGAACACGGGCTGTTATGGAAGTCTCAGTGTAATGCTCTCAAGAGCACTGAATTGCATGTATGCAGGCAGCTGCCAACACAAACATCCTGTGAAATAAATATAGCTCATTATATTTAAGTAATATTTAATCAGCTCAAATTAGGAAGCTGATAGACATTAACTAAAAAGAACACAGTGAATCCATCATCAAGAAAGTACAGAAAGAAAATACATTAAATTACACTCTGAATCTTGGAAACTTTTGTTTGTGAATTTGTACAATAAGAAAAAATTCTGGTAGTGTTCAGATCCCTTCATCCTTAGCCTGAAGACCTGGATTATTTATGAACTGTATCAAAACCAGACAGCTTTATTTAAAGGTGTAACAGTATCAAATTTAGCTTTTATTTCAATAAATTGCTATCTCAGCATCCAATGCAAGTTCTTCAGTATTTCAGTATCTGAATTATCTCTTTGTGGACCAGACTCCTCAAAACTTTGGTTGATATAAAATTAGGTAGACAGCCATCAACTCTTAGCAAAGTTATTGTTTTATTAGCCTTAAAACAGTAGTGCTGAGCATTTGTTCAAGCATTCTTAAGTGCTGAGCATCCTCAACAACTTCTTCCCCAACAGTTCAGTTCTTTGCAGATGTAATATGCTTTTAATTCACAACTCTAGGATGCAGGAAGGAGAAAAATGAAATAAAAACCACAACCCAAGAAGTGCCAACCTGTTATTCTAATCCTCAAGAACTCACTCCATAGTTTTTTTGCAATTCACAACAGTGAAAGTGCCCCAGCAGGAAACCCTCATGGGAAAAGCAGGAAT
>NW_009954196.1:1489702-1495166 GCF_000747805.2 Chaetura pelagica | reverse complement strand
CAGGAATGGTGGGTATCAATTAGAAAACATTCTAGTCAGCACACAACACACCAGCTTCCAACAACACAAGTTCCTTAAAGCCAAAGCTTTAAGCCAAAGCTACTTCTTGATGAGAAAATGCAGGGGGAAACCTGCCTTGTGGATTATGCAGCACTTGCTAAAGGGAGGAATGTAATCACCCCCTCCATGCAACAGCTATGCTGAACCTCCACAAATGAGCTACTGTTATTTATCAAGAAACAAGTGTTCAGCCAAGCCATAACACACTCCTACTTTCTTTTTAACAAGTCTTAGCTAGAGATTGCTTTGTTAAACAACAACAAAATATCTACAAATGCACAAGCATCTCTATTCCAACATTCCTGATTTTGCATGAAGCTATGATTAAAAGCACATCTTCTACCAAATCACCCTCGTACCTTGACCTGCTCCCCTAGGCTAAACAAAGAAGGCTTTATGAGTTTGTGACAGCCACCCCTGACTTTTATTCTTCCTTGCATGTTCTTGTTAGGATGGGCATGTTCACAGCAACACTGCCAGCAACAGACCTGTAACCGATCCTCCAGATCATTTACGATGCCTTCCTTTCTAATGCACAGGATCAATGCTGAGATACATAAACCCTTGGTCACTGTTCAGCCTTCAGATCTCAACCGAGTCAGTGCTGGCTGTTACAAACCTCAGCAGCAAACATAAGCTCTAAGAGCTCTGCTGGATAGCCTGACGTGCACTGCTGCATGTGACTTTGTGGTGAATCATGTGGAACACACACACACATATGGCAATTTTGCAACACTTAGCAGGTCTTTACATTAGGCAGATCAAGTTTTAAAGCTAAAATACATTCAATGTTTGTACAAATGCACAGGGGCAAAAACCCACAGCTAAGCCTGCAACTATGCTATGAAGCCCTTGCTACATCCTGCCAGTATACAACAGTTTTATATGATTGTTTTACCACTTCAAGGAAAAAACATCTGGACTGTAAGTACACAGTGTTTAGCTAATGCAAAGTTCCCTGCAGGGAGGGAATTAGTGATTTCTGCCAGGAGGCCCGTTACTGAGCACAATTCAAGACAATCATTACAGGGTAACAGCTTGGCTTTTTCCCCCCTCAGGAAAGTCTATGTGAGTTTTGCACCAGAACTTTTTACTGCAGCAGCTTGCACTGGGGATGATGGAACAAGCAAAGATGATTAAAAACTGCTTTCCAATTAAACAAAATGATCAGTGTTTGCGGTACACTCCTGCAAGGTAAAAATTTAATACACCACAAACTGAACCCAGTCAATTTATAGTAGGACAAACTCAACAGGATCACCAGGGCAACCCAGCAGACCCTCAGGTCATACATGTGCTGTGCAATCATCAGGCTTCCCAAAGACTGTTGGAACACACACCACATCCCTCCTCCACATTAAAGAGATGTGGATAATGGACTTTGCGCAAAGATTCTCCAAGACCTAAGTCCTCTTCCTCCAAACTACCACTGTCCTGATGAGAAATTTATCTCTAGCTGTTGGAAGCCACAGCTAACCTGATCTTTGCCTCTCAGCAAAAGCAAGCCTTTTTGCACATATTCCTCATCCCTTGTCTCTAGGAGACTGATGTCTGACCATACTCACTCTGCCAGAATCGCTCACCTGGAGCAATGAACTCTCCTCAGGAGGGCAGATGGATAGAAGGAACCATCCCTTTCCCACTTGTCTCCTATTGCAGGCCACACATCGGCCAGCAGAGACTGAGAAAAAGTGAGAGTAAAATCAACAGCAGTTTTGAAAAAGCCAGATCACTGATTTTACCTGTGGCTTTTAACTGCATCTGAAACCCCTGTCCTGCAGCATGCTCAGCATGAACAACTAGATTTCTGAAAGCTGCATTTCAAATTGCTGTACGGTTGGTTTTACTGCTCTTAAGGCATTAGTCCCTAGCACTAATTTTCTTGCAGATGTAAACTCCACACAGATGTTTCTGTAAATTGCATTGAAAATTGCCATTTATAAACCACTTGGTCATGGAGTACCCCTTTTGTATTGAATTGAAATTTTCTGTTGTTTATTTTGCCTTATATGAAGTTTGGAGCTTTCACTGTGAACTTGTCTGGGTGTCTGGTTTGTTGTGGGTTTTTTTTGTGAATTTCTTTTCTTGTGTTTCCCATTCCTGGTTGAATCACTTCTGTATTTGAATGACTATTGAATTATTTCTGTTGCTTAGTTCATTTCTGTCTTTGCCAAATTGTTAGTCCCCTGCCAGTACCTTGGCACTGTCCTGGTTAACAGATTTTGTGGTTGTTTTAGGAGAGCACATTGCTGAATGTTCCTGAAATAATATCTGACTTTTAGAGAATAGATTTCTCAAGCAGCATAAGGGCAAGCAATGGCCTACATTCATCCACAATCTGTTGACAGATGTATCTCATAATGACTTGCAACACTCCACTGACAAGCTACCTGTAGTAGAAGTGGTCAGCCAGCTTAAAACTGCAGCAACAGGCAATTCTGCCTGATTCTGGGCTCCTCTCCATGCTTTCATGGCTGAAGGCAGAGAAAGCCCTTCAGGTCCTGAAATGCCTGCTCTCACCTCCAGAAACTGTGGGGCTACCTCCACTGGTTCTCCGGTGACCAGAAAATGATGCGATCCTACTGCTGTGCTTCCTGTTTCACTTTTCAAATCTACAATTCAGATTAGTTGAGCATTGACAGCTTTCATCAGGTTAACAAAACTTATCAGAGATGCTTGCATTTCTGTATCAAATACCTGCAGTGATCCATAATAATGAAGTTTTAAGTATGACTAGGTATTTCAAATGGCCTTCCAAAGCCTCTGTCTGCATGCACCAGGGATGGCCCAAAGGACAAATACTTCAACTGCAATCTCCAAAAGCTTGTGATGGGAGCCACAATAATTTCTCTCAATGGTAATCTGAACTGAGTAGCACAACGAGCAGCAATGTGAATGTTAGCAACAAAGAACTGAGTAGGAAGCTATACTGACTTCTGATCCCAGAGTTGAACAAATACACAGGAAAACGCAGAACAATTTCTACATAGGTCAAGTTTACAATTATGCCAGAGGGCCTGATGCAAATGGCATCTCGCAGATCAACTGGGAATGTGCTAGTCAGTTTGGATGACATAAGCATCATCTACAAGAAGTGCTTCAGATTGTGAAGACAGGGTCACGGTATTGTTGAGGATCTCAAGCACTGAAGCTCCAGATCTGCTTTACTGGTAGTTTCTACAACACTTCAGAGTCCTGACCGGTCAGTTTGTTCCTTCTGTGTGTATGGCATGAAATATTCAAGACTGTGTTTATATCAGCACATTCTTCTCCAGATTTTGTATAAGCTTTTACTTTAGCTATTAAAAATACAAAGGCAGGAGATTTCTGACAAAGCCTACCATATCCTCTGTGTCACGTTTCCATGACAGGCTCTGTGACTGTGATTTCCACCTTGACTTTCTCAATCATTCAACTGGCTATTTCAACAATTCACAATAGTTCTGGCAGCCTAATTAAAGGCATGCCCTGATTTCTTTGCTCTGTGGGGTTTTTTCCCCCTTCCATTTTAGCACATGTTGATTGCTCTTATTATTTCACTTTCAGTTAATTATCTTCTTGACCTCCTGTTAAAAAAGTAACAATATCTCTCTTTTTGCTGAATGTGCAGAAATCTCAGCAGAAGGCCTAGAAAAATTCAGTCACACAACTTACAGTCCTAGTTTGATCTATGAAATGTGTAGAGGCATTTTTTGTTGTTGTTTACTCTGTGAATTCAAATTGAGTTACAGATTATTCTCAAGCACTATTGGATGACATTTAATCTTACCTTGCAAGCTTCCTCTAGAACTCTCTATTCGTTTGTTTTGGTTCTAGTTCAAAGATCCAAATACAAAATTTCACTCTCATGCTTTTTTTCCAAGAGGCAGGCACTTGGAGCATAGGAAAAACAGTATTCCACTACAGTTTTCACAAGACAGCAATTCAACTTCAGGATAAATTAGTAATGGCAGCTATCTTCCAAATGTCAAAAAGGCACTACAGAATATATGCTATGGCTTATTTACTAAAAAAGACACATGAAGTCCCATATGAATTTTAAGACTTTTTTTAAAATCATGTAGTAGGCAACAAATAATACACACTTCACAGCACAAAATGAAATGGGAAAAATTAATTCACAGCAGGAAAATGATCCTATCTTTTTTTTTTTTTTTCATTTTATGCTAGTCCACAAAGCCTTCCCAAAGGGTTTGCACACTTGGTATGAGCAGGCAGATACGATGAACAGAATTTGTTTGAAAATAATTAAGAACTCTAATAGCTGTAATCCTGATCAGCATCACTTCAGTTGTTTCAAGTGAACTAGAAAAAAAAAAGTTTTTTTACACAAATGTTTCATTTATCTCAGCAAGAAATGCCAATAACGTACATGAAAATGCGAAGGAATTGCTTTAGAGCAAAGACTGCAGAATCCAAAAGCAAATTCTCTCTTTTTGTTGCACACATGGTTCTCATGCACTTATCTTAAGCTGACATTACACAACCTTCAACTGCCTGGAGCCTACCCTACTTGCTCAAAAAAAACATGTCTGCTGTGGGGCCAATTATTTCTGCTAGTCTCCTGTCAGTGTCTCTGACATGCAGGTCACCTGAAGTGTTAAGGCAACTTGATCCAGCCCTCAGTGACAAGATAATTACCATTAATAAAAAAATGCATGTATTACGTATGTATTTTCAAAGCATTTCCATTCAAAAGTAATGAAGTGCTTCTGGATACCTCAAACTTCTAAGTGTCACACTGAAATAATGAGCATCATCCCCACAAGGAATAGAGCATCACCCAGCACCTGTGCAATCAGTGGAAATATATTGCATCTTCTTGCTTCTCCCTGTTGAGCAACGTGTTTGCAAGCTCATGTAATGCTCTACAGAAGTGTTATGGTAGCTCACTAGTCATTAGTGTCCCCTGTGTATGTGGAAAAAAAACCCAACAGTTCTGCTTATTTGTACCCTTATCTATCCACATTACTAGAGTAATCCTGATGAAAATTAATGCAGTTAAATTAGTTGTATTGCTCCAAGTATGTCTTCACTATGCTTCTTAAATCTATTGTCACAAGCAAACTCCAGATAGCTTAATAACTCCAGGAACACCAATCAGCGATTCAAGTCAGAGAGCTCAGTGTCAGTCCACAGGTCTGAGTGCTCACTAGAGCTTATAAAAAAGGGTTGGAAATGACATGTGTAGTTTAATTAGTAATGCTTTCTCTCAGTTTATATTAAATTACTAATACAGAATAAAAAACTGCTAGAGGGAAGAATACTTGAGGATAATGACCACCTTTCAAATCATAAGCATACAAAACGGCTTAGTTTGACAGAGAAAAAGTCGTAAGATTCAGAATTTATTAAAATTTGAAGATTTTGCTACCATGCTGTTTAGAAATTTCTTCCCTTGTAG